>NW_005841834.1:1229382-1261425 GCF_000455745.1 Alligator sinensis | reverse complement strand
TCCCTTCTCTCTCCTTTCCTGCTTGTCTCCTATGTCTCAAAGTCACTTGTTGCATTTACCTGGCCTTTTTTTCCCTCCTCTGTCACCAGCTGCACCACTTTGACTACTGAAATTTCACTCTTTTCTTCCAGGGCTCTTCTGTCTTGTGGCATCTCCTCCATTGTCATGCATTCTGACTCAACATCATCTTCTTCCCCAATTTCCCTTTCTTGTCTCTGCCGCTCCTCTGTAGATGTAGCTTTATTTGAAAAGGACCACAGGCATCACCACTGAAATGTCCCTTTTCCCCACAAATAACACACTTCAGTACTTCTTGGCACTCTGCTTCCTTGTACCCTTTCCCTTCACACCTGTAGCATATTGCATACTGGCAGTGTATGGCCAGGTGTCCTTCTTGCCTACACTTGCAACAGAGTTTAGGCTGCCCAAAATACATTGCAAACCCTCAGTGTGGCTCTACTTGAATTACTGGCAATAAGTGCATTATTCCACCAAGACTCCTCTCATCTGCCCTTATTACCACGGGAGCTCTCCATGATCCCATCCATATACCCTATTTATCACATATCTTCTCAACATACAGACCTTTTTGTACATAATTCTCCAACCATTTTTCTATCTCCCTCGTCTCAAGCATGTCCATTTTACATTTGAATAATTACCGTCCTTTTTTTTTTGGTCTTTTCTCCTGCAATAAAATATATCCCCTTAGGTTCTTCTCTCCCACCAACTACCACATACATCATCTAAAAATCTTCATAACCTTCTCAGCAACAATATGAAATTTCCCAAGACTTATAGTTAGGAAAGATGACCAGGCTATTCAAATGTTCTGCTTTAAGATCCAAAACTTCTAATAAATTGTTTCTTTAAATCCATATCCATTCATCATCCAACTTCTCTGTTCTCTTTCCTTTGTTACTACTGCTCTTATTCTCAAGTGTCACTCCATGTCTCACTTCCTCCCATCTTCTTTCCCTTTGCAGATCTGGTTTATTCCCCCCAGTCTTCCTATTCCTTTCAATCACTGTTTCATTCCCCATTTCTCCCTCCTGCCCTTCTCTCCTGTCCTCCTCTTCTCCTGTTCTTTTTGCCAAGTGGACTCTTTCCTCTTTTCTTTCTCCATTAAAGCCTCCCCCAAAACTGCCAATCCCACCACATCTTTCTTTCCTTTCTTCTTTCCTCACTTCTTCCCCACCTTTATCCATTCTCTGTCAGACTCTTGAACTTCACTTTCACTTTCCAATTTGCTTCTCATCTCTTGGTCCATTCCCCCTTCCATAACTACCAGTCTACTGTACAAAACTGCTGCTGATGCTGTTTTAGGCTCCAAGAACTCCTCCTTCTCCTCCTTCCCAGCTCTCCATCACTATCCCTCCAGCACTCCGGGTATCGATCAAGGGAGAAAAACTGGGCTTCTGCCCAGCCACTACACTTGAGAAGATATGCCACAAATAGGAACCTGCCACAAGGTTAGGTTAATGCAGTCCATCTGAATAAGCTATGTGAGAGTGCCCAGTGCAGGCAGTCTCCCTCAGTGCTGATTCTTTCAAGCCATGGTGAGTCCTTATATTGAATATATTTCAACTTCCTTTTCACTCCCATAGCTTAGCTGCACCTTTCTTTCCCATTTCCAGTGATTTTTGTTTCTTCACAAGCCTTAAATGTCTGGCAGACATCACTGAATGGGGCCTCAAACAGTTCAACCAGAATCTGCGACTCCCCCCACCCCCCGTCCAGCCTGTAGCATATGATTAGTGTGGCCCCACCTTTCCTGTCATGGAGTGGAACCAGGTTGCTGTGAGCCCCATCTGCATACACATTTTTGGAGGATCCCAGGACTGGTAACAAAAATACCTGATTCCAGTCATGAGTGGAAGGCTAATAATTAGCACATGGATCCTTTGTGAGGTGTATCTGGATTACGCAGACATACTAATCAGTGTTGAGTTGTGGGGTGACTGTGGCCTGAAAAACTGTTGACTCAGCTGGGACCAGCCCAATGAACAGTATGGTAAAACATTTGTCATTTGGCTTTGGACTAATATCATGCAGAGTTTGTACTAGCTATATAAGCAGGGAGAAAAATGCTACCTAAATGTATGTTTATGGAGTACCTGTACTAAAAATTGCAGCAATTTCAAAAAAGGTAAACAGCATTAATTCTGGATGAACTAAGTCTATGGGTAGCTGCAATAATTTGCCTATGTGAAAATTACTACAGATATGTTTATATTTATGTCAAGGTCAGTGTTTTCAAATGTGAATATCACTTCCATCTGCTTAAGAAGAGCAGGGTCTGACAGTAGGGACATAGGCGGCCGGGGAGTGGAGAGCACTGGCTGGTGTACCCCTGAGAAGCACAGGTGGCACTTCCACTTTGCTGCCAGTGCTTCTGGTTTGTCGCTGGTGGCGATCAGCTGCTGGGACTCCCTGCCCCCATCAGCGATTGGCAGCTGGTGCCCCCACAGAGTCAGGAGGCACCAGTTGTCCATGAAGAGGGAAGGAGCTGCAAGAGGAAGTTTTTTTTTTGCGGGGGGGGCAGAGGACAAGAGGGCTACCTGACCTCCCCAGATTTATTTTTCTTGCTTTAATAGTGGGAAGGAGAAAAATTCAAGGCAAACCTCCAATAATTAGATTGGGGTTTGTTTGGTTTTTTGCAATGTAGGATGGACCTAACTATATATTTAAAAAACAGTGTATTTATCCTATATGCAAAGTTGTGGTATGTTATGGATATAACCTGCTTACATAACAAAATGGAATTGTGTTTTTAATAGTGTTATGGGCTAACCACATGGCAAATAAAGCAAATATTGACTTTTCCCCTTGTCTTTTCAGGGATCATCATTACAGATCCCCTTCTTAGTCCAATTGACCTTCAGTAGACCAGTCAAAGATCATCTTAAAAATTGTAACTGCATCTGGTATTGTACTTTGGAAAAGGAAAAAAACCAGACAAATAATAGACTTTATGCTTGAGGTTGCAATCTTTTTCACAGATCAGCTTTGAACTAATCAGTTTAATTCCAAAGTCAGTTTGCTTATAAATTCAAGTTGGAGAACATTTATTCCAGGCACATACTTTAAACAGTAACAAAAAGCTCTGAAAATATAAAAAAGCTGTAAAAATAAATTTTCTATTGCCATAGTTTTTAACATAAATTATAGTCTTTTATAAATAATTTACTACAGTGCAGCTTCATCCTTACATAACAAATTTGTCAGCAAGGACCCCATACCAGGCAGACACAGTCATAAAAGCTGTGTCTAAACTTGTCTGTATTGTGCTTTCCAGCTTGGTTCCACTGTTCAACCCAGGCAGCTTGCTCGGCACTGAATAGTGTGAATGCATTTAATTACAATCTGACATGTGTATTCCTGAGAAACAAAAGGCTGTGAACTGAGGGTGATGATTAACTGTTCTACCAGATAATTGCTTAAACTACTACTTACATTATTCTGTATTATCTCTTTTGAACAAAGTGATTATTGGCCCTTTGTGTAGCGATTATACAATGTAAGTGCAATCTTGCTGTTTTAAATGTTAGAGTTTATGTTTAATGTACTTTTATTTGTAATGAGGGGTGCAACTTTAGGTTTGCTTTAAAGGTTTATTCTTAGAAATGAAAAAGATGAGGCATGGTTCAATTTTTGGGGAATGTTGGAAGTGAAGGTTTTTCAAGTCACTTTATCCCATTGAAAAGTATGGCATCTTCAATTTCTAGAAATATATGTTAACAGCGCATCTCCTATAAGGGCCAGATTCCATAAGGAGCAATAAGAAAGAAACAATCTGATTATGAGTCTTGGCAGGTAGATAGTTTTCAGTCTAAAATAAACTTCTTTTTTCTTGGTTCACATAGAATCTATGCTGTTAGCCTAATGAGGCCTATTGCTGACATACCACAGTTTCTTTGCTCAGTGGTGTTCATGTCTATAACAATATTCATCATGTGACCTCATGGTTTCTTTTCAGTTTTGATCAGCAATAAGGTAGGTCTCCAAACTCACTCTTTAATTCATGGACTTATTACCATGAACTAAAAACAAAGCTGTCTCTCCACCCAACACAAGAACAGAGAAAAAATGATCAACACAGAGTTATTAGCTTCACAGTTACAAGACAGCTGTTAGGCTATTTCACCCCTCCTTCCACTGGTACTACATGGCAATGTGAACTGGCATTATATTAGTGTTATATTTCCTGAGTATTAAAGCTTCCATCATATTACTGAAAGGCTCTTCCCAGGCTGAGATGAAAGAGCTGCCTACGGTACATGTTAAAATAACATGTGGTGTGACTTCTGACCATTTCTAGGATCCTTAATCCTGCTTTCGTAAGTGACCTCCTAAACAGGGATCATCAACAAATTGCAATGGACTGCCAAGCCAAGGGGCTTTGCCCATGCTGTGCCTTGGCAGGGAAGTGTGGGAATGGTAGGTGAGCAAAAACAATTTATACGTAGTGGTTTTTTGGGGTGTTTTCCCTAGTAGTTAAGGCAGTTGCTGAGGATAGCTGAGACACCCAGAGTCTAGGATCATGACAAGGATTTGAACTCTAATTTTCCACATCCAAGAGTAGCAACCTAAGCATCAGGCCAGAGACCAGGCAAGAATCAAAATGCCATCCTGTTGAAGCTAAGGTGCTTGGCAGCCATGAGGAGAGTGTTATGAAGGCAGTAGGTGAACAAGCAAGTAGAAGTCACTTTCTCAGGGAAGCAAATGCTGTCCTGATGGGGAGAAAAATGAACACTTGCTTCCAATGTTGTTGAGGAATTTTACATTAGAGTCAATGGAAAAGAAAAAATCCGCACAGCATTGGGGCAGCAGTCAGGTGTCTTCAGATGATGCCCCATCTGCTTGAAGCTTTTTCTCCATGGGACCAGGATAGATTCCTGGGCTGCACTATATCATTGAAAAGACACTGAATGGCAGTCCACATTACAGTACTTCTTCATTCAGGAGAAGCCTCTTGGCAGCCAGGACCCAGAAACCATACCAGGAAAGACTTTATGCCTATGTTTGCAGAGAGAAAAAAGAAACCTTAGCACACTAGTAGAAGCAAACCAAAAGGCCTCTGTATCAGGAACACCAAACAAGTGTGTAATATTTGGCATTCTCAAGACCTCTACCACTAGCACAACCCACTTTGTGAGACACTGGTCAATTCTCTCCACCGGTAAATCCTTCTAGAAATCACTTCTTACCACATATTCAACATACATAGATAAGCAGTGTAGGCATGACCATGAATTGTTTTCAGAAGTACAAAGCTCAAGTACCTTGAAGGCCGCAGTCCGCTCTCATTTCCATTAATGCAACTTCACATGGCCAGATCTTGCCCTGTAACTAAAATGTTATTCCCATATTTACAGTAGCATGATTCCAACTGCACATCCATGCATGTGATACACTGAGCGTTGAGTGATTAGGAAAAATGTGTAAATAGCCTTGAGAACTGAGCCAGAACCTAGCACTCCCTCCCAGGAAAGGATTAACCTCTCCACAGCCACAGATACAGGTTCCCTTGTACTTCCCTTCCTCCTTCAGGCTTTCTGACTTTTCCCCTCTCACCTACTCAGTGCGCTAGTATCAGGTAGGGGGGAGTGGAAGGTGCTCACAGCCATGTCTACTCCCTATTTTGGTGATTAGGATGTTATGTTGAGACATCAGCCCCGGGCCTCCTTGCGGTTGGTCTCTCATGTCCTGGGCAGCTGCTAACTAGGCTATTCATGGAGAAGGATCATGAGCTTTATGTTGCTGCCCATGCTGATATCTAGCTGCTCAGGTCAGAAATACCGCTAAGATGCATATGCCTTTCGTAGGCAGGAGCTGGCAACATTTTTGCAACACAGGGGGACCATTTTAATGGAACTTAGTCCTGAGCACAGGTTTCTGCCAGTTCATGCTGCCACTGCTGCAGCTGGAGCCAGATCCAGAGCCACAGTAACCCTTCCCCCTGCTCACTGAAGTGCCCCCAGTAATCCTTCCTTCTCCCCTACCCACTCTCCTCCTTCCCAAGTCTCCAGGCTAGATAATATGGCTCTGAGAGACAGATGTGACCTGTGAGTCATATCTTGCTAACCCCTGTTTTATGGTCAGGGAGAAAGTAGAAGTCCAAGCAAAAAGGGGTGACTTATTACAGGTTCCCTACTAGAATGAATAGAGTCCTGGTCTTTCTGTGTAAGCAAGGATCTGTCTCTGTAGTTTTCTAAGCACTGCCCTTTGAAGTGAATGGGGGAACTGTGTAGTTCAGAAGGAAGTGGAACGCCTCTCCAGAAGCATGTGAACTATGTACTATACACACCTCACTGAAAGATAGGATGATGAAAAATAGAATGATAGCCTGTGACCTGCTCCCAACTTCCCTCCCTGCCACTTTCTTATTCTGGTTATGCAACTGAAAATTGTTGGCAGTGCTGCAGTACATGTCTAGTGGGTGAAGCACAATTTAGCATCCTGGGCCTTTCCCCTTCAAGCTCGACACTCCCCTAACAACTACACAAGGAAGGCCCAGTTCCCCCAACCCTGCACCACACCCCAGGCTTAAGCTTCTCAGCACCCTTGTTTATCTCTCCTCAATCTAGGAGTCTCACATGAGTCTGTTTAGGCCTTCTTCAGCTCAGCAATGGGGTCTAAACCTCCAAGGAAACAGATACATGCTATACTGATCTCCAACAATGCATTACTATGTATTGTGATAGGCATCCAAAGACAGATGGCATTAGTTCACAATCAAGATAACTCTTGTGTCCCAAGGGCAGTATGATTATGCAGCTCCACTAGCAGAAAAATCAACCAAAAGCTCATTAATTTTATTACTTGTTCCATTAAATATTTTTCTTTAAATGAAGCACGTAAATCTTATTTCTCTATGTTATATCCTCGCTTCTGGTTTACCACTGAGATACCTATTAATGTCTGTTAACACATTAAATAGCAGTAATGAGCACATCTAAAAAAGGACAAGGTAAGGAGGAGAAAGAAGAACAAGAGGATTAGAAGTGAGAAAGTGAAAAAACAGAGAAAGAGAGAGACAGAGAGAGAGAGAAAAAGTGTAATGACTACAGGATGTAATGAACTGCCCTTGACCTTAAACTGCTATCCAATCTTCAGATTCTTTTGAGACTTCCAATTGTGCTAAACTGTGTGGTGGTTTTGTTCTATAGGCAAAAGTCCAATTGTATGCCTGCAGTTCTGTATGCAGCTATTGCAACTGAATGCCCACAAAGACATTTAGAGTCCAAACTGGTCATTTATTCACACAGGCAATTAGTTATATAAATATGGGGTATGGACCCTCAGAAATAATGTTCTTATTGCTTTGTTCCCGTATGCTTTGCAACTATCTTTAAAAAAAGCTTCAAAACTTCAATAGGCTAGGAAAAATAAGCTTATTTTTCAACTCCTAGATTTCCATTCTGGTTAATTTCTTTTTCTTCTCTTTTCTAAACAGGGAATTTCATGCAGAGTTAAGATACTTCAGGTTAGAAGTAATATACTTTCCTTGTTCATTGTTAAATGTTTGTGGTTAGTGTTCTGGTGTTTGTCCAATGTTAAAAAAATATTGGAGAGTGTAAGTGTATATCTTTGGCATCATTTGGCTTCTACTAATGTGAAGAATAACTATTATTCTTGTGTTTTATATAAATTTCATTCTCCAATAAAAAATATTATTTGAAAAGAATGCTAAAATCTAGAAATTAATTTAGTGTTTCCCAAAGAGTGAGGCACATACCCCATAGCATTGTGAGAAGCATAGCCAAGGAAGCAGACAGATCTCTCAACTGTCCTTCAAAGTCTAAGATTTCTTTTAAAATTTTCTTTTGAAAAATTAAGGTAGTCTCTAGCTGTTGTTATTGGAAAAATATCAAAACATGGACCTGGTATAATCAAGACAACAATGTCTGCCTGAGTTGACAAAGAGCCTGAAATAACAGCTGTGGACACCAGCAAGGTTGTAAAGGAGTAGCCAAAAAAAGTGTATAAACTAAAATGGGAAGGCTGTTATTGAACCACTGAAAGTTGGATACCAGTTACTTCGTTTTCACAAAGAAGGGCGTAGCTTTTAAAAATTTGAAAAACCTTTATGTGATGGAGAACCTGGGGATCTCCCTGTAATTCAAACCTAGCACAGGAAGACTTTCTCAAAGGGGAAACATGTTAAAAAGATTTTAAACTAGGGACTGGGATAAGGCAGGTTCTAAGTGTCATAACCCAAGGGTATGATTTTGTGTGTGCTTCGGCACTGCAGAATTATTTCCCACCACGAGGAGCTTTCTTTGCATGGTGCAATTCTCAGTTGCAAAGAGAAAACCCCGGTGCAAAGTAGTTCCTGCCATTCGCATGCAAATTTGTGTCCCACTATTGGCCAGTTCTAAATTATTCCCACGTGACGGCTAGCGATTGGCTTGCTAGCCGTATAAGAGGCTTGAGCGGTTTCCGCCCAAGTTGGAGAACTCCAAGGAGAACCCCGCAAGGGAGGATTCCACAACCATCTGGAGGAGGAGAAGGAGGACTTCACATCTTGTGAAGAACTCTAAGCACTGCGGAGCCTAACAAACCCAGCGTGTGCCTTAAGAAGGATATAGGGGCCTGATCAACCTCTAGCCTCTCCCCGTCGCCACCTAATCCCTCGACGTACCCTTCCCTGCGCGCTCGTTCCACGGAGCCTACCAAACTTCGTGTGTGTGTGTATCCAGAGCTCTTTCCGAGTTATTTCAAGAGGCTCGAGTTTTTCTACTGGTCTTGTTCGTACAAGTTTTGTAACTGCAACTTAAGCGAAGTTTTCTCCTGTCTGCACCGCGACCATCTACGGTGTAAGTAAAATAATCTTTAATCAACCGCTACACATCCATGCCTAATTCTAATCCGCCGGCCTGCATTCCCCGACCCACGTGCCAGGGCTGCTGGCCACAGCCCGCCGTGCGCCCCCGAAGGCCTCAGACCGCTCCCGGCCCGCACACTAAGCAGCCATAGGAATCTCTGGATTGTGGCATCTGGGCAAGGTCATGAAATCTTTAAAAAGCAGTTATTATCATTAGAGAGAGATTGTATTATCAGTGGCCATCTCATAAAGATGGCAGGAACTCCTCAAAACCATAGCGTGCAAAGAACACATAGTTTGTATCTGGCTTGTAAAGTGGGTATTATCCTGGAACAAGGGCAGGAGAAAGGTAACTTGACAAGGATGTTGAGTGGAAAGCTCATCTCTCTCTCTACAAAGCAAGTCCATGTTATCAGAGACAAAGACTGCTTTCAACGTAAGGTTTGTCTTCTCCTTTGTAACTAGGTTGAAAAATGCCTTGTCTAGTTCAATTTATGAGAAGCATAAATTACAATATGCTAAACTTTAATTCCATTGTCTGCATTTTTAATGAATCTTGTTTTTTTATAATTCTCTATAGACACCTACTGAGAAAATAGGAGAACTCCAGCACCTCCAAGGAAAAATGCTGAAAGATAAAGATTATGCTCACACTCATTTTCTCTTGGAGGGAGTTGGTAGAGGTATCTTCTCCTGAGGTGGACTGCCAACAGCTACAGCAGGTGGCATACAAGGTGAGAAGCAAAAAAGTCAAAGAGGAAGTAAAAGTTGGTGGCAGCACTGGTTTTAAGCACATTAATTTAATTGAATGTGAAATGAATGTTACTCTGATTTGGTATACTATAACTGTAATCCAAGATGTTAAACCTAAAGCCCCCTCTCTAGCAGTTCCCATGCATAAGGAAGCTTGACTGCAATTGTGTGTCTCACAAAAGAGAAGCCTTCTAAACCTAGTTGGATTGGCAATCCTACTAGATAATGTCAGAACAGAACACGCAGATGAAAAGATTAATACTATACACAGAGAGAGAGAGAGAGAGAGAGAGAGAGGGAAGATTATCTTTTATTATAGAGGAATTAAAAAAACTATTCCAGAGGCATAGTAGGGTAGCTCTGTGCCTGGGGAACCCTCAGCACACAAGGTAGTGTGAATTATGGCTATGCTGATTGTGATGGTATAATCAGTTGCCACTGAGGCAGTGGCTATTTTTGGGCCCTCCCATAGTGGTGAAGCCCAAGGCTACTGAACCAGTCATCTCCCTCCCCTCAACTTAGTTACCCTATTGAACTATGCCCTGAAATATTAAGAAGTAATACATGCATCACATTGTATATTTGTTTTGCTGAGTATTTCTGGAGTATTGATACTATAGCCCCAAATAATTCAGTATCCTGCATAAGAACAGTCTCTGACTTAATATCATGCTTACCCCATTCACTATTATTTTATTCATAGATTTCATGGCTAGAAAGTTGCATTTTGTTCATAGGCTAGAAAGAATAATCTACTGTGCTGGCCTTCTGTGTTTTGACTGCAGTCTCCCAAGACATTGGGTACCAGCCACCATGGAAAGATCCAGCAGAGTGAAACCACATGAAGCATTAGAGCAGAAGTGTCAAACTCATCAGGCCCATGGACCCTCTCCCTTTTGCCCTCCCCCAGCATACTGGTTTCAGCACCTGCTCCAGCTGATTTAGGATCCATGATGCATGTGGCTTGGACCTTAGATGGGCCACAACAGGCACCACATGCTGCTCAGCCCAGCCAGGGGTATGTAGCACAGATCTCAAACTGTCCAGAATAGGCACTGTGTTGCATGCAGTACCTGCCCCAACTGGTCTTAACTACACCCACTCAAGAAACTGTGCCGCACACTGTGCCTACTTCAACAGGTCTGGGACCCATATATGAAACAGTTCTGGAACTACTGGGGCAGGCAGTGAGTTCTACACAAGTCCTGGAGTGGGTACCACATGTGGTGCAGGCTGAGCTGAGTGGGAACCACATGCAGTGTGGCATCACCTCTGGCCAGTCTGGAATCTACACTATACAGAGCTCCTGGGCTGGATCTGGTCTGTAGGCTGTAGTTTTGACACTCCTGCATTAAAGGAACATGAAGTATTCAGTGCTCACTAAAAGTCACGGTGCAATTTTGCCATTGGAAGATGAAGACGAAGAGGGATGCTGTGTGAAGAAATGGGACAGAAGTGGAAAAAAGAGTAAGAAACAAAATGAAGAAAATGAAGATAGAGGGCACATGCCCTCTTTAAAGATTCTATTGCACCCTTCTAGGTGCATCTACACATGTCCAGGACTGCACATTTGGCACTGAGCTGTGATTTAGTACTTGCTAAAACAAGTACTAAATGACTGTGCATCACGTGCTAGTACTGCACAGTTCCGGCAGTGCGCGGTTATTTTTAGATGCTACATCGCCAAGTGTTTTGTTTTGAAGCTGTTTCAACATGTTTTGAGCTCGAAAGAGCAAAATTGAAAGGAACAAAAAGCATTGAAACAGCTTTGAAATGAAATGAGGGCATTCAAAACGTTTTGAAAGTTTTGAAACATTTCAAGTTGCAAAGCAGACCAGTAGTGGGAATCAGAGGAGGTCCAGGGCTATGCTCTGAGTGGCTCCACAGCTTCATGTAGCTCAGCCCAGCGGGGAGCACAGCCCTGGTTCTGCCGGCCTCCTGCTGCCAGGCTGAGCTCCTTGGGGCTAGCGGAGCCAATCGGAGCACAGCCCAGTGGTGAGAGATGGGCAGAGCTGGGGCTGCACTCTGCTTCCCGCCACTGGGCTGAGCTGCATGGAGCCTGGTGCTGGGCACGGGCTATATCCAGTGTTGGTCCCAGGTGGCAGCAGCAGACTCCTATCGCCTGGTGCAGATCTCGGGGCCCATACCCTGGGAGGAGTTTGGCACAGTCCTGCAGTCCTCCCGGAGGTACAGGCCCCCGGATCTGTGCCTGGATGACAGGAGGATGCTGCTGCTGCCTCGGGCCAGTGGCAGCATCTATTTTCCCCAGTGCTGGGTGCGGGCTGTGCCTGGTGCTGGTCCCAGGCGGCAGCAACAACTTCCTGTCATCCTGTGCAGATCTGGGGGACCTCACCCCTGGGAGAAGTCTGACACAGTCTGGCAGCCCTTCGAGGGTGTGAGCCCCCAGGTCTGCACCCTGGGTGAGAGGAGGCTCAGGCTGCCTCCCCCACCTGGGACTGGCACTGGATGCGGGCTGCATCCAGCCCTGGACAAGACTGCTGCCTCCACAGCCTGAGTCTCCTTTCATCTGGTGTGCAGATCTGGGGACTTGTACCCCTGGGAAGGCTGCTGGACTGTACCAGACTCTTCCCAGGGGTGTGAGCCCCGAGATCTGCATGTCAGATGAGGGGAGGATGCTGCTGCTGCCTGGGACAGGTGACAGCAGCAATTTGCTCTGGTGCTGGGAAAATTTTCTCACACCCAGCACTGGTCCCAGGTGACAGGGCAGCCTCCTCTCATCCAAGGTGCAGATTAAGGAGCCTGCATCCCGGGAGGAGTCTGGCACAGCCCCGCAGCCCTCTCAGGGATGCAGGCCCCTGGATCTGCACCCAGATGACAGGATGCTGCCTCTGCTACCTGTGACCAGTGACAGCATCTGTCTTCTCTGGCGCCGGGTGCAGGCTACGCCCAGCACCGGTTCCAGGCAGCAGAAGCAACAGGAGCGGCAGCGTCTTGTCATCTGGCACAGTCATCCAGCACAGATTGAGGGGCCTACACCCCCAGGAGGAGTCCGGCATGGCCCCGTAGCCCTCCTGGGGGCGCAAGCCCCCAGATCTTCATGCCGGATGAAAGGAGGTTGCTGCTGCCAGCAGATTTTGCTTTCAGGACTTTTAGGTGCAGTCTCTGAGAAACCTGTGCAGCTATCTCCTTAAAACCTGGCAGACTTCATGCCCTCAGAAGAGGCTATTGTCCCTGCAATTTGCATCTGAAACAGGCAACAAACGACAATGCTTTAGGCGTTTTCATGATTCCCCATTATAGCCTATGGGCAAAACGTCAAGATGAGTCAAAACAGCAAAACAGTTTCAAAGAAACAAAATGGGACAGTGCTTTGAAATTAAACGAAATGATGGAACAAAACACCGTCCCTTTGAAATGGCATAATAGGTGTTGAAACAAAATGATGGTGTTTTGCACAGCCCTAGTGCATATGTGTCTTTACATACACAAGCACGCATGTTTTACTGTATCCTATCTATAATTTTATACTTTGTGTATGTATTCACACACACACAAATATCCATGCAAAACTATGTTAAAAATGGTATTTAGGTTGTGAAGTAAAGTTGCCTATATAACCTTAGTTGTGTAATCTTGAATATATTAATCATGATGCAGTCTTTCAACAGGGATCCTAGAGACAATGTTCTTCACTACATAGCTCTGATTTATTTTAAAAGCAGAACCACCCTCTGCCCTGAGCAGGCATGCTATGGGGAAAAAATGTGATCAGATCGTTAAAGACTATATCATAATGCAAGCATCCAAGTAGGTTGTATTAAGGTGGTCCCAGCAGAAAACTAAAATAGATCACAGAGACTGGCATTACACTAGTAGACTCACTAAGTAAAAAAAAACCTAGGCTTGCCCCTTCAGGATTAATTTTAAGGAAAACCTAGGGCCTTGTTACACCTTACGTCATGTTCCGCAAAAATGTTGACCAATGTTAGTGCTAGCTTGAAGTTTGGAGCAGTCATACCTTTAGTCTAGAAACCTTCTCTGACTGTCCCCCACCTGCACAGCTGGGACTTGCCACTAGAAGCCTGGTGAGCAGGGGCAGAATTAGGAGCTGTAGCTGTGAGATGCCCCTAGAGGGTTGGTGAGCCAGGAGAGGTTTCCCTGTTTTATGGGTGGGGGTGTGAGAGATCCTCAGATATTGGAGGACTTTAACTTGGGCAACATATTTGTGGGGACTGGCACAGAAGCTGGGTAGTGAGGATCAGAAATAATCCTGCCCTGGAGTGGCATAATTTCAAGCTGCATAATGAGTGCTTAAAACCACTTGAAGGTGTTAATGTGTGGACAATCCTGGGGTTAAGAGTTCCAAGAGCTGCCCAAAATTAGTGTGTAACAAGGCTGCCTAGTTAAGAGCAAGTAACTAGTCAGGAAGCAAAAATGGCATGAATGATGTAGCAATGTCTGAGTTAGTGAGGGAAAGAATTAATTGTCCAAGAATTTGGAAACCACCCAGAAAAATGTCTGCCAGTCAGACAGTTATATTTGGCTGATTTAACACATGCACACACACATGCACAGGCACACTTCAATACAATACAGTGTTGAAATTGTTTTCACACATAACTAGATGGCTATAGACATCAAATGAAGAATAATTCTTCACTTGTAGTTATTAAAGATTGGTGTGATCATAAAAGCATTAAAGGAAGGATTACCCTAAAATGATGTCTTTACAAGCACAGTGATCTGAAAAACACCAATACTGATGCAATCTAACACCTAAATTTAGAGTCATAACTTAAAAACACTCATTGCACAAAGCAGTTCATCTGACAATTTTTCATAGAGCACTGTGATTGTAAAAACATCATTTTAAGATATTCCTACCTTTGACATTTTTACTCATAGTCATGGTCTTAAAAACATCCAGTGAGGGATAATTCTTCATTTGCAGTTATTAAAAATTGCTATATTCATAAAAATGTCATTTTAGGATAATTCTTAATTTGACCTTTTAATATATATAACTACTCCTTTTCTCCTCTTTAAAAATTTAGTGCAAAAAAACTATGTTAATGGAACTTTAAGGTTCTCATTTAAATTCCCAGGTCAGATTCACACCACTGTCAACATTTTGAAAAGTAGCTAGCTATTCTGGGTACCTGAATTTCTGAGTGTTTAGCCTGAACCACCTTGCCTGGACCTGATTTCCCCACAGAAATCCTGCTCTTGAAAATTGAGTCCCACTGGCACATTCCAGATTGAGAACTCCAAAACTGCAAGACTGAACTTCACTAGCTGCTTTTGAAAAATTAATCCTTACAATTTACATAGCACCTTTAATTCTGTTGTCATTATTGTTAGAATGGACTCATGATAAACCATGGTCTTATATATAGACAGAGCATATCTTACAATCATCTAGAACAGAATCTAGGACCTTCAAAATTTCTGGCTTTTGACAAATAAACTACAGGAGAGTTCCTTCAGGGACCACATCGTAGCAGACAGGCTAGGACCAGGCCCTAGGCATGACCGTGATCTTCATGCTAATGTACTGTACAGAGTCTCATAGGGCACTTTTACACATGCTCCAGGGCTGGGGGGAGGTGGTGCTTTAATTAGAGTGGCTCCAAAAGCCACTTTAATTAAAGCATCGCAGGATCTTGTGTTTTAGCATCCCTGCACTTCAAAATGGTGGTGGGGGTGCTTGAATTAATGTGGGGCACTCATTCACTGAGCTTTAGTTCAAGTGACCCTGCCGCCATTTTGAAGCGTGGGGATGCTGATACACAAGATGTGAGAGGCTGCTGGAGTGTGGTAATTACCACACTTCAGCAGAATCAATTAATTAAGTCTGCTACGATGTGCTGTGATTACACTATGTCAGAGCTGCCTCCGTGCTTGTGTACAGGCATCCATAAAGCCTTGAACCTTTGCCCACCAGGAATCTAGATCTTATGTTTGTGTTGTTGCCATACCTTCAAATGTGGCAACAACACACACAGATATCTTAATTAGTGCTATGAGAGCTATTATTGGTTCATACCAGTTTTAGTGATAGTGAGAAACAAATCAGAGAAAGTAAGCAATGTCCTTTACCTCCTCACCAGTTGGTTGGATCTGTAATTATTAATACAGTATGTGCTCAGAGTCCAGTCAGGACAGAACAGAAGGTACTACACTTTTATTAATTGTAGAAGTTCTAAATTCTTTTTACTGTAAATTGGGCATGCTCAGATATTTAACAAAAAACATTAGCAAGGCAATTAATGTATGGGCAATCCAGGGGTCAAAAGCTCCAGGAGCTGCCTAAAATTAATGTGTAACAAGGCCTGAGTCAGGGCTCTGATTTTATTATCTAACTCTTTTACATAATCTCTCAAATACTTGTATCATGGTACCTATTCTGACAGCCCCCTGCCCTACTTCCTGGAACCCAGCAAGCATCCAGTGTTCATCAAAATTTTCCTGTTCTGGGAATCAGGTCTATGCTCCATTTGCTTGGAGCACTCTTGGAGCAGTGAAAGCAGCACTTTTGATGCAAGGAAAGGAATTACACTGGCCTTTACTCCTGAATGGGTCGAGTGAGGAAAGAAGCACTTTCTGTCTTTTCCATTCCAGAAAATATGAGGGGACAGAAAATAGTTTCATATACCTGGAACTATTAGAAGGGAACAGAAAGAGCCCAAACCAAACCCAACTTGGGACCACAGGGTGAGGAAGGGAAAGTCTCCCATTCCACTCGGTACAAAGTACCTGAAACAGCAGAGAGAAACCTCATTACAGCTGTCTGGAGAGAAATGCTTCTCTTCATTCAGAGAGGCCTTTTCCTCAGACTCCTAGAAGGATTGTTAAAACTCTTTCTTCACCCACATTTTCATATCAAGGGTCCTATCACCTGGAGTTAGATAACAATAGCAGAACCTTAGACTTTGTTACACATTAATTTTAGGTGGCTCTTGGAGCTCTTAACCCCTGGATTGTTCACACATTAACACATGCAACTACTTTTAAGCATCCTTTAGGTGGCTTAAAGTAATACCACTTCAGGGCAGATTTATCTCTGATCCCTCTTACTTTAGCTGTGTTACACTAATGTGTAGTCACTCCAGGCTATATGTCAATGTAAATTCCCTACCCATTCCCATCCCCTGCTGGCCAGGATCAGGCCCACCACTCCCTGCCCCTGTTCTCCACCACCTTGGATTGGCCCACTGCCCTCCCGCCCCCACCAATTGGGCCTGCCATTTACCACCCCTGCAGCATCACCCCTACTCACCCCCTTTCCTGCCCTACCAGTTTACTTTTGGCTCCCAGGCTGTCCTGGGGGAGCAGGCAGGGAAGGGGGAACCTGCCTACCCAGCCCCTGCCACCACCACCCTCACTGCTGCTGCCACTCTTCGGGCTCAGCTGAGCCCAGAAAAGCGTGGCAGCCTGGTGCCAGAAGCAACAACAGTGGAGACTGTGCAGGCAGCTTTTCCTTCGTGCTCCCCTGAGACAACCTGGCAGCCAAAAGAAATGTGTGGGGCAGAGGGGGAGACCCAGGGGTGAAAGAAAACACAAAGTGAACCCTGAGGGGCAGGGGTACCCCCTGATGTGGGGGGAAACAGGGGACCCCCAAGGGGCTAAGGGAAAGCCTGGCAGGGGACAGGGAGGGAGCCACTTGCCCCAGTTAGCCTGCTGCCCCCCGGACCTCCTGCATCAGGCCCACAAACCCCCATCCTCCCCAGATCAGGCCTGCCATCTCCCCCACTCAGTACCCCAGATCCCTGCTTGCTCCCCTTTCCCCCTTGCTTACTTTTGGCTGCTGTGATCCCAGGGGAACAAGCAGGGAAGGGGAACCTGCCTTCCCAGTCCCTACCACCACTGCTACCACTCTCTGGGCTGGTCAGGCACCCACAAGTAAGCTGGGGGACATGGGGATGTGGGTGAGCTGTGAAGGGTTGTGGCCAAGAGAGGAGCTCTGGGGCAGCTAAAGCTCTGACAAAATTGTTCCAGGCATCTCAATAGGGGAATAAATCTAACAGCCACTGACCATGAGGACATGCCAACTATAACCCTTGATTTTGGATATAGGCAGAAAAAACTATTACTGCGAGGTAAAAAGACAGACAATTACTGTGTATCAGCTGCTCTGTATTAATTACCTGCTTGTACTCTTATCTCAGCAGAATATGAAAGTTAAACTGCAATAACTTAGCCGTTAATGAAGGACAGGTAAGTTACTGTAGTTTAGAGGTCCCTTATCAGTGCGTAAGAGAGTATATACCAGTAGTTACCCATACCCTATATGTGTCAGGATATGAAGTGTCACATTTCATTCACACAACTACCACCTTTTCCCATCACTTAGTAACTAGCACAGTCCCTGCTGCCATATCTGCCTCTCAAGGTGTATAGGGGTCTCAGCCCAGCAGAGGTTCCCTAGACCTGAAGAAGGGTGACTGCACCTCAAAGTTTGCCAAGAACTTTTTTATAACTATTCAGTTGGTCTAATAAAATATATCTACTCAAAGAACCTTGCCTGTCTCAAGGTTTATAGGGCTTTTCTGTTTTCCTAGAAGAAAAGACCCTCCTAAGCTTAAGTGTAGGGAGGAAAAGCCTCTGTCACTATCTCTGCTATTTCAGAGCTCCCTTGTCAATGCTACTTTGAGAGATGGAAATAAAGCTCCAAATATGAGCCTACAAAGATGGCACTATAGAGGGTAGTGGTACAGGTCCACACAGCCCTGAATTCCTGCAGGGTACTTTAACAGATGGCTTTTGCCTGTAGTACAGTATTCATTAGGCCTGTGCAAAGCTTTGGGCCCTAATTCGACTTGGCGGAGATTCGGCCTGATTGAGCGGCTGAATCTCCAAATCCAGATCAAATCAGGAGACCTTTTAATTTTTCTGAATCAAATCAGAACCCTTCAAATTGATTCAGAGAGAATTGGAAAGATTCAGCAATTCAAACATAGACACAGATTTAAATGTTTGTTTTTTTACACACCTCAAGGTACCAGGTGGCTCATGAATGCTGTGATGCTGGGGCACATGGAGCATCCCACAGGAGCATGAGGTGCTCCCCAGCACACTAGGCAGCGGACCCTGTAAGTGGACCAGAAGCACTTCCAGTCCACTTCTGGGTCCACTGGGTAGCTTGTGGGGGGCTCCCCCATGACCCCCAGCTTGGCAACTGGTGCCTCCTATGTCTGGGGTGGCACCAGGGGTTCCCCTGTGGCTGACTGTGAAGCTGGGGTGCTATGGGAAGGGAGGTCAGTGAGCTCCCTGGCAGACCCGGAAGTGGACTGGAAGTACTTCTGGTCCACTTCTGGGTTTGCTGCCAAGCATGCGGGGGGAGGGGGAACCCTCTGTGCTCCTGTGGGGTGCTCCATCCACCCCAGCATCACAGCATTCTTGAGCCATGCCTGGTACCTTGAGGTATGTAGAAAAAACTTTTGAAGCTGTATCTATGACTGAATCTCTGATTCTCTGAATCAGCATCGAATCTTCAGATTTGGATTTGGCTAAATCGAATCAGGGACAGTGATCCAAATCAACTAATCGAATCACTGTCCTCAATTCAGGCTGACTCTGAATCCAAATTGAATATGGCCCATTTTGCACAGCCCTAGTATTCATCTGTATAGTTAACTGCTGCACATTTGATATTTTCTTCCTGTGTGTGCAGCCACTCTTGGTAGGCATCACACTTGAAAATACTATAATTAAGAAGTTTAAATTCATGGCTCTTTCTACTTTGTCTCTTCAAGTAACTTATCTGTTCGTATTTGTATAGCAGTATTAATTAATACTTTGGAAAATTACAATGGGATTTCTGTAGAGTTCATTTTACATCTATATGAATACCAAAACAATTTGGCATGATTCATGTTCCCACAATGAATACTAAAGAATGTAATAGTGACTGTGTCAGTTATAATAAAGTGTTACAAAACAATTAGGATATAGAGTTAATCAGAGTTTGAATAAATGCCATCACACACACAAATCAATTAAACTACAGCGCTAATTAATATCACAGTTATTCATATAAAATTATGATTGTAGCAATGGCATTCTTTTTAAAAAAATGCCAAAAGCATGTGTGTATCAATTATGATTTCTATGCACACCAAAGTATTTTTTTTCAATAAATAGGAAATATATCTGTCTGGGCAGCTTTGAAGCAAACTGATTTATCTCCTGGCATTAAGCTTTGAAGAAAACTGATTTACCTCCTGACATTAAGTCTGAAGGGTTATCTCTAATAAAGACTTAGGTGCCTGCAAGTTAGATGCTAAAAAAGTCTAACTTTTAGGCACATAGTGCCTACAGTAGAATCCAAAACACAGAGTTTGGGCTCTTATGCTCTCTTTACAATACATGAGGAAATCAGGTGTCTCAGAAGGATAATCCAAAAAAAGTTGCATGAAGAGTGGGAAGCTGCCTAAAAAAAGCTAATAGTAAACATTAAGATCATGGGTATGTCTGAATTCTCACCCCTTCTCTGGAACTCAGTTTCTCTGAAGCTGAGTCAAGGATGCAAACATGCACTTCTTTTCACTTGGGATCATAAATCAAAGTCCTCCACTGAGTCCTCCTATACTCTGCTTTTCCAAAGAGCAAAACAGGACTTACAGGTTTCTTGGCAAAGAGATTATATTATGTAAAATGCTAATGGTTTAGACCATTTGTCTAAGAAGCTAGGGATCTGGGCTTTAGACCATCTTCAATCTTAGGGGATTCAAACTAGGGCTGTGCGAAATTTCGGCAGCTGTTTTGTTTTGGAGGTGTTTTGGGCTGTTTTGGCGCCCAAAACACTGAATCTGAATCAAAACAGAAGGCTCTGAAACAGCTCCGGAAAAGAATCAAAATGCTCCGAAACATTTCAGAAATGTTTCAGAGGATTTTGGAGTTTCGGAGCTGGCCTTGCAGGGAAACAAAAACTAAGCACAGCAAGGGGAAAGCATGAGGAAAGGACTGCTCTGATATTGACATCTAGCTCCCGGTTCAATTCCCCAGCTCTCTGATAATTTCCCCAGCTCTTCCCAGGGGGCCCAGGCCCCTAGATCTGGACACCGGGTTTCAGCGGGCTGCCACTGTAGGCTGGGGCCCGCGGGCCGCGCCCCGGGGCGTGGGGGGGGGCCCGGCGTCAGCCACTTGGTGCAGCCCATGCTGAGTGCTGGGAAGACTGTGGTGCTGCCGCTGGCCCCAGCCTGAAATCTAGCACATAGATCCAAGGGACAATGCACCCTGGAAAGAGCTGGGAAAATCATCAGAGAGCTGGGGAATTGAACCAGGAGCTGGAGAATAAAACTGGGAGCTCAGGGACTGTCTCTGAACATTTCTCTAGTTTCTGGTTCGATTCCCCAGCTCCCCAATCTTTCCCTCAGCTCTCTGATTGCTTCCTCCAGCCCTTCCCAGGAGGCACAGGCCCCCGGATCTGCACACAGGATGACAGCAGACTGCTGCTGCCAGCTGGCAATGGTGGCGGCTCTCGGATATTTCCCCATCTGGCAGCAGCAGCCTGATGAAACCCTGCACACAGTTCCGGGGGCCCACATTCCCCAGGAAGAGCTGGGGAAATGATCAGAGAGCTGACAGAAGTGATCAGAAAGCTGGGGAATCAAACCAGGAGCTCTAGCTGACAGGTGGAGCCACCTCAGATATGCAACAGTATGCAGCCCTCTGCCGAGCCACACTGCACGCACACCATGGGGCAGCTGCCATGCTGGTACCAGGTGGGAGGGGTGATCCCCACTGCCCCACGTTGTGTGGGGAGGTCACTGCCATGAATGCCCAGAGACCCCAGTTGCCACTGCCAGAGCCAGTGAGTGTGAGACTTTTTTTTTTTAAAGCTCCACACTCACCGGCTGCAGCAGCCATGATTGGGGCAGAGCCCCACCATGCAGTGCGGGGCAGTGGGGGACAGCAGGGATCACAGCCCAGCAGGGCACTGTGCGTGACCCCAGAGCTTGGATGGATCCACTTGTCAGTCAGAGGCCAGCACCACTCAGCCCCAGTGGCCCCAACTCCCAGACAATGCGCAGCATCCTGCTGAGCTGCACTGCACCTGCTCCATGGGGCCTGATGTGGGGGGCAATCCCCACTGCCCCCCTCACCCTGTGCTGTGCAGGGAGCTCTGCCATGAGCCCTCAGAGGCCCCAATCACACCTGCTGCAGCTGGTGAGTGCGGGGCTTTTTTTTTTTTTTTAAAGCTCCACACACCAGCTGTGGAGCATGCAGAAGACAGCAGGATGCTGATGCTGGCTGGGGCCAGTGCCAGCACCTGAGTCTGCCTGGCGCAGCCCGTGCCAAGCACCGGGAAGAACCCAGTGTTGGTGCTGGCCCCAGCCGGCAGAGGCATCCTGCTGTCTTCCTGCATTCAGATCTGGGGGCCCACACCCCCCAGAAGGGCTGTGGGGCTATTCTGGACTCTTTGTGTTGCAGCTCAGATCTGCGCATGGGATGACAGCATGTTGCTGCTGCCGGCAAATGATACTAGTTTTTCTTTGAACAGTTTGAGGTACAGTTTCTCAGAAACTCCTGCACCTATCTCATTGAAACTTGGCAGGCATAATGCCCTCAGAAGGGGCTACCATACCTGTAATTTGCATCCAGATAAGGCAAGAAATGACAAAGTTAGAAGTATTTTGTTGATTCCCCATTATAGCCTATGAAACTCTGAAACAACATCTAAACTCCAAAACAGATTCAGCCAAATCAAAAAGAGATAGTGATCCAAAACAACAAAATGAATCACTGTCCCCCTGAAATACTGAATCCAAAACCAAAATAAAACATAGCCATTTCGCACAGCCCTAATTCAAACCAACATCACCCACAAGAGTGCCCTAGCCACAAAGCTTTTTGGTAGGCAAGGTGGGAAGGAGGGGCATTCTCCTCCTTACCTTCTGAAGCTCTGTCATATGCAGGTGGAGTCAGGAAGAGACCCCAAGAAAGAACATGAAAAAACACCAGTGTTTAGAGCACGCAAGTGGGTGTGTGTATTCTGAGTTTTAGTCCCTGTTTCTAGGAGTATTTGTGTTTAATATTCAGTGATTGTTTAATGGAAAAAAACCCAAAAAGGGTGATGAGAGCTTGGTGATGCTGAGGAGGGCCTAAAAGCCTAGAACCTAGATGTCCTACTTTCTGGGCAAGTGTTCTAACCATAAAGCACCATAAAATATATATATTATGTAGATACCATTACAAGTTCTATTTTGTGACTGGCCCAACAGTATAAAGTGGGTTAGGCATGTTAGGCTTATGTTTCCTTAGGACACTGTGACAGGGGAGCTGGGGCGACAAAGGAACCCTGGGGCAGCAAAGAGTCCCACTTACCTCTCGTAGAGCTGGAAGAGCCGGAGGAGGCGCGCACGCTGCAAACGCCGGCGCGGGTGATCAGCCAGGTGTTTATTCGACTGCGGCAGAGCAGCGGGGGTGGAGGACGCTGCCCAGAAGGGATAAAATGCGGCCCCGACGAGGCAGCAGGGCAGCTGATGGGAGGAGACTGGAGGAGCGAGCCCTCGCGTGGAGGGGATCAGCCGCTGCACTCGGCTGTGGGGAAGACAAGGGGCGGGGCCAGAGCAGGCCCCGAGAGAGCTGACCATGCAACCGGCAGCCGTGCCAGTGGAGAAGCTGGCTCAGAGGCTGGCCGCAGGGGCGGGAACCGTCTGCATCACCGGCAGCAGAGCCGGAGGAGGAGCTGGCTGGGTGACTGGCAGCAGAGCCGGGGAAGGAACCAACTGCATCACTGGCAGTAGAGCTAAAGGAGGAGCTGGCAGGGTGACTGACAGTGGAGCCAGGGAGGAAATCTGGTGCCACATCGGTGGGGAGAGTAACAGTCACCCCCGCTGCTGAGATGGCAGCAGCACCCACAGAGGGATCCAATGTGAGGTAACACCGGGGCAGGACCAATGGGGCCCCGTTGGAGGCGGAATTAGCAAACGGGCTGAGTCCTGGAGCAGGGATGGACAACCAACCTCGTGGCCCCGGCGGCCTGGAGAGGCGGAAGGGATCCGGCAACCCCAGCGCGGGAGCTACCTGGGTGGTGGGGCCTGAATCCGGAGAGGGAAAAAAATCACACGGTCCAGAGACCAGGGGTCCCCTCGCGGGCCCCCAGGGCAAATTAGTTTAGAGAACCTGGTGGTGGGATAGGCACACACTGTCACAGGGTGGTTAGGTTAGAATAGTAGGAGCCGAGGTGGAAGAGCTGGGCTGGCTACCCCAGTAGGCTGTACGTCGAGCCCAAAGATCTTTACAGGTGGCTGACAAGTCGGGAGCAAGAGAGTGGGAGGCCATGGACACCGTGGAAGCCAGAAGAGGGAGAGCTTAAGGTGGCGAGTGGCCGGGGTGTAGGGGAGGACGGAGTCCCGAGAGTGCCCGCCGGGAAACGTGACGGCCCTGGAGGCTGCCCCAAGGGGGGACCCCCCCACTGAAATTCCATCTCAAGTCATGGCAGGAGAGTTAAGGGGTCCTCCTGATGTCAGCAGGGGTAGCCTGTGGGGTCCACCCACGAGCCCAGGGCAGACAAGATCTTTGGCTTGGGTGAAGGCTGCGCGAGAGCACCCATTAGAGTGGAGGCGGGCACAAACACCTAAAACCTTTTTTCATATCTGGCCCTAAGTTTCTAAAAAATCTCCTTTAACCACGTTACTCACATTAAAGCCACAAACTTCGCTGGTCATCTGCATCGTGCAAGCAGTCACAGAAAACTGACTTAACTCTGAAGGTTCTATCCCTGTCTGCAGTGAACTGGAAAATATTATCTGGTGCAGATTCCCTCTCCAGATAGCAAATATAGAGACTGTATCCTAGGAAACATTCTGGGCATGCTGTATAAGAGGATTCATTTGATATATCTGGAAGGCTAATTAAGGAAGTCTTGGTTGTGGCAGGCTCATACCTCAATTACTGCAGCACTGGCATCCAGATGGCCAGTGTGAAGATGAGTCAGACAGCACCATGCGGGCCAGAAGAAGCTCTGCTGGTTGGTCTGGCTCCTGGAGGCTCCAGGCATAAAAGGAATCCAGGACCCAAACCTAGTGGGAGAAGAAAGGGAGCACTAGTTGTAAAAACAGAAGCTCCCCATGCAGCCAGAATGGAGCCAGTGTGATCCTGCTAAGGATACCACCAAGGCCAACTCCATACCACTGGAGTGAAAAGGGGTAGGATGTAGGGGAGGAGTCCCGTAGGAAAAGTGCCAACAGAGTCACCAGGGGTCCAAGGGAAACCACAGGACTATACCTCCAGGTAAAATCTCAGACAACAACAAGTTGTGGTGGGTGTGTGTGGCAAAGTCAAATAGGCAGGGCATGACATTGCAAGCGCAGCAATCATGAGTTTGCCACATTGGTGCTTAAAGCAATTAAACTGAAACAGGATTATTGGAAAAGAAAAAAAGAGATTGAAATGGGAAAAGATGGGGGAACCGAAGGAAAATACAGATCTTTTGCCATCCTGCTCTGATGCAGAGACAGCAGAGAAAGTCAGTCCAGCAGAAAGGATTACACACTGCCCTACAGCTGAAGAGCTAGAGCGTCTAACCATGAAGTTCTGCCTCTAAGATACTGACAAGGAGAAAAGATTGAAAGTGGGAGATGAAGGAGGATTATTGTATATAAGGTCTCAGAGCCATAATCCATTCTGAAGGCTCCTATTCGAAGAAATACTAGTGAGCTTTAAGTGTACGTTGCTTTGGATGCTTTCTGAGTCTAAATGTCTTCTGCCCTGATCTTGTCTTATTGACTTAGAAGTGCGTTGTGAATATGGCCAAAGTTATTCAATATTAAAACTAAGGTTTGCTAAGCAAAAGATTGGAACGATTAAGTATTTAGTTAAAATGTAAATGATGACTTGCCACCCAGGAATGTACATTCTATCTGACATTTGTCTCTAATCAGAAGTTCCTATGAATAATGTAGGTTGATACCAATAGCCTCATTAAGCAAGATTTTCCTTAATACACTTTCTGATTGTAATCTCTTCATTATATTTCTTTTTTTTATTGCTCTTGGCCCTACTCATCATTATTGATATGGTCAGGTCATCTGTATGTTACTAATACATATTTTACACTGAATAGATGATTTTAGATGGGAATTAATAGTACTGATGCCCAGGTGTTCTTTAAATGTAAGAATGTTGCCATCCTAACTATATTTTTATTAGGAACAGTATGTGTTCTACCTCTGGTGACCGAGTTCACTGGGTTCGGTCAGAAGTGAAAATTAGTTTGATGGTTTCTTCCTAGTCCCCATTTAAGCACATCACAAACCAACCACACCGTTTTATATGATTGGCAGTTTCTGCTCAAAAGAGACCTGGAACTGAAATAGCAGAGTTGCGGCAGGTCAAAACCGAAGTTCACTGATAGAGCTGTGCAAGGGACATTCAGTCACTGTTTACTTGAGCCATTTATCTTGGGCCAGAACAATTAATCCCTTCCTTCATGACCACTTCATTCAGACACACTTTTTAAAGAAACTGTGCTATGTAAATAAATGCTACAACTCTTATTCTGCCCTGATGTAATATATGTGCAATGCTCCCACTAAAAATTTGGGGATGCATGTTGGGAAAAGAGCAGATTATGCTGATGGAAATGTGATGTCCCAAAGGCAGAGTAACAAAAGGTTTCATTTTCAGTGAGGGATCAGATTCCATTTATTTCCCTCTTTCATAACCACAGTAGGCATAAAATGTAAAGCTAATCCAGAGATTCCTTTATAAAGTGCTGCTGCCAGTTACCAATTTTCAATAAATCACCATTAAATTGTCCCATAATTGTATGTCCTTCCTCTCCCGGCATGCTGATTACTCTGATGTGTTTTATGTAATTAGAGGAAGAGTTGATCTCTGGACCCCTCAAAGCCTGAGTTCAGGGGGCCCTGCTGAAATGTAAAAAGAAACTCAGATTTCTTGAAAAAATTAAGTGTGTTTCTAGCCTTTTCTCCTTGCTGAGATAGACTTTAACATATACATTGATGTAAACTGACAAGTAAGGGCAAATGGATTAACTAGCCCAGTTCCACCTATGTGGGAACAGGCTGGGGAAGCCTAAAAAATCTCACCTACTGGGTCTCATATACAATTTTTATGTAAAAAGAGCCAGACACTTATCCCAAAAAATCATGTCACTGCCCCTCCTTAATACTCTTAGATCTTTGTGATAATTGTTGACAAAAATCAGTTATGTTGGGAGAGTGGGTTACTAAAAATATTTTTTCAAACCCAACCAAAAATTCAAGGCTGCCTCTTTTTTAATAGGCCTTCTTCTGCTGATGGAATCATTCAGCAATTTCTAGTCTACTGTTTATGGTATCATGTTCAGGGATGGATGAACAGCCTCAGTAAAACTTAAAAAAAAATAATTCTCTAGTATCCTTGAAAAGAACTCAGCCTTCTTTACAGGAATAAGATTAGTTCAGATCATTTTAAACTTGCAGCCTTTCTTCCTTGTAGTGTTGGCTGGCAGAGTCTACCTCACTGCTGTCCAATGGTCTCACCAAACTAGCAGCTCTCACGAGTTCAACATACATCTTAGATACTATGGCTAGGTACAG
Organism: Alligator sinensis; assembly: GCF_000455745.1. NCBI lineage: Eukaryota > Metazoa > Chordata > Crocodylia > Alligatoridae > Alligator > Alligator sinensis. The sequence continues at coordinate 1,234,329 of NW_005841834.1, read as the reverse complement.
ACATTCAAAAAGCCCAATGCAGAATTGATCTAAGTTATGCAGTTTTCTGTAAGCTGCACAGTTTAGATCAGTAGTGAACAGAATACATATTCGCCCTTTGGTGGGGTGCGAGGGTGGGTGTGGAGCAAATCTTAGATTGGGTTCTGACTTTTTAAATCAGTCTGTGTGTGCTGAACTTCTGTTCTTTTATGGGTATAGACCAGTTCTGTGTGCCAAACATCTGTTATGGTACGGGTATAGACAGGTTTCCAATCACTTGTATTGGTAAAAGTACAATGTTTTTACCTGGCTTATAGGACTATTCAGATGTCGCATACTATGGAAGACGTAGAGTTATATCAGATACTGTGGAGATACACTTGATAAAACCTATGATTGAAACTAGCTATTAGTACTTTCTACTTTTGAAAGAGGCCTTAATAAATATAAGTATTGTTGCCCCTCCCTTCCCCAGCTCTCACCTCCCTACCCCACTAAGCGTTAAAGAAAGAATGTACTTTTACACTCAGTTTCCCTTAAATTTGTTACTGTCTATCATTACTGTATCCATCATCTGTTTTTCATGCAACAAGTATTGAATCTTCAAAGAAAGACTGAAGCAGAAGGAGAAGGGAAGCTATCTGAGAAATTACAAAAGAACCTTAAAACGTTTTGAATAAATGGCAGCCTGTATGAATGCTAACTGGAAAGAAGACAAACTGCCAAAACCTTAGGAGGACTGTTCATTACCAATGGTGAGTCAGCTCAGTTAATTAGCCGCGGGAAGCACAGTACTGAAATATTGCCTCACTGCAGGCCTGATCAGATGGTGCACTAACATTGATGTAATCAACACTATCCTTATGTAACAATACAGCAGTGTAATCAGCACTATGGTTATGTAGTAATTTAGAAGACAGATACAACCCTCAAAATATTGCAACTTCGCCAAATTGAGGAGAGAGGGAGAGAGTTACCTCTAGAAGAAGTTATATCTATCTGAAGCCTATCCTGGGGTGACCATTTATTTGCTCAATGGTCCTTTTACTTGCTTGGTGGTGAAGTGCTGTAATAGCAGGAGGTACAGCCTTGGGATAAGATGTACATCTGTCTGTTACATACCCTCATCTAACTTAGATTGGTTTACTAAACCGGCATAACTTACACTGAGGATGTGATCATCCATCTGTGCCCACAGTCTGAAGAATTGATTATAAAAAAATGTGAGAGTTAATTGAAGTTTTGATGCAAGGTATAATTGCTGTAAAGTCTGGCTCAGTTAAAACTCAAATCATTTAAATTATACAACCTTTATTAGGTTCATTAGGTCCATTCATTATGTTGCTAACTTTTGGATTCCTTGTCCTCTCTAAGTCATGAAAGTACAGACCTTACCTAACAGATAGACCCTGTTATCATAAGGTTCCTGTATACAGGCTCTCTCTCTTCTTCGCTCTATATATTCCCTATATACGTGCCTTTGTGGATATAGTTTTCAGGATGAAGTACATCTCCCATGATGTACTATGGCCAGCAAATCCTATCATATGCTTTTGCCCTTCATTAAGGAGGAAGATACTGGTACATCGAGAGAGAGATTTCAGTCACAGTACCATGTTTATTAGAGACTGTCAGTATAAAGCAATATAACTCCTGTGGACACTGTTATGTCCATTTGAATGAAAAGATTTAGTTTTTCAGATAAAATATCTTCCTAGAAAGTCAAATTTTCTGTGGTTACAAAAAATGAAAAAAAAAAAATTACTTGTGTTGAAATTTTCTTGGGGGGTTTGGGAGGAGAAGGAAAGGGAACATTTTCTGAGCAGCTCTGATAGTCCCTGATAGGTCTTTTATGATGGCATATTGATCATTTTTTTGCTAGTTTTACTTCATCATTGTAAAAGAATTTACCAGGATTGGGGAAGTCCATCTATAAATCACTTCAGTCCTGATTAGACAGCATTTTGGAAAATTGGCCCTTTCTCCTTCCATAGGTATCTATCTTATATTACTATTAATGGGAGTTACGTTGGGATATCAAGCAGAGAAAAATCCCTTCTGCATGGCAACAAACACACACCCTTAAGCATCCTGACTCACTATGCATTTCCATGCAGGGATAATAGACAATATCTGTCAACATCTGTCATGTCGCACTGTTTAAATATTTTTTAGTCAAAGATACATTTTTGGAAAATTTTAAATGAAACATTAAATCAAACATTTAAAAATAATTTTAAAATACATTTAAATAAACATATAAATACACATTATTTCATATTTTAAAAATATGCATTTATTATGAAAATCCATCCTTGATGTAATTTACATGAATTCAAGGGATTTATATTAGGGACAGTTTTTGCCTTCACAGTAATTCTGGTACAATATCCAAAGAGAATTGCAAAACAGGCAGACACACGTACACACACACACACATTTTGGAACTATTGGAATCAAACATCTGGTGTATTTCTTCTGAGATACATATACATATACATATATCAGAAGAAAATTTGACTTACTGTGCACACTTTTCTATAATAAACATATGAATTATGTTAATATTATGGCAAAAATATAAATATTTTGAGTCACATTTTTCTGGCCTTATCCAATTAAATGCCCATTAATATATAGCCACATAAATGCCCATTAATGGGAGATTTCACTTGGAAAGCTCTTCATGATTTGCCCCTTTAATAACATATTAATTAAAAATTAATTCTGACTTTAAAAGATAGTCTCTAAATTTTCCTGGTTTTCTTGTCTTTGCTTATGAATTGCCCAGATCTTTCCCCACTTCTTCTACTAATTGCTGGTTTCATTCTACTGCCTTTAAGAATTCCCCTCCTCCAGACCTTCTCTTCTCTTCACCATTACCCACAAGTTCTGTTTCTGAAGGGAATTCTACAATTGTTAAATTCACTGTTCAAATTACTAATTAAATAATGAGTAGAGCTGAGTGAACAGTTTGTAATGAATCATTTAATTGATGAATGTAACCTTTTTTTTTTCAAATTGTCCATAGGCAGTTTACAATTATCTTGATATTTATATACTGTTCAATACTATTTATATACTATTAGTATGTTCTGCAAGAAATTCTCTCTCTGTCAATTCCTAACTAACATTTTTTTCAGTCTTTTGAGATTCAAACAATATTTTAGATTTGCTTTACTAAGTGCATACATTGTGCTGCTTTTTTCTGAATATATCAGTATAACTTTTGGTGTCAGGTATCCGGTGTTAATAAGAATATACTCAGTCATTGATTTACATTCTCAGTTTTCACAAACTTTCCTGTTAGTAAACTTCTTCATCAGACTAACCACAGAAAGCAAATACAAAAAGTCTGAAGTAAAATTGTTGTTTACTTATTCAGAGAGTAACTGTATACATCATTATAATTATTTCAATGTGATAATTAGTCACTACTAAAAATAAATTTCAGAACCACTACATGAGTCATTTCTGTGCATTTATTTAATACTTATATTAGCAAGTACTAAATAAATGTGCAGTAACTGGAGTTATTGTGCAGTAGCACCGTCAAACATCTTTTAGGTGACGCTGCTGTGCCGTAGCCTAATAATACTGCACAGTAACATATTAGCACTCTCTGTGCTGCGATGTACTATTGCACAGTATTTTTCAGCTACTGCGCAGTCAGCATCTCATGTACTCACTTTGTTAATTAATTTGAAAGAAAACATTTTATACTACTTAAATATCTGATTCTAGGTAACAACTTGTTAAGCCTTGGCTAGAACATTCCTTCTCTTTTCTTCGCACTCAGGATCTAGAGATATGAGTGTGTTGAAGAATATTTATTAACAGAATCCAAATCTGTTTGAGTCTGTATGGATCATCATATTATTGAGGAATTCCAGCTAATAAACTTCATTACCATGACCACACAATTTTAGTACTCAATTTTTGATTTTAGTATTCAAACTCTGATTCTCTCTGATTACCCTATGGAAAACTTTGGTCTTGTTTCGGCTGGTTGTCATGATACATCTTAAAGTAACCATCATTTGTAAAAACTATATAATCAGCAAAATACATTTTTACAAATTATATCATCTGTGCAAGTTTGTTTAACATTATGGCTAATTGAAAAAACATGTCCATGAAATATGCAAAGGGTCTACTAACAGTAAAGAAAATACAAAAGGAAAGAAAACCCCATAGTGTGCTGAAAACTGTGGTGCTCATGAATTATCCAGTACATTCATGAGGTGCATATTGTTTAAAATCATCACAGTTTTATGTGACTCTAGATATGTTGCATAGTAAGTGTGAGTATTTAAGATAACCAATTATGATGGTAATTAGACTGCAATCTTACAATAATCTCTGTATAGGTAGACAGATATCAATCAGGCCAGGCAGGGTCCCTCCCTGGAATGCTTTTACCAGGGTCCGGCCTTAGATATTAACAACCTGAGAGAGGCTGCATCTTATTTTATGTTTAGAAACTGCTTGGCACCTTATGGTTACTACCATAAATAAATATTAAATAAGAATATATAAATACCAGCATCAGGAAGGAGATGAGGATTATCCATTGTGTGTATAATGGAGGTACTCAGATGCACACAAATGTACAGTGGTTCTCATTACAATATTTGCGTTGTACCCTGAAGGGGAAAAATTACTGAAATCCAGACATTCTGAGTTATAGAACTGAAAAACAAGCTGGTGTTATGACAGTTTTGAAATGGGTCTGCTCTTGCCAACCAGCTATGTGCTTTAAAGGGCCTTTAGCTGATTTATGCAGTACTTGTCCCAAAACTGCTGTATTGTATTACTTCAATATTTTATTCCTAACCATTTAAAGAAGGTTTGATCTTACATCAATAGTCCTCCAAAAATATTAAAATCAAAGAGATTTCTTTTCAAAGAATTTATGCAAAACAAACCCTGTATTCTGTACTGATCCTGAAGATTTTTAAATATTTT
>NW_005841834.1:1217495-1229351 GCF_000455745.1 Alligator sinensis | reverse complement strand
CTGAACCCTTTGAGCTTTTATGACAAAATAGCTTCTGGTAACATGCAAACAATAAAAATTGGGATTAGCAAAATTTAAGTGTTATCACTTTCTTTTCTTTTCCTTTCTTTAGCATTCATGTTAACTACCAGTTCTTGGGGAGAGTAAACAGAAAACCATTCTCTGAGTGGGATCCTTAACAGTAAAATTTAACAGTTTTGACTAGAATTTTGGTGTATGCCTCAATTCTTTTCTTCTTTTTCCTTAGCAGTATATTACACAAGGCTTTTATGAGTTCAATATGTACAGTATCTGTTGACACTTCGTATATAAACAAAAATGATTTGGTTTAGAGGCAGGGGGATTAAAGAACAAATAATGAAAAACAATTGCTCTCAAATGCCCTCAGACTGGATTGTGGAGAAAGTTTCAGGGATTGATCCTGCAACGTGCCGCACAGCTTCAGTTTCCATTGAAAGCATCAGTTTGCAGATTCAACCTCTTGTCTTTAGATAAAGAAACTATTATTTTTTAAATAGATCTTCCAGTTTCCAATTCTGAGGATCTTTTGTGATGCAGGAAGATATTATTGTTTCATTCTTCAGCTTTGGAGTTAGTAGGAGAGAATCAATTGGTCATTTTTAATTACTACAATTAAGCACATGAGTTTGATAGCGCTTTCTCTGCCTCCTTGGATGCTATAGTCTTGTCCATGCATGATCAGCTGTTCTTTTCAAGCTTGTTGATTCCAGTGTATTAGGTCTGTTTGAGTTCACAGCAATCTATCTAGCGAAGCTGCTTAACTCACAACAGAGTTCTCATTCATTGATCCATTATCACTTTGAATGTGTGGAAGAAGAAAACCAGTTGGAAGAACATGCTTATAGGATAAATCATTGCTCTCTATTAGTTGTTTATTAATCTTGCATAACTCTTTATAGCAATAGAATGCACATCACTTAGAATTTAAAAATGTACTTTGAGCATATTGTTATGGTAGATAAGAACTATATATGTACACCAAACATTGTATTCAATGCTTTCAATAGTTTTCATGGATATTTGTTCTAGTGAGGTGAAGAAGGGTAAGGAGGAGAGCCAGTAGCCTCCTCAATTCTCTGTCTCTGTTCATGAAAGCCACTCAGACTCTAAGGGCATTTTCACATTTGTTCTGGGAGTGGTGGTAGGGAAGGGCACTCTAATACAAGCAACTCCAAGATCCCATCTAATTAATTTGCCTGAAGCATCTCATGCATTAGCATCCCCGCAAAATGTGCAAAATGGCAGCAGGGGTGTCTTACCTGAAGCTCATTGAACAAGTTTTAGTTAAAGTGCTCCTGCCGCTGTTTTGATGAGCATGGATGCTGATACATGAGATGCAGAGGCTTGCTGGAGTGCGGTAATTATGATTAATTGAGTCTGCTCTGACGCACTATAATTATTGTGCATGGAGCAGCCCCCCACCTCATGTATAGGCACCCTAAGAAACTTCCAAATGGGGCACCCATTGTCCTGCCTTTCACCCCCTGTGTTACCACCCCCTATCACATCCTCTGACATCCACAGAGCAGTAGAAGGTTTCATAGGTAAGACTAATGGCAAGATCATACCTTCAGAGGTATTGTTGCAGGCTGACTGGAGATCAGTTACACAGGGATCATTTTTTCAAGCTTTCCTCTGTACCTATGAGGATGTAGAGATTTTATTAAATAAAATCTTAGAACCTGATTTAATCTAGTGACTCCAGGAGCTGAGACTCCAAACAATTATGAAGTGCTGTAGTGATAAGACTGCACTCTTTAAAATGCACAGACATACATATATGAATGAGGCAGAGAGCTCTACTGTGAAATGCAGGGATGAAGTTCCAACTTGATTACCCAAGAGGGCTAATGTTGGGCTACCTTTTGTTCCATGAACCACACTAAGCATTGTTTTGATATATATATTTTCATATTAGTAGCAATACTATCATTACATTTACTTTGGTACTACTTGAGCCAATTTCTATTAAGTATGTGTTTACAACTGCCCATTAACCTCAACTGGCGATGTAAAGAATGTGACCTTTTGTCAATATAATTTAGAAATAGTCTGCTTGTTTTCACTGTGTATAAATGAAACATACCATGAAATATTCAGTATATGATTGGGATCAATAGCTATTTATTTATTTTTTTAGGAATTCCAGAATGATGGGAATGAAACATTTCAGAGATGGAGAAAGCACACTCAAGTTAGCATTTTTGTACAAAATTAAAACCCAAATAACATAAAATTACTCCCAATAGATAGCATTTAATAATTGCTGCCTCCAGAAGTCTTATCCACTATTTCTATCACGAGAAAAAGATAAACAAATACATGATGAAAACATGAAACAAAACATAAAATAACAGCAAATCCATACAGATATGCCTTGCATGTGTACAGCTGTCAATTGTGAAACTTTATTCTGTTCTGAGAGAATGAAATATGATCATATTTTTATAGTAATTTTCATGGGACAATTTGAAAAGGACTTTACAGAGGCAGTAAGCCTTGTTTCCCCCTTTTACAAAGAGACTTGCTTAAAGACACAAATGGAACAAGTGATACTGTGGGCCTAGAAGCCAGATCTCCTGATCTATTTACTGGATGGTAGGCCTCATTTGAATAAATATACATTCTGTGCATTCTAATGATTAATCTAGCACCTAATGCTGCATGCACATTTGGGTGAGTAAATCATCTATTTTAGTCATTCAATTATGGAAAGTAGGGGAGAGGAAGCCTGAGAGGTACTGAGAGATTCCTCAGTGAAGTCAGCGGGAAATGAGGGTACTGGGAATCTTGGGAAAGAAGGGTCAGCACATCAGCAAATGAAGCTCCTAGTTTCTAGATATAAATGACTTGTGTTTTCTTCTGATGATATACACAAATGGCCCAGTTGTGTTTGGTTGTTGATTCCTAACTATACTGTCATATCTAAATAAAATGCAAAAATAATATTTTGTTTATGGAGTAGATTTAAAACCTTTCACACAAACCATGTAAGAAATAAAATATTCCTCTTACCACTACAATTAACATAGACATTCAAAGATGTAATACATAAGGCCATGTATTCTTTAGAAAGCAACTTTAATGGGCACCACTGAAACACCAAGGAAGGTGATAACATCCTAATTTCACTTACATTAGTCCAAGTGAGACATGCATTACTAATTGTTTCCCTCAAGATGTTGGATGGTGTTAGGGTACTAGTACTACTACTATTACTATTGCCATCGCTACTAATTTCTGGCTCTATTAAAATGCTTAGTATCCTCAGTGCATTCCAAAAACATTAACTATTCACTTTTATCAGACAAAATATCATTGAAAGAGTAAGACAATAGCTGACAAAATGCTTAGCTGTACTGTTGCGAGCATATCAGTGACTCCATATTCAGTCATTAATCTATAACTTCAGCATAATAAATAAGATACTAGTAAGAATTTCTGGATTTTTCCAAACTGTTCCTGGAGCCAAAGACATCTCATTTTACATTATTTTCAAAACATTTCTCCAGCTTGTGTATTGTGTGTCAACTATCTCCTTGCACTGATGAAGGACAGGATGATGTCTTCCTATTATTGCTGTTTATTAAATCAGTACACGTTCTGTAATAAAGACTCATATGAGGGATTCCCATTAAAGGACTCTTTGCACCTATTACACTCTTTGCACCTGCAGCTTCTTCCAATATAGGACATGAAAGGTGTTAACCAACATTTATAGGGTGCAGCTTAAGTTTAGGTAGCTTCATTTAAGGTGCCTAGGCCTGAGTCAGGATCCATGCATACAAGCATGGGCAGCTGGAGGCATGGACAACTATAGGCAAGGAAGTCAGAGGGGGAGGGGCTCATGGGTCTGGGGGATTGGTGGATTCATGACGGGCTGCTGGGTCTGTGGCAAGGGTTGGTGGCTACATGGAGGGTGCTGCCTGGTGTGAGGATGGGCTGGTCAGGAGTGTAAAAATATCCCAGTCAGGGTTAGGGAGGTAAAAATACCACAGCTGTGGGGCTGTAGTAGAGCATGGCTGGGCTTACCCAGCCATGGGGCTATGCTGTGAAAGCATGCAAGCATTCACTGGGCTGGATTAATCCTTGCTAGGTCAAGGTAATCCCTTGTTAATCTAAAATTTGTTCATGTTGGATGAGAATCAGTGCATTTAGATTTTCCTAACCTTGGTTATGGTGATATAAATGTAACACTTTTACATGGACCCAAATTCTGAGAACAGCCTACTCCACCATTATTAAACTATAAGGTGGATTCTCAGATAATTTTGGAAATTTAAATAGTTACATAACAGGAACAATAAACCAGAGAAGCCACCTATTGCTTTGGGCCATAAACACATTTGGAGCAAAGTGGATGGTAAAGTGGAGACATTATAACAGTTGCCATAAATGTTTGTCATAAAGAAGATGGTGATAAATTATTCTCACAGAGGAAAGAACATGAAGGAATTAGCTTAATATGCTTCAAGGAAGATTTAAGTTGTATGTAGAGAAAAACTTTCTAACTATAAGAATAGTTGAGCCCTGGAACAGGTTGCCTAGAGGGGTTGTGGACTCTTTGTTACTGAGGGCTTTAAAGAACATCTCTCAGGAATGTTCTAAGTATACTTAATCCTCTACGAAAGTGGAGGATGGATCTGATGGTTTCTTGGGCTAGGGACAGACATTACATATAAACCAGTTTAAGTGATCAGAAACTGGTTTAAACCTGTAACAGAACAGATGTTCAGTGCCATAAACCAGTTTGAGAAGGCTGAAACCGGTTTGAGATAAACCTGGTTGAATGTAGTATCAGACTTAACTGATGTGGCTCAAACCAATTTATGCAAAGTCTGTCTCAGACCCTTTGCTGGTTTAAGTTAAATCAGAGTCCCCCAGCATCCCAGCATGCTCTCTGGCTGCAATTTGGCAGTCTCTGCATGTGTCTGCCTAGCTTCTGCTCCCCCTCCTCACTCTCTGCTGAGCAGGCTTTCCCTGTCTCTCACATGCACCTCTCAGCATTAGCTAGCAGACCACATGCTGATTACCTGTCAGCTATGGCACACAGAACAAAGGCAGAATCAACAGGTAGCTGGTAATGTCCCTCTGTTTTCTTAATGGAGTGATAAACACTGAGTTAGGGGTAATTAACATTCTCTGCTGGGCTGTTCAGGAAGGGGGGAAAACCCTCCCTAATCACAGCATCCTGCTAGGGCCTGGCCACATCCCCCTCAGTTCAGCACTAAGGGAAGGGAGGGCTGCTCTAGCACCCCCAGGCTTCTAGGCTGAGTCACTGCAGGCATGTACCTGCATTTCTGGGATGTCTGTCTGGTTACAAAACTGATTTAACCTAGCCAGGTTAGACAAACCTGCAAAGATTCAATAAATTCAGGCTTAGGGTTTTTGAATATCTGTCCCTAGCCTTGATGTCTCTCTATGCAATATACTTTACTGCAGAGGTTGGCAATCTTTTTTCCCTATTGGTTGGAGCTTGTGACCTGGCATCCTGATGAGAGCCAAAAATCTTGCTCTCCCCCATCCTCCCTCCAACCCCTGAGAGTCCAAGCCCCCTGTACCTAGGCCCTCTGCAGTGAGGGTAAAAGCAAGACAGCAGCACAGCAAGCTGTGGAGAAGCAATGACGGGCAGTTTGGTGCAGCTCTGTGCCACTGATCTCTCATGCTGCACCAGGCCAGGAGCAGCCCCATGCTATCAGTCCATAGAGGCTGATCAGGTATAGCCCCTCACCCAGAAGTATGTCTGGGGTGCAGATGGTTTGAGCAGAATGGTGCCCCTTCCTAGCCCTGCACCCAATAGCACATCTTGGTGAAGAGAAGGAGTGAACTGGGCACAAGGGGTGTCTCCCAGGGAACCTGTGCTGTGGGGTTGTTACAGCTGGTGTGCACTGAGCCTGTCCTCTAGCAACAACAGCCTGAATCCACACTGCTACAGTAGTAGCAGCTGCCATTTGGGTGCAGAGAGTAGGGACAGGTCTGACTCTGGCTCCCTTTTCCACTCTTGTCCCCGCAAATCTCCAGTAGTCTTCATAAGCCCCTCCTCCCACCTGCCCCGAGTATTGAAGGAGTTTGCTATGCCTCAGGTGAAGGCAGACCTTTCCATTACACAGTAAAAGAGAGGACAAGTAAGACATCACTGTGTTAGTGATGAGCATCAGGCACTATCAGGAACCATTAAGAAGCAGACACCCACTGTCATGAAAATGCTCTCTCTTTTCATACACATTTCCCCACTGTAATATTTCAGCATAGCTCCTTGCACCTTAGAGAGATATTTTACAAATACTAGGCTCCTTTAAAAAAAGAATCACACATTTCAACTTCATGTTATGTTATGAAGTTAAGGAGCTAGGATGATCTAGCAGTTGTTAGAACACAGAAATGGGAATAAGGCAATCCAGGCTGCACCCCAAGCTGTGGCTTCCCTCCATAATGAAACCTAAGCTATTTTGAGACCTCAGTGTTTAGGCATCCAGCTTGAAACTTCATGAGCCCGACTGTCACAAGGCTTAGTCTTTGGAAGCCAACCAAAAAGTCAAATGATACAGGGACTTCTGAAATAAATCTCTTCTATCCCTCGGTTTTCTCACATAAAAGAGGCACAAGATACTTACCTTGCCAGTAATTAGAGGTTGAATTAGGGTTTTTAAGAGTGCATTAGGAATGTCAGATAGAAGATGCTAATCATTTCCAATTTTTATTGCAGAGATATCATTATTTCTCTATATGCACTATTGCCTGTCTTTTTATTTTTGAGAAGCAGAATAAAAACAGACAGTTTTTTTTCATTACTATCTGCTGTTTTACTCATCCGAGTTATTTGTAATTCTGAGCAGGATCCAGAATAATAATTTTGCTATCTCCCAGCTGATTATGTTAGGAAGGGGCCTCTTTTTTACCCTTAATTGCATATACACACAGCATATAAACAATCCCTTCTACACTTTTTATTTAATTAAAAGCACAGTATGTGAAACATGGATAAATGTTCCCAAAAAAGCCAGACTGTTTTCATGGTTATAATGTGACAGGAACTTATTTGAAAATAAACATGAACTTTTCTTTTAAAAAAAAGCTTTTAAACTCAATCAAAATATAACTGAAAAACAAAACCAAAGAAAGCTGCTAACTACATGTATGACAAAATAGATAAGCGTGGACAGGCAAGCATATGCATGGCCAGAAATGGAGTAAACACCAATAAAATATTATTTTACAAGTGTCAAAGGTGCTAAGCATTAACTGGGAGATGCTGAGTCCCTTCCTTGAAATCCATTGGAGAAGAGAACCCTCAGTATATTGCAGTTTGGGACATATAGTAGTATTTTGTCCTTGCTGTTCACCAAACAACAACTGCTAAGACATCTGTCCCTCAAATGCAGAGCTGACCTTACCTGATATATTTCAGTTTTGCATTTACTTTATTATCTGGGCATACTCTCTCTTGGTTGCAGTAGAAGCTTTCTCCGCCCTAGATTTCTAGGCTCGTTGTATTATTCTGTTGGGTTATTTTTTTTCCAGAGGACCCACAAAGAACATTTACATGAAAATTTACTTTAAAAGTGCACAGTACCAAATATGCGGTTATGTGTAAATGAGATACAACAATTTTCTTCCACCACAATTCATTTCTTTACTCATTTGAAAACAGTATGTTACAATTATATGGAGACACTTTACAGAATACTCAGCAAGATCTTTCTCCATAGTTTACCCCAACTTGTGTTTACTATAGCCATTTACAGGTTTAAAACGTTTGTTTAATATGCAAAGCATTTTGACGTGTGGCAATGAAATAATTCATACAAATATATGTAACGTTTTAAGAGAATCCTAAAATCAAATATGACCACTGCTAAAAGATGTAATGCAGAAGCATAAAATATGTATGAAATTATGTAAATATGCTGGAAAAAGTCTTCCAGCTAAACTTGTCTACCAGTTTTCTGAAGGCTTGCCAAAGTTGAAATAAAAGCCACATTGAATAGAATGTTTGGACATCTGGATACCTTTCCTTTAAATTCCAGGAAAATATTCTGTATCTAGTTTGAACTGCAGCTACCTAAGTCGCTATTTCCACTACAGTCAAAATAGTTATTCTTTGTAATTTCCTGTTTGTCATATTACTTCTCTTCAACCAGCTGATCAAAGATACGCTCAATATTTTTGTAACTGTTTTTCCTGCCTAATTTTCTAGTTAGTGTTTTAACAGGCTTAAGATCGCAAGCCAAATTTTTTCTTTGACCTGCTCAGGCTTTCAGTCTTCGAGCTTTAGACTTCGTTTTTTTGCCAATGCTGTACAATTTATTAAAAATGAATTGAACACTGCAAAAAATATTAACAAAGTTCAGCAGTTCACCAAATTTAATGTTGAAAATTATTTCTCCAGTCATGTTCATGTCACAGGAAATTCCTTGAATACTGAATCTATCTCAGGCAATTTCAACCAGTAATAAAGCCAGGAAGTAGGCCTTATACCATTATGTGGCAATTTTGTATTAAAATACTTTATATGGCTGTGTGAAAAAATGAATTTTGTTTAATTTAGGTCTGTTGAAGAAAGTACAGTTGGACTCATTTTAATTTCACTGAAAAACTTACAGCCCCACTTCAGCTTTGGTCAACATTTATTTAATCACACATTAATAAAATACAAAGAGAGTGCAGTATTCACTTCATGGAACAGCAGAGTTAAGATAGCTTCTGCACTGAGAAAGTGGAAATCATGCCACTGGGCATAGATGAAATAGCAAAACCATGAGGACTCAAGCATTTTCATCCTTATACTAATTCAGTATTATACTATGGTACAAGTCAAAGCATCAACAAGAAATATATTTGCTTTCCAGGTTGAAAATAATTGAGAATTTGGAGGTGTTATTAATTGTCGGGCAAGTGCACTGGGAAAAAGTCTATTCTTCTAGAAGTGCTTAGTTTCTAGGCATACAACCTTGCCCTCTTACTGGGTAATGCACAGTTATTACAAAAGATGTATGCAATGCCTAGTGAAAATTAAAATCCAAAATTCTCCCAGGGCCTACCAAAGGAGTAGGGTTTTTTTTTTTAAATTTGAATTTAGTTTTGTACACATCATCACTGGGACATGCACTGGGTATTTGCTTGTTTGTTTTAAACCTACGATAGCTTTATAAGAAAACTTAAACATACAGGCCACATCCAGACAAGCACGGGTGTGTAGTATGTGGCACCGCAGACCTGCCTGCAGTGCTACACACTGCACATTCAGGCATTGCCCATGCTGCTACCTTGCAGCGTGAGGGGTGGGGAGGGGGGAGGTTGATTCTTGGAGATCTAGGGGTCAAAAAAACTTACACAGAAAAAAAGTGGGGCAGTGCACATGAAGGCAGTATGCACCACGTAAAACAAGTCTGGCCACCCAGAGCCACATTTCAGCTGCTGGCTAGGTTTCCAGGTACAGGAGCTACACAGCTGCAGTTTCCCTGGGCCCCAGGACCCCAGGTAAGGCTGCTGGGGCCAGCACAGTTGCTGGCCCCAGCCTTCCCTACTATCTAAGGTAACGTGCCATGCCCCAGAGGGGCATGGCACAGGCAATCCCCAGGGACAACTAGCAGTAGTACAAGGTATCCCACTGCTAGCTGTCCCCGGGGAACCAAACGACTGCGCTTATCTGGATGCAGCCATATAGGCACAAGTTTTTATCCCAAATGTGAATAACTCCAAATGTAGAGGCATAAATAAGTATACTCAATTAGATCAAAATGTTGTAAAAGATGTGCTTTCTTATCATGACTCAAGTAAAAGCCTGGGTTATAATTTTGGGATATTAAGAAGTAAGTTGTGAATTTTGTAGCCTGAGTCTATCTGTATAAAAATACGTGGTATGATCCTGTGAACTTGTCTTTGGTTTATTAGGATTAACTCACATGAATTACTCACTTCCAGAGGACTCTTGGGAATGTAAGCATTAGCAGGATTGGGCTCATTCAACTGCACATAGTGCACAATTTAGAACTACTCTAACAGACCAGTAGAAAAAGTTGCTTTACATTTACAAAAAAAGAAATAAAAATACAATGGAATAAAGATAATAATTCTAGACAATGAGATTTACTGTTGATATATGGTGCAGCAATTTTGCTTGATTCAGCTTTCTTTTGACATTGCTTCTGAACGGGGGGACTGGTGTCTCTTTCATTGCCCACATTATATTTGCAAACATGTGGCCTGCCCAAGGTTTATAAAAGGTAAAACATCCAGTAACTCTTGCACATATTTCTTTTTTTAGTTAGAGAAGGGCCTATTTAGAAATACTTACCAGTTGCTAGAAACACAAATTACTTGTGGGTAAAAGAAATAACTGATCTGCCAATTAACAAATAAAATTAGGTCAGGTGTTCAGAATGTAAATCAATTACCTGGATATGACAAGGTGGCATTTGACGAAGCAATGGTTCAGATTAATATTAAGCCCCATGCCTTCCAACAATCAACCTGCAGCAGGTTAAAAAAAAAAAAGAGAAAATGTGGAGATGAACAGGCAAGTAGATCAGTAGGAGAAAATATGCTTGTGCAGCTGATTTTCTCCTATGGATTTCCTCCAGCACAAAGAAAACAGGATGTTTTGTGTGAGGCTGATAGATTGGCAGTGGCATAAATACATGTTACTGTGAAATACCCAATGTTAATGCAACATTTAATGCTGTACAGCTAAAACCACTGAAAGCCAGGGTTCCTATAGCTGCATTATCTAAGCCACATTGCACACGTGTATTTTTTCTAGTCTTGGTTTTTCAGCTAATTTTAGTTTTGTACTTTGGCTTATATTGTTAAAATTATACAATGTCATGAAGCATGCAGGATGTACAAAGTGAATGAACTAAAAGTTGAAAGCTTGATGTTACTGGATCTCCCACAGCATGCGACAGGACAAAACTCCCCTATTTGTCAAGCTATGCAAGGTAAGCATGAATTGTCATGCTATTAAGGGGATGGGAAGCACTGCTAAAAATATTAGATGCATAGTGAGCACATTCAGGAATAACTTTAAGGAATACTCTGTATTGAATATTACTAGATTTTTCTGTTTAACAGAGAGATACTGTCTCCATTTTACAGATGGTACTGAGGTATAAGATAAATTGACTTGCCCCAAGATTTACTTCCGAGATCTGCCAAATGCTCTCAGCAACCAAACCTGGGACCAATGGTGGTTATATAGAGCAAAGTCACCCTCTCACCTTCTACATGGGATGGTTACAGGGGCTGTGTGAAGCTTCAGGTGGTGATTCAATCTGGAGGAGATTTGGCCCCAGGGGCCAAATCTCTGAATCTGAATCAAATCAGGGGACCAATCTAAAGGTCCAAATTGATTCAATGCTCTCTGAATCTTCAGAAAAGACAGCTTTGCTGATTTGGGCAGTCCCCAGTGGCTGCAGCAGGGTGCTGCAACTGAACTTGGAGCTGGTAAGTACTAGGGTTGGGGAATGAAGGACTGGGGGAAGGGACAAAGGGGGGCCCCCTGCCACGAATCTGAATCAAATCAGGGGACCAATCTAAAGGTCCAAATTGATTCAATGCTCTCTGAATCTTCAGAAAAGACAGCTTTGCTGATTTGGGCAGTCCCCAGTGGCTGCAGCAGGGTGCTGCAACTGAACTTGGAGCTGGTAAGTACTAGGGTTGGGGAATGAAGGACTGGGGGAAGGGACAAAGGGGGGCCCCCTGCCACCCCCCCTGACCCCCATCCGCTCCCAATACTTTAAAAAAAAGCCCTAGTGTTCACTGGGTGCTGCCAGGCAGAGAGTGATTACTGCTGCCACCCAATGCCCCACAATGCATGGGGGGCTCTGCACCAGC
>NW_005841834.1:1208329-1217468 GCF_000455745.1 Alligator sinensis | reverse complement strand
CCCCCAGCCCCACAATGGCTGCCACACCTGGGCCAGCTTTTCCCCTTAAAAAAACAAAACAGAGAAAATCCCCAGGACTCACCGCTCCTGCAGCAGCCTTGGGGCTTTGGGGGGGGCTGGCTCATGTGGAGCCCCCAACCTGATGAGGGGCAGCGGCAGCAGCAGCAGCAGGTATTGCCCCCCCCCAGCAGGAACGGTGAGTCTGGGAGTTTTTTCAGGTTTTTTTTTTCTTAAAGGGCCAGAGCTGGCTTTGGTGGGGTATGCATGGGAGGACTGTGGGAGCGAGTGTGGGTGGGTCAGAGGACTCATGCAGAATCCCCCATGTAGCATGGGGCAGTGGGGATTGCCCTCGCCAAGCGGCACCCAGTGAGCCAGGGTTTTTTTTTTTTTTAACAAATGCCAGGAGCTGGAGCAGGCGGGGCAGCCATTCCCGGGCTGGGAGAGTGGGTGGGGCATGAGCCTGGCTGATTTGGAGATTCAGCCAGATTGATTCAGGACAGTGATTCAAATCACCAAATCGAATCACTATCCCGCGAATTGGCCAAATCTGAATCCAAAGCAAATACTAGCCGCTTCTCACAGGCCTAATGGTTACACCTAGTGCTGCCAGGTTCACCTCCCGTGATGCTTTACTCAGAGCCAGGAGGTATGTGCCTTCCTATTTTTATAACATGTGAAAAGAAGCATAGTTTATCTTTAAGAATTTCCTCTACAGAAATGCACCTATTTGCTTAGGCAGAAAAGGAGGAGGAGAAAGGGGAAGACAGCATTCTGTGATTTTAAAAGTGTGATAAATGTCAGGCTGTCCTTCAGAGGGTAACCTTTTGTTGGCCAATACACATATGGCACGTTCCACAGCAACAACTCAAGCAGCTCAGATAGCAGCAGAAACTACAGCCAACATGTTAGCAGCCAGAACATGCTCCTCCAAGATAGTTTTGGTTGATGTTATACAATATGCAGAGCCTGTGGAAGTGGAACCCATGGTAGTGGCTGTGTCTATTTAGAATTTTTTTATCCTTTTCCATTATGTTTCAAAGATTTGTTCCAGACTAGTAGCCTATGGGCTGAGGAGATGAGAATTCAGTCAGATACAGAGCACACAAAAAAGTGTGACAAATTGCAATGACAAGGTTGTGTTAGTAGCTTATGATGTAGTGAAATGAAATCCTGAACCAGAGAATACAGACAGTGGTGTGCTGTGTGCTATAAGCATCTAAGTTCAGAGACAAAATGAGAGAGACAGATGGAGCCAGAAAAATCACCACTACCATCACTGCCAGCCTGTAACACACTGCTCATCAGCAAATTAAGTCATTTCTCTTCCACCCAATATCATGGAGTAGAGTGATGCATTTGGTATTTAAACATCATGAAATATGTTATTAGACACGCACAGCTGGAAGTAAACAAATACAATGTTTTGGTCAGAAGCCTTCAAGCCTGCTGGCTGAAACATTTAACATTTTTGCTTGCATCTCTGTATCTCACAGAGATGGCTTGAAGTACAGACCAGATTGCAACATGCATGAACTTCGAGGAAGTTCAGATACAGATTCAGACTCTTAAATCCCACATGCAGTTGATTTCTCTAGTCAGTCTTCACCCCTCCCAATTTTGATTTTATTTATGCTGGTCATTAAGGACTGATGTTGAAATTTAACATGAAGCCTTCTGTGATGTTAGTACTCATTCTTTACTGCGCCTTATGTAATCATTTAAAGTACCCTAGGCCACAAGACTATAATTTTTGAATACCTCAGTTAATTAGTGGATTCTATCCTCACAGCCAATTAAGTAAAGAAACAAAATCACCATTTTTTCAGATGAGGAACTCAGGCAGAAGGTAGATAAAGTGCATTGTCCAAGATCTGTGTTAGAACAGCAGACTATAAAACAACAGAAGATAGGACCCCTGAATCACAGTCCAATGTCACAACCCCCAGACCATCCTTCCTATAGATGCAGAACATAAACCCAAAGTAAATATAAAGTTTGACTGTTTTGAATTGTTAGCACTCTGCCCACAAAGTTCAAGGGACTCACAGCTCCCAAGCATTGTTTTAAGTATTAATTAATTAATATTTATCATTTGATTTACATTTCCATGTATCCTCAGCTCCCGTTGTGCTCAGTATGGTTTAAACACAAAGACAAAGTCCTTTCTACTACCTTGTCATTCTGTGATATCTGTTCTATCTGCTTCTCATCACTGTTGAACTCTTCAAATAAAATCCAGCTTTCAGCTCTGCATGGGCTAGTTCAAAAAGAATAATGGATCTCCTGGATCGAAATCCCTTTACTTTACCACTATTAAGGGCCAGGTTACTAAACTTGCTTCCTCCTTATTTAAGGTTTTAATCCCTAATTGTGCTAGTAGCTCTGATTTAACAGGACATTTCCAATACCTAAATGACATATCATATGGATTTATATCTCTTTCCAGGACTGAATGAAATAAAGAATCAGTATTCCACATACATACACTCCAAGCCCTGTATGTCATTGATTTTTTTTCCCAGATCCCCTCCAGATTCAAGTTAACTCACAGTCCCCCAGCAGCCCACGATGCTTTGCACCTTCCCCTGCAAGCCCCGCCTTGCAGGGTGGGCAGGCTACCTTTGGCCCAAGCTATCCACTCCAGCCAAGTGGGAAGGTGTGCTCTAGCACTCCCTCAACTTCTGGCCTGGGCCACTGCAGGCATGTGGCTGCATTTCTGGAATCTAAAGTGAACGTCTGTTCACTTGCTTATCAGTTCAATCTATGCAACTTAAACAAACCTACAAAGACTGAATCAATTCAGCCTCGGGCTTTTTGACTGTCTGTATTAGCGAAGAAGAACCAATGGCTGGAAGCGTCTTCTATATAAGTTCAAATTAGAAATCAGGCACAGTTTTTTAACAGTGAGGGTGATTTACCACTGGAAAAAAAAAATTACTAAATGAGAGATTTTACATCTGTGCATGCCCTGAGACCTAAACTGGGAGATATTTAGCCAAACACAAGTTAGTGAACACACTACAGCAGGAACTGAGTGAAATGTTATGAGCTGGGCTGTACAGCAGATCAAACTAGATAATCTAATGCTTCTTTTTGCCTATGGCAAGGCCCTTATAATATAGGAAATGTTGCAGTTGTTTAGCTTATGCAGAGGTAAGACAATCCCAAAGCACAGGAAGTTCACAAACAGTCAAGAAGTTTAATTACCCACTAAGATAACCTATGTCGCTCTTGAACCATCAGGAGCATCTAGTGGCATCTCTGAAAGGAGAATTTGGAAATGATTCCATTCCCCTAACTTGCTGCAGAATGTGCCACCAGTTGAATATGAAACCAACTGTAATCAAGATACAGTTAAAATGTGCCTGGTTTGCTAATAAGAATCATCAGACCCACATCAGCCAAAATAGTCTAGAATAGAAAAGTTAAAAAAAAGAGAGAGAGATTGTTTTTCAGAAGTTCAGCCTTTGATCCAGTGGGCACTAGCCCAGGGAAAGAAATTTCCCTCCAGCTAGACCCAATCAAGAGAGGTAAAATTTTTGCTTTCTAGCAAGGCAAAAAAGGGCTAAAGGCAGACTAGATAAAAGCATTGATATAGAGTTTTTCTAAAACTAGCTGAGAACTGAGCATTAGACAATGATACAAAAAAATAAAAGGTCCACAATTTTCTAGCACGTGATACAGAGGAAGATTTGCTGTAAGTGTAAGCTTGTATTGGAAAAGCATGCAGAATGAAAGCCAATCATATTGCACCAAGCTCTGCAAGAACCTAACCCTGTCCCCAGGAAGACACAGCAGCCTAGGGAAGTTCAGCCAAACTGATATGATCTTGGAATGGCTCCCCTACACAGGGGGCAGTACAAGTAGCTAAGCCTGTACAATCTGAATTTATGTGCACAATATCTAGGCTGAGGACAATATCATGAAGGCGTTTGTAAAAATTAGGGCCACTGCTTGAGAAAATATTGTGAATAATTATTATAGCAAATGTTAAATGTGGCTTAATTGCTAATGAAGTGAAAGTTTATGGGTAAATAAAACTATTATTACTTTACCATGTGGATGAGTATGATGATGTTCCAACAGCGTGTAGCTGCCATATTATTTGTATAAATTTGAAAAGAGATGCAGAATGTAGAATAAGGAATATTGTTTTTTTGGGGGGAAGGGTATTATTATCTATTATTATCTAACCTTGATATTACATGAATGGTCAGTAGAATAGGCTACTGCACATTAAGCATCACCTAAAAAATGTGTGCTATTGCACATTAGAGAAGCCTAATGCACATTAATTTAGTACTTCATATTAGCGGTACTAAATGTAATGTGCATTAGGAAAAGCACATTAATGCAGATGTAGATGTGCCCTGCAAGAGGCAAATTCCTGCACCCATGTGGTGCTCCACTGGCTTCAGGGGTTCTAGGCCTGCCCATATCTAGAAATTTGTAGTAAGAGGATATTAGCCAGTACCTGTAAACTATACAATTTCTGTTCCGCACCATGGAAGCTATCCTGAGATGCAACTAAGGCAAATACAATGAAAATTTAACAGCTCATACAGGGTGCATCTACACAAAGCACTAGGTCACGGTAGCAATGAGCTACAGTGACGCAGCTTATCGCTACAGTGACATAGTGTCGACAGGCACTAACTGTGGTGCTGCCACTATGTCACTATAGTGATGAGCTACTTTACCATAGCTCATTGCTACAGTGATGTAGAGTTGGAAACAATGAGTACTGCACAGTAATTAAGCACTTGCTTTAACAAGGTGCATTGCATTTACCTAAATGACTGCACAGTACCAACTGCACAGTCAGGGGTATGTGCAGATGCCCCCAGTGTGTAGCCTTCCTTAGAAGCAATGTAGGGAGTAAAGGAATTTATTATGAAAATAATTCTGCTGCAAATGCTGGTGGCCTATATATTCCGGTAAATATTTACTATTACCCTGTTATATTTAATCTGTAAAATGTTGGATAAAACAGCTCACTGTATATTTTTCATGTAAATGACTTTAATGGACTCTTTCTAAGGTTTATATACATTAATGAAAAAATATTAAGGATGTAACAAATAGTAATGAAACAATATTAAGGATCTACCTAATACTGTTGAACATATTGCCTTGTTTAAAAAAGATGGCTACCTTTACAGTCATACATAAAGTATACCGCTTGTGTATGATCGCATCATTATAGATGTTATTGTGAAGCTTACTCAAGAGGGCAGAGTTAAGGTTGCATGTATTTCCTTACACTGAAATACCGAATTATACAATTATTTTGTTCCTTTATTATGTGATGATTCTGTCATACTGTAGGATCCAGATTCTATTCTGCCTACTTGGTTTCTAAGTGGACTCAAGCACCTAAGTGTGATTCTATTTCATTTTGTTCAAGCCCCTGATTTTCATTAATACATCTTTTGCATTAATGCCATCTTGCCCTTAAGATTAAGTCAAAGAAAAACAGTGAGAAGGACCTATTCACTTCTAGTATTAATAGTTTTCAGGGACTTGAGCAGGGTGGAATAGGATCACACGTAAATGCTTAAGTCCACTTAGACACCAAATAGCTGTAATGGAATTTGGCTGTAGGATCATTACAGCAACTGATAAAATAAAGGGGCATTTTGCCATTGACTTAGTAAAAGCAAATTTTTTACTTCAGAGTCTTCTTCTGAGAAATCTTAATTACACCTCCTTTTTCACAGTTCTAGAGGGGGAAAATGGTTTGCTTAAGAAACCAGGAATAAAGTAAATGTCTCTTAACATGGACCTACACATGACAACATTCTGGAGAAGTGGCATTCTGCCCCTTTCTCCTTCCTCCCCCAGTTTTTACTGCTGAAAGCTGTAAAAATTTATACCCAGGAAACCACAAAAAAAAAAAAAAATAGAATGGTTCTTTGTATCTGTATTCCCACCCTTCAGAAGACGCATCCCTTGGATAAAAATGTGTACTTGTTTCTGTGAAACCTAGAATGAGGGCAATACCACATAGGCAAAAGCAGAAATTGAGGAATAGAAAATCCTCTTATAAACAGGGAAAAGGGAGAGTAAGAAGTCAGCACATGTAATAATAAAGGAAACCAAAGCACTCTAGTGCCCACATAGTAAAGCAGGAATCCAGAGTAACTGCTTTCCCTTGTGTGGCATTGGATATCAACATCCAGATGTATGAGCCACTGCCTGGTATTATTGCTCAATGTACTGATCCCATCTACCTTGTCTGGGCATTTGTAAAGAATGCAGCTTTCAGTTAAGTGTTGTGCTGTTTCTTGGATGCCTCATTCACACAGGGGACTGTCCAAGATGTTTATCTTGTGAAGTGTTGTTTTGAAGCACCCATTTCTAGATCTCAGTCTGTTCAGTATGACCCATGCTTCTCTGTCAAGGTCATGCCCAGTGAGGGACTCATTTGATGTTGGTATAAAATGCTGTAAGAATAGACCTGACCTTTCCCAGTGGTTAGCCCAATCCATTGCTGCCCATAGGTTTGATTCAGCATCCCCAATGGCTTCCAGGAGCTTGTGGTCTTCATGTACAAACGATTTACAATTTTTAAGACTCAAGTCTAGATCTGTTTGGGTCTTCAGTTAACAGTTGATGGAGCAGGTGATTTTCATCATCTCTTGCCTCTATTGCCAGTAACAATGTTAGGATCTGTCTCCTTATATCACTTGGTCTAATGCCCAAGAGTACATCTGTGTGTAAGTTGTGCAGCCTGTTATGAGTCTTAGTACACTGTTAAAAATGGTGTTGAGCTTTTCAGTGTGACAATTTCTGGACTATACAGAAGCACAATATTCTGCTGAGGCATAAACCATTGCAAGAGTAGTGGTCCTGAGCACTTTGAAGTTGACACCCCATGTTGTGCTGACTAAACATCTTAAGGCAGCTACCCATGCAGAGAAATTACTGCTGACCTTCTGAATGTGATGTTTATAGGTGAGGGAACAGTTTAATGACATTCTTTAGACATTCAAATGGCAACTTGAGACTGAGATAGCAAACTACATTGAAAGAAATCTGACTCTTTAGCAGCAGAAATCAAGGACAACAAGAAGTCCTTCTTTAGGTACATAGGGAATAGGAGGAAAACAAGTGGGAGTGTGGGACCATTGCTCAATAACTCAGGACAGCTGGTTACTGGCCCTCAGGAGAAAACTAAACTCCTGAATGACTACTTTGCTTTGATATTTCACTGGGCCAAGGGGAAAGTCATGCTAGATAGGGTACAAAATGAGTCGGCCAGGAATGACTGTTTTCCTACTATTGCTGTAGAACTGGTGTGTGATCAGTTAAAGAACGTAGACATATATAAGTCAGCAGAACTGGATGAACTCCATCCAAGAGTGCTGAAGGAACTGGCTGAAGTCACTGAGGAGCCCTTGGCGAAACTCTTCTAAAACTTGTGGCACTCCAGAGTGGTCCCTGAGGACTGGAAGAAGGCCAGTGTTGTTTCCTATCTTCAAGAAGGGGAAGAGATAGAACCTATAACTATAGGCCAATTAACCTAACTTATATCCCAGGGAAAATCCTGAAAAAATTAATTAAAGAGTCTATGTGCAATAGGCTTGCAGAAGGTAGGATTCTGAATGACAGCCAGCATGGCTTCATTGCAGGCAGGTCTTGTCTTATGAAACTCATCACCTTTTACGATCTGGTAACTTGCCATCTGGATATGAGAGTAGAGGTTGAGATTGTATACCTTGACTTCCAAAAAGCCTTTGATCTGGTATCCCACAAAGTTTTCATGAGAAAATTGGAGGATTGTGGACTTAACTGCAAGATCAGTTAGGTGGGTATGAAGCTGGCTGCAGGGTAGGACCCAGAGGGTCCTAATGAATGGATCTGTGTCATCCTGGCAAGAAGTGGCCACTGGTGTCCCACAGGGGTTGGTGCTTGGTCCAGTACTTTTTACCATCTTTATCAATCATTTGCATGTGGGGGTAAAGAGCTCACTGACCAAATTCACGGGTGACACCAAGTTATGGGGCAGTGTGGTCACACTTAAAGATAGGTCACAGATACAGGTGGATCTAGACAGGCTAACAAGTTGGGCGAGTCAGACCAGATGAAGTTCAACATTGAGAAATATAAAGTGCTTCACCTGGGGACAAAGAACCCCCTACACACCTACAGGTTAAGCAGAGCCAAACTGACCAGCACCATGAACAAAATGGAGCTGGGGGTAAAAATAGATCACAGTATGAATATGAGCTGGCAGTGTGACGCTGTAGCCAGCAGGGCAAACAATACTCCGGCATGCATCAATCAATGCATCTCCAGCAAACCAAGGAAGTGATTCTTCTGCTCTACTTACTTGGCATTGATGAGACTGCAGCTGGAGTACTGCATCCAATTCTGGGTGCCTGGGCGCCGCACTTTAACAAGATGTGGTAAAGCTTGAGAGAGTCCAGAGAAGAGCCACCCGTTACGATCAGAGACTTGCATGGCAAGCTATACAAGGAAAGGTTGAGGGACCTGGGACCCTTCAGCCTGAAAAAGAGAAGGCTGAGAGGGGACTTGGTAGCAGCTTACAGCTACATTAAAGGAGTACATTATGGGCTCGGTGAACAACTGTTCACCAGGGTACTCTTGGGGAAAACCAAGAGTAATGGCACAAACTCCTGGAAAGACCGTTTCCGGCTCAACATTAGGAAAAACTCCTTTACAGTTAGGGTGTCCAGACTGTGGAATAAGCTCCCTCCAGAGGTGGTATAATTGCCTACCCTGGAAATCTTCAAGAGAAGACTGGATGGTCACCTTGGTGGGGTCACCTGACTCCCTGTTATCTTTCCTGCCTGGTGCAGGAGGCTGGACCTGAGGTCCCTTCCAGCTATACAATCTATGAATCTATGAACCTTTATCTTTGAGAACCAAAACAAATGAAATAGACATCCCCCTTAAAAAATAAAACAGGAGAAAAAATATCCATGATATGCTGCTGTACAGCCACAATTCAGGTATTTTTAATACCATTTTGTAGATGGATAAACCGAGGCACTTTAGATGGGTAAGCTGAGGCTGCTTAATGAGAGGCTGTGCTTCAGTAAGACTCCCTGGACTGGGGTGGCCAACATGTGGCACAATGTGTGGCTTTCATTGGCATGCAGCAGATCCAGCA
>NW_005841834.1:1192617-1208299 GCF_000455745.1 Alligator sinensis | reverse complement strand
GCAGGAATCAGCGAGAACAGGGCAGGGAGGAAGGAATAGAGTGATGGATTGGGCAGGGAGCATAGTGGTAGATCAGGTAAGGAGAAGAGAGAAGATCAACAGATCAGGCTGGGGAAGGGAACTGAAGTGGCATTTGGGAGGGCACAGGGCTTACCTTGTAGCACACCTGCCAAAAAGGCTGCCCTCCAGTGTCCTAAACAGTGTGTGGCCCAAATGTTGTTATGCAGTGGCTATGCTCTGCACACCTGTGCTGGCCTCTGCTCAGCAGTGGGAGGGAAGAAACATCTGACTCCCCTCTGCACTTCTGGGTTTGGCATATGTAAGTGGGACTGGGTATGCTTGAGGGCATCCCTCCCTGAGAACACCAGGTATAAGGTGCAGGCAGACACACTTTTTGTCTTTTACACATGTTCCCTTGTACATCTTCAAAGATCCAGCTGGGATGTTGTCTTAACTTTCTAGTCAACAGAGAAAGTAGTTTAAGTTTTGTTTTTTGTTTTTGTTTTTTGGGGTTTTTTTTTTTTTTAATTTATATTCCCTCCTGTCTCCCTGTCTACTCGGTTTATGCATATTAATGAAATTCTACTTCTGAGCTTCATTCACAATAAGCCATTTGCAACTTTCCCTTAAAAAAAATGAAAAAGCATTATACATTCCAGAACATATTTGTTAAATCAAAAATATGACTTCAGTCATCTGCAATGTTACTGAAGTATTTTAATCTTAAAACCGTTATTGGAAGGAATCCACTCTCATTTTAACTTTAAAATATTTTAATTTTCCCCATAGTCTGGGGTGCAACAGCCAATAAATCTGCTTCTACACCAACAATAAGGGACAGCCTTGGCACAGGAAACACCTGTTTATAAGAAAAGTTCAAACCTCTGGTATAAAGGTAGCCATCACCCTGAGTTTTATCCAATCACAGGCCAGGATTCTCTTAGCCAAGTTAGTAATTATTACTTAAGATGACAGCCCCAGATAATTTTGCTTCCTTGCACTAAATCTTCCTTGGATCTTGTGATATAGCAGCTCCTGTATCTGGGTTGTTATTCATTGTTATACTATATAATGCCACTGAAGGATTAAGATGATATTAGCAAATGCATTATGAAGTCTCAAGTAATCAAGCTTAATGCAGACTGAGATTTGGAAATAGAAAGTATGCAGACTAAGATTTAAGCAATGTGTTGTGGAAATGGTTTAATCTCTGCTTATAAGTAGCTAATATGTGCTGAATTTTAACATCAGTGTGCAACTCTGATTAGCATCTCCTAAATACATAATCCCCATAGCAATCCCGCTAAAAATGGGAGTTTAATTGTTGCCTTAAAGTACAGTACTTTTCACTTTCATATAATGCTACCATGATGGCTTTTCAAAACAGCAAGGAGTAGAAGAAAGAAGAGAGAAGAAAATCAACCAGAAGAATTTGTCGGCAAGACACTTTAACATCCGTTTCAAAAGTCATAGATTACAATTTAAAATGGAAGTCCCCTTTTGAACAAAGAAGGAAAGGTTATGAAAAAATACAGTTTGAAATTATTGATGTATAAAGCCAGCCTTGATTGCATCTGTCCTATAGCTCCCCCAAATGTACCACTTGGATATTGCTGAAACCTAATGAAAATAATAGCAAGAGGAGATTTGACTACAGTGATTCCCATTACTGTTGGGAGAATGCAGCTTGATGTGTCTCACCTGGAATTGCTGATTTTCTCATTTAACCTACTTTATGGACTGTTTGTCAGGGGCTCTCTATGTGTTCTGCTCAGATAAACTTGGAGACATGTAAGAGTCATACAAATTATAATTCTACAAAAGGAAATAAAGCCAATTGACCATTGATTGTTCTCTTTCCTTATCCCTGTGCCTTGTATATGCATCCAAGTGAAATGACTGTGAACTCAAAGAATTTCTGTTTCAGTGCACTTTTATCTTTGCAGGTAATGAAGTTAGTGGGTTCAGCTTTAGTTCTTGTCCTTTCTCACCCCCTCTCCAGCAAAGGCCACTTTAGGAAAAGGGTGGAAATGGTGCAGTAATTACCCAGTTCTAACATGTGAGCCTCTATTTTATGTTATTTACTCAGCATTACACAGGAAAAGGAATAAATGATCAGAAAAACATATTTAATAAAACAAAAGCTGTAATTCAACCAGACACAGGAGTAGAAAGGCAAGTGAGATGTTATCACTTATTTTTATAAACAGGCTCATGTCCTGATCTGACATTGCTAATGACAGCAGATTCACCTCTATATTTTATCCTATGGTACTGGGAAAAAATACCAATTTAACTTTTCCTCCCCACTTCAAGGCCTTTTTGGCAACAAATGAAACATCACTTGTATTAAATTACCTTCTCTTGGATTTTCTGAGAGAGACTTTTTACTTCCCTCATTCAGTTTTTCAGAGCTTAGATGCTGATGACACTAAACAACCCCCCCCTGCATCTTTACAGATTATTTCTTCCTCTCCTATTCTATATGTCACTATTGATTCCAAAACATATTTATCTACATTTTGTTAATTGTAATTTAAAATTGTATTCTAAAGGGTATACTTTTATACTATAGTAATTTTGAAAGTGAGTAGTTATTTCATTGGGTTGTCACTCCTTCCAGAAATCAAACCCTCCCTGTCATATATAAATAGATTGCTTGATATACATGCAATATCCTGTCGGTGTCATGCACTCTTTTCTTTAATCTGACTGACATAGCACATAATAAAATGCTCACTTCAATATATGTCTGTTGCATTTCGCCTAATTCTGGGCTTAGTTTAATATTAGTCATGAATATTTCCTACAACTGGATATGAATTTGAATATATAAAAGGCGCATTTTATGTTCATGCTGCAGTGCTTGCTTCTCCCATATTTTTTATTGCTTTCCCTGTTTGTGATGAATTAAGTCATCTCAAGGAAAGAAGAACCGGAAGCAACAGGGACTAGAGCCGTTATCTTTATGCACAAGCCAGGTAGAGCGCGTGAAGGGGAGAACTGCATTCTTTGCACATTATTTACCATAAGCAATGCACAGCTGTGAGCTGAAGGGGGCCATCCTCTTCAATGGTCACTGGCAAGGGGAAATATAGGATCTCAGCATATTAAATCTTAGGCTTCTTTTCATAAAAGGCAATTGGTCAGAGTATACCAACAATTTTATTCTGTATAATTTATATGGATTGCTTCCTGTGGACAATGAAGCTCTGGCTGGCATTTCATTTCACTTCTGACCTCATGCATATCCAAGGCGGAATTTTCTTTAGGTAAAAAGTTGCTTAAACTCCATTCAGTCAATTCAAAGGTGTTTGTGTTTTATATTGGGAATTAGTGAAATAAGCATAAAACTTTTGCAGACACCGTTCCCCTTTTAACATTTTGTCTGATAACACTGTTGAATTCTGATTCACAAAAAGAGTACTTGGATATACAAAAATCTAGTTTACATAACCATACAGATGAATACAGTGTCTTTAAGAAACATGGAAGGGTCATATTCACAAAGCAAGACTGAAAGAACTTTTCTTTTTGGTATGCATTTTTCTACTACTAAATTTCAATGCCAGAAGCACACAAAAGCCACAAAGCTTTCCATTTTTATTTTTAAATTAAAAGGTGTGTTCAATAGCTTTATTTGCAGCTTCAGCATCTATCTCTGAATAGTAAACAGAAGGATGTACATACAACTAGACCATCAAGAAGAATGTAACCTTTTTCTTCTTCTTTTGATAGGATTTTATATAGATGCCTCCTTGTGATCACTTTTCAAGGAAATGCCCTAGTGCTTTAGTGTATGCTAATGCATTTCTTTGCAAACACTTGCCTTTAGGTACTGTCTTTACATTGACCTGATTTTGAGGACCATATGGCCCTGCTTTCTAGCCATTTGTTGGCCATATGTTCAATTTCCATTTTGGGGGATCTTCAGAGAGTGGGGATTGAGGAAATCTTCTCAGTAGATATCAAAATACTTTGCACAGTTTCTTACTTTCTCCACTGCCGGAGAATCAATTTGGGTTCTGAAGACTCTTGACCAAGCTTTTAATCTCCCAAGATAGGAGTCAACTCAATATGGTATCTTTAGAAGAGGGATAATTATTCAACTGTATTTATACTTCCCTGGACATACCATTTGATTGGATTCTTGTGCACCTACTTTTATGGCTGAGAAGAGTAAAGTGGAAAATATTTTCAATGAGTGAGTGATTTTTAGTCTTTTTTTGTTTTGTTTTGTTTTGTTTTGTTTGGGGTTTTTTGTTGGCTTTTAGGAAAATACTTGGTATCCATTATATTCCAAATTTTAGCTTTTTGCTTCTTGCTCAAAGAGCTGAAATGGGATGTCATACAGGGGAATTCAGGCAATGGCTTTTGGTCTTAGAATGAAGATGCCCTCCCTCTGCTTCACAGGGACAAAAAGTCTTTAAGTGCTAAGGAATTTCTGGCTTGTTTTGCCTGAGGTAAAGAAGACCTACAGGCACAACTTGCTGCTACATGCCATTTGGCAATAGGTAGTTTTTCTTTACAAAATCTTAACTGAAATATGGCACAAAATTGCATGCATCCCATTTGTATTATTTGCCATCCAGAACTACAGTACGTACTGTTTACATAATGGGCGGCTTTGCTTCCCAGTGGATGTAGATGATGGACAAAATGAACCACTGCCTAAAATAGATTAGATGCCAAACCCAGTTAGATCTTGCCTAATCCTATAAAAGTATGTCAGTTAGGGACTTACTTGACCTAAGGAGGGAAAAAAAAAAGATCTGAAAACACTATCCTAGCTGATTACTTATTCAACCTGATTATGCTGCAGCCACTGCTTTATTACAGCAGAGTCATGCAAATTTAGCCCACTTTCCATAGCCCAGTGTATAGCATCCACACAGCATGTTAAAATGTTTTTTTATTCAACAATGAAACCAACCCAGAGCAAATTAATTGCCAAAACAACACAGTGAAATCCAAACAGAAATTACTTCCTAGTTAGACAAGGCTTTTGTAACAGTGTCCCACATTGTTCTTGATGAGTGATTCCGACATGCTTGAGGAGTTTTATGGCACTAATGACATTACTGCAATTATTCTGAAAATCCCAAGTTACTTTTTGCTATTGTCTTAAAACCAAAGACTTTTTTCTAGATGATTATTGTCAACATGCAGCTGTCAAGAT
The DNA here is from genome assembly GCF_000455745.1 of Alligator sinensis. Taxonomy (NCBI): domain Eukaryota; kingdom Metazoa; phylum Chordata; order Crocodylia; family Alligatoridae; genus Alligator; species Alligator sinensis. The sequence goes on along the minus strand of NW_005841834.1, from coordinate 1,203,120 downwards.
AATTAAATATTTTTTTGAGCATTCTTTCCTTAAGAAAAAATGTTCAACTGTGTGTATGAAAGGAGAACGGAAGAATCTATGAAATAAGGTTTCCATTTCTCGTACTAGAACTTATTGAACATACACCCTGGATTCAGTGTTCTTCTGGTGAATGCTGTAACAGTCAAATTAACTAATCCAAAGGGAATGAAAAAGGTGTTTAGAACTGGTGACAGTACTTCAAAAAATGAGGCTGGGTCAAGCACTATATGAGCACTAAAGCGAGTATGGAGTATAATAAAGCAACTTGTTTTTTTGAATAGCTGGGCACAGTATAGGTAAGCCTATTGTTCCCCAAAGGCTGCTTGCAGTTACTGTTAACGCACTTCTGTGCTTTTACCAGAGCCTTCAGTAGCTGTGACAGTGCTTGCAAATGTGATGCTCATGACAAGTCTGTCTGCTTCTAAAGCATGTGAAGAAAGCTGAACACTATTAATAATACTAATGGAGAGATTATCTTTAGCTTCTGATTTTTTTTCCTTTTGAAAATAGAAGTGGGAGGTTTGTTTTAACACTCTGCCCTTTTCAGAAAGGTTGTAAGAAGCAATTGAGCCCCCTCTGCAAAAAGCCTCCCTTTTCAAGTTTTCCACTTAATTAAAATACCACATTTTACTTTGCCAGGAGTGAACTCTTAACCAGTACTTTTTAAAGAAATAAAAAATTAAAAAAATAGTAGCAGCAATCCTTTGTCAGTATAAAAGTGTTTTTGTTAGTTTGTATGCACAAAGGGACAATTATATACTTTTAAAGTCCCCATTAAAGAGCCCAAAACTGTTCTGGAGCTTCCTTATTAAAGATATCTGAACACTGCAGATAGCATTAAAGGCTACAATAGTAGCCAATTAGACTGCATTAATGTGCAAATTTCTGCCGAAAAGTGTATGTAAAATGTTTTGAGATTATTTAGGAGTATAAGAAAAGGACTGCACTCTCAGGCGAAAATGATGCTATTATGCTTCGAATGTACCTCTGTGTATTTCTTCTTAAGCACCCACAGTATTAATTTTTGGTGTTAACTACAAAAACATGCATCACCCAGGCTTTCTAATTAATTTTTTTTTTTATAAAGGGTAAGAAGTGACTCTGCACAAAAATGAATTAGTTAATGTTCAAAAAATGGAAAGGATTTTACATGTATCTAGCAAATGTATTATGGATCACATTTTCTAGGCATCTCATAATGCCTTGGCAGACCAGTATCCTGTAAAAGGCATAACAGAACTTGATTACCCCCTCCCTCCTATATAATACAGGTCAATTTGCACTTGCTCTCTCCTGTATTTTGCATTTCTCCACAGTGTCATAACCTTTGCTCGTAGTCTGTTTAACTAATTATTCAAATTTTCAGTAAATTTTATCCAGTCCATCGGACATGGAAACACAATTTCTGTTTTACTAACGTAATGAAATCATGTTAGAACACAAAAGATGGAGCTGAATGATTTTCATGTATTTCAAATAGTCACAGAAACCCAGTTCCTTGTTTTTATTTTTTGCATATGCTGCTTCTATTCTTTGTCATGGAGTTATAAAGTGTGTTCATCTTTAAAACTAAGCCCCACTGGGCTATGTGCTGTACTCTGCAACATACGATCTAACACAACTTATCACACTGTGACAGCTAATATTTAAAAAACACATGCGTATTTTGAGGTTTGATAACTGCTATCAATCTCGATAATGGGTATACAATCCAAAATTCTGACAGATACCTAGTGGATGGAACATCCACTATGAACCTCTAATGCTGAAGAAAATGAATAAGGGAGGCAGACAGTTCACATCTCTAATTAAAACTAGGACAGATAAATACTATTGAAAAGCATTTCTAAAACAAAAAAAAATCTCCCTGGCAGCTTACAAATTCAGGAATAAACCAAATTTGCAAGCACCCCCTCTCAAGTCTGTATCCTACGTTTTGTTTCTGAAGATCTGGTGTCTTACCCAACAGGGGCTCTTTTTCTTTCTCTGTCTTTCTCTCTCTCTCTTTTTATCTTTGGTTATATTTCAGGAAATCCAGTACAATTTGACACAATACCTTAGATGTACAGAAACTGCCTACACAGAATGTAGGAGAACATATAAATGTGTGGCTTTGATGCTTAGAAAAAGCACACTTAAGACAGAGTTAATCAAGTTAGAGTGACCTCCAAAAGCAAAATTGCATCACAAAGCATAATGGGTAATGCTATGTAAATTGCCATGTATGCAATCGGGATGTTATTATAGCAAGACCAAAAGGTGCTAGCTAATGACCTCTACATTTGATCTCTGGTTTTCCTAGGGGCTGACAATATCTCTGGCTGAGACAATAGCTACATCATTCTGATGAGCATGGAGTAGGGTAGAACACCTGTCTACAGCTGCTGTTGTAGCCTCAGTGGACCAGATCTAGATGCTGCTGGCTGACATCTTTAAGCACTGCTACAAAGGCAGCTCTTAAATTTGTACGGGATTAGTCAGAATGCTTTTCTATATTCAGTGTTCTATATTAAATACGCAGTCAAACATCTTTCTTCTTTTTTCTAATTACATTCATTTTTAGAGTAAATTATTGTATAGTGTGCTATTTAGTTTCAGAAAATATTTAATTTGTCCAGTGTTTTAAAATTAATTGCTTTATGCTTTTTATGTTCAGAAACATAGTGCTTTTACCTACCACTTAATCAGGAAAGCTCCATGAAATTATTTTTCATTGCTATATCTAGTCTAGAACTGCCAGGGTGTTCCATTTTGCCGTTTTTTTGTTGTTTGCAAAGATGATGCATTCTTTCTATACCGTTCTAGATACAGCTTTCAAGATAAATCAGATCAAGAGTTCTACGATACTTCTATTTAGTGTCCTCCCAAGTCTTAGGAGAAAGACTTATTCTGATACGTGTGGTTCATATGGAAAATAAATGAAAATAAACAATATATACAATTCTTAGTATTAAAAACCATTTTAAAGAGTATTTAGAGATACTTACCACCTAACTCCCCTCCCCCAGAAAACCCCACCTAAATGTCTTAAATTTATTATAATTCTATGTAGTTATTATTACTAATTAATAGCTGGGCTACAGGAAACATTTTGTCCAATATTACAGTTAGTTAAATATTAGTTTATAATTGTGATGGTCTTTAAAAAACCTGGATATTTTATTCATCAAACCTTATATAATAATCCAATATTACCTTCTATGTGTTGCTTTCAAAGTACTCATACAATTTGTTTCTGTTCACTTCCTGAGTTTTTTTAAATAAACTATTCTATTACTCTTTTGCTTCACAGATTTCCATTTGGCTTGAAAGATGCAAATAACTACTGAATTATCAAACAAAAGTTAATTAAAAATATCAAGTTAAGAGAGGTCAAAATTTCACTTAAAAAAATAAATAAATCTGACTTAGTAAAGCCAATTATTTATAAAATTCACTACCGTATTCCTGAATTTTGTAATTAGGTTAAGCTGATTTTCCAGTACGCATACACTGACGTACAGCTGTATGCTTTTCCTTTTTAGAGATACAGTGAAAGGGCCTAATCCTGTACTCACTGAAAGCAGTAACAAAAGTCCAGTTGCCTCCAGTAGGAACGGGATTAGACCTTATAAGGTGTAATTTTATAGGTGAAGGATTTTCCTTTTTTCTTCCTATATTGACTTGTTCACATTATGTATGCAAGCCTGGATTTATTTTATATCCCATTATTGGTTTAGTCCATGACAAAATGAATTAAACAATGAATAGGTTACAGATATTTCCCTTGGGATAAGGATACTTGATTTTTTTTCCTCCATTTTCCACTAAATATTGCAATCAGCATCTTCTGAAATTTATGGCAAATGCATTCTCTGCTTCATCCTTTATACCAAAAAATGCAGTGTGTATTTAACAGTGTTGTAGATGAAGACTTTTTAATTAAAGATATTTACACATTAAAATTTTACCTAAGTAATTTTAAACACATTTTAGTTAACATAACCCATGTGTATTTGTGCAGCTCAGATAATCCCAGTGCATATACTCAGAGAGAGTCTGTAACAAAGAAATAGCAATACAAAAACAGAGAACAATTCTGCTTGATTTTCCATTGCAGTCATTTTATCAGGGACAGGGAATATTTTACAGTGGTGCACAGATGAAGGTTGCATGCATTCCCCAGCATTAAATTGTAGTAGAAAATGAAAAACCTAATAGCATTTTGATGTATTCCAGTTAGGTTTTCCATTAAGAGAAAAAGGTGATATGTTCACACCATTTGTCAGGAAAAGAAGAAATGAAGAAAATGTTGACAATTTCATTACACTCTGGTTATGGGGTGATCTGAACTTACCTATTACAAGATAAAAAAAAAAACTATTCAAGATATTATTAGTTGAAAACATTACTGTTTATAGTTACTTTAACTTCTGCTACAACTGTACAGTTGATATAACAGTATGAGCTACAGATTTTAAAAGAGAGATTCCATATCATTTACAGCCTTTGCTCAAAAATGTTGTATCCCTTTGACTGACAGCATCAAACCAAGTCCCACACTGTTGAACAGTTCTCTGATAAAACCAACCCTTAAAAGAAGATATAACAGATAGCATAAAAAGTGTTTCTAAGTATATCACTCCTTTTTCTCCGCAGTATTTATTCAGAAAATCTTTTTCTTGTGCCCCCCCCACCCATTTTTTGTTTTTTTTTTTCTTATTGACTATAGGATTCCCAGCTTTTCTGCTGAGAATATTTCCCCAGAGGAAACAGTGGCTGGCCATTTCATATCAAAGTCAATGAACTAAATGTGCATTTACAGGGTGTAAGGGAGTTAAGTTGCAGCTTCAGTCTACTCAAGTGGAATTGCTGTGTTGTACAACGTAGCTTTAATTAACTTTTATTATTATTTCCACAGAGTTTCATATAACGAATATAAAATTAAAAACAGATTTTGGGCGGGGGCAATTATAACTGAGCTCAGTGGGATTTCTAAAATTGCATATGGTCTACAAGAAAATACTTTGGGAGACACGCATAAAATTGGGGTGTTAGTACAATGAATAAAAACAGCTTTCAGTGTAAAAGGGGAATTGATTCTTTAGTGAATTATTAGTTAATTGTTGAATTCTTGGACCCCAATACTAAAACTTGTGCCGAACTTAAAGCCACCCGTATAGCCTGACCAATTTTAGTGGGAGTATTTATATATTTAAAGTTGCACACATGCTACTTTGTTTTGTTTTCAATGTGTGTGTGGGCATGGGGAAAGTAAGTCCACTTGCATGTTGGACTTCATACTATGGTGCATGTTGTGGAACCTGGCATTGGTTATTGATGGACGCACCTAGCCAGGAGAGTTGTGGGATGGTTATGGGCACTAGCTTATGTGTATCAAGTGAAAAAGAATCCATAGTTCTATTGAAAATAAGCCAAACATTTCTTTTACTCTCAAAAAACCTGCAGTAGCAGCTGTGCAGTGTTTCTGCATTCACCACTTGGAACTCAGGCTTAGGATCTTATTATTCACCCCTGCATTCATTTCCCTGAGCACAAAGCCAATTTAATAGGGCTAGGCAAAGCTTTAACCCTAAAAGAGCTATGAACTTTCATTAGTTTTTAAGTATGATCTTAAGCCTGATCCAAAATCTACTGCAGTCAGTGACAGACATTCCATGGACTTTAGACCAGACTTGATGTGCTGAAATATCATACGCTAGGGGTGGAATGTTAAAAAAATGTTGTGTTATCTACAGTGACAGAATGTTTCTAAAAATGTTTGTATTAACTGGTAAGTAAATAACAGATATGCTGCTGGTTGTAATGAATGTACACTAAGGGCTTGATCCCAAGCTCTTTGAAATCAATAGAAAACCTGCATTTGACTCCAGTGAGTTTTTGGATCAGGCTCAGGCCCATACTCTTAAGAAGTGCTTTCTGTGAGTCAGACCAGTGATCCATCTAGACCAGTACCCTGTTTCCAGTGGTGGCAGGAGTGAATGCTTTAGAAGGAAAGCACTGAACACAATATAGCTAGAGCAGTAATTCTCAACCAGAGTGTTGAGGCACCCTGGGGTGCCTTGAGATGCTTTCAAAAGTGCCACAAGGTGCTGCCTAATGTTAGCACTGCTAGGTGTGAAAACATTTCAGAAGATAAGCCCAAAGATTCTGACCTGTTTTAGTTTTCTTATTTCTTTGCAAAAGAAGAATTGCTGTAGTATTTTTCTGTAGTCAAAAAAGCAGTGAAAACTAAAATATGGCCAAGGGGTGCTTTGATTCTAGAAAGGTTGAGAACTACTGATCTAGAGTGATCTAGCTCCTGTTCTTTACTCTCTCTGGCATCCACAATCGTGATTCAGAGATGACAGAAGAAACATTTCTGAATATTCTGTTTAATAGCTCCTATGACCTATGTCATCCATGAATTTGTCTAGTCCCCTTTTTAACGTGATTATCATATCTGCCTCTACAACCTTCTGTGATAACTGTAACCTCCTGTTGGCATCTGACAGTATATTGAGCATAAGAAAAAAAAGGCTCAGCTACTTGGTGTTTTTAGTGAGCTTTTGGCATTGCTCCATTCATTGGAGCCTACTCTGCAAACCATATTAATGCCATGTTAGTCTAAGGATATAGGCAGACAAGGTTTTTTGGGTATGTGTGTCCAAAACGGCTACAAACAACAACCCTGAAGCATGGAAGATACCAAATGTTGCCATTTGTAATGGAAAGTTCACAACATGAAGAAGAAAAAAACCAAACTCAAAAGTGACCTGCATTTTACATACTGGCTTCTATTCTACCCAGGAGAGCACACAAACACCAACAGACTCTCCCTATTACCTAAACACAGGTGTTTGTGCCCAAAAGCTTGCAAAGAACAAATTTTCCAACTATTTAGTTGGTCTAATAAAAGATATCGTTTCTACCCAAAAAAACTTGTCTGTCTAAAAACTTGTCTGATACAACCAACAACCGTAAAGCATGGAAGATGTCGACTTTTGCCATTTGAAATGGAAACTTCACATGAAGAAGAAAGAAGCCAGACTAACAGTGGCCTGCATTTTATATATTGGCTTCTATCCAGGAGAGCACACAAACACCAAGAGTCACTCATCTCAGGATGTGTTTTAAAAATAAATTTATTAATATCTGTGAAGTGCTTAGACACTATAGGTATAAGCACCATAATTTATCATATGCTAATGAATCATTTAACCTTTACAGAAGGGTTTGGATGGTATAAAGCTATGGAGGCAGTGGTATATAGGTAGGTATATAGCTATGGAGGCTATTAGAAATGGTATTTAAAGGTTTGTTTTTGGGGAATTGGCTTATAGGTATAGATATATACATTACAAGGGTTCAAGATGGGCAGCAGGGATTAATTGATTTCTAAGAAGCTTGGGTCTCACATACCAAGTTTCTTACAGCCCTGGAAACAGACAGGCTGTCTAATACAACAAGGCCTACAAGGCTGGAAACCAAGGGAGTATGTACCATCCTGACCATAACACCAGATAAGTGGCACCAGCTACAAGGCTTACGAGCAGAGGGGCTTTAGTTCCTTTTTTGGGGGAACAGACCAAATTAGGAGAAGGCCCAGAAAAACCAGATTAGTATGTGTACATGTGATGGGCTTGGAATGTGTTCATGACACAGTACATGGACTATGACAACAACACGGAGAGACCAACCAAAGATAGACAAGACTCAAGAATCATCAAGAGTCATCAGAAGGGAGGGAGAATACAAAAGCAGACTCTTGAGAGTAACAAAGGGTCCCTCCCTGTTCTTCCCAGTCCCTCCCTTTGTCTTGTCCCTTCCATGCCTCCTTCCCTTGCCCAAGAGGGGTCCCCATCCCCATCCCCCCAGGAAGGGCCCCCGAGGCCACCATGCACACAACCAGCCTGTTCTCACCAGGGAGTGCACACCACCGGCACCCCACTGGAGGGGGGCTGTGGGCCTCGGCATCCCACCTCCAGATTGCTGACACCTGAGAAAGAGAGCCTCAGAATGGAGACTGTGTCCTGACCAGTTGTACTTTGACTCTGATGACAGCCCTAGGATTTGGTAGATATATAGAATTGCTTGATTGTTTGTATTGCCTCTTTTCTGTTATAACTATGTATCAATAAAAATGCCTATTATTGAATGGAAAGGTTGAGGTCGGTCTGGGGGTGGGAACAAGGCCTTCAGGGTCCTAAATCCAGAGCCAACAGCAGAATCCTGACAATAAGACAAAACACTGAGAAGCATCTCTTTCAGTGAGTACAGTCCATCCTGTGAACTAAGAAAAGGGATCTGGTGAGGAGGGGAAAAAAATATGTGATCATATAATGAAAACTCTATCATAATGGGGACAGACATGCTCCAAGGATGAAGCAGGGCTGATTAGTGAATGAATACAGGAAGAAGGCAATGATCCCCTGCTTTAAAAAGTGACAGGCTGCCCTTGGAGGACTGGATTGTCCAACTGTCTCTGTTACAGGAGTGCAGGGAAGCATGCTCTCTTCTTGGTATACCTGAAGCCAAATAAAGGCTGCTTATAAAACTTAATTCTGGAGGTTGTTGTTTTGCAAATGCTTCACTTGAAAAATGTAACATATTTTAGCATGGTGTGGGCTGTGTTTGTATATATATTATATACATTATACGGTAGGTTTGGAGTGCTGTTGTGGCCAGGACAGTCCATGAAATATATGAGAGGCAAGAGTTTTTTTGTGATCTCTTTTATTGGACCAACTGTATAGTTGGGAGACAGCTATAAGTTGGGAGACAAACTTTTGGGTGTGAAGATTGCAAAACTGACAAAAGGATACTTGATACCCAAAAGTTTGTCCAACATCTCTCCCTACTATACAGCTGGTACAATAACATAGCCCAGTCAAGGTGGTGGAAAAGGGGTTAGGAAGAGCACAGCCTGGGGTCCAGGATAAGGGGATGGGCTTTCCCAGCCCTGGGGCTGTGCTCTAAATTTTACAGACATTTGTTAGATCAGGCCTGATGTAACTTAGTTCACCTCTTCAGGTGAACTGAGTTAGAATGGGTTGGCTATTTTTTGCCCAGTCTATCCTCCTCCAACATTTGTACAGATTAGCAGTTAGACAGACATAGCCTTAGTTTAGTCAGTCCAAGTGTAATGTCTGCATATGTGCATAGTGCATGCATATGAAGGGACCAAATTATCGGTGCACTGATCAATTTAACTCTAGATTTTCTTAATTTTTGACTTTGCAATCTTTGTGCTATTTTAATACACATTTTTGTATATAATTCCCTAGGTGTTTTTTTTTAAACTAATAAATCGACACACACACACTGAAATTCCATCATATGGTATCATACTGGCATGTACATAGTTCATCAGTTCAGAGAGAACCGTTAGAACCACTTTACTAAGCTTTGCTACATGAATTAGTGGAATAACTTACGATAGCAGATTGTCCTCTCTGTAAAAGCCAATAGATAGGGAATAGACACTCATTTTGGCATGGGGTTTGAAGCATTTCAGGTATTTAGTAACAACCAAGAAATGTTGAGAGTCAGAATTCTTGGGTGTCACTCTAAAGGGGAATGTATTTCTAGTGATCAGGGCCCTTTCTGTTGCTGGTTCAAACTTCTACTTCTGCCTAGTCTCCTCCAGCATGCCCATTTCCCATCCTGTCTACTCCTTGCGTCTCAGACCTTCATCCTCTTGCCAGTCTCCTGCTCTGGGATTTCCACTCCTGCCCAAATACAGAATTTCCCTTGGTTTCTTGTTTTAGTACCCTTGAGCAGACACTCTCAATCTTCCCTAACCTCACTTCATTTTCTAATCTCCCACTTATTCCCTCTTACTTCATTTTCTGCTGAGTTCCAAACTCCCCATCACAGTCTCAATAGGGCTGTGCAAAATTTCAACAGGTGTTTTGTTTTGAAGCTGTTTTCAAAATGTTTTGAGATTGAAACAGTGAAACTGAAACTAAACAAAAGGCTTTGAAACAGCTTTGAAATGAAGCGAGGGCACTCAAAACATTTTGAAAGTTTTGAAAAGTTTCAAGTTTTGAAGCTGGGCTTGCTCGCAGCTAAACAGAAGCTAAGGAGAGGGAGAGGGGAAAAGGGGGTAAGGACTGCTGTGATATCGACATCTAGTACCTGGTTTGATTCCCCAGTTCCTGGTTTGATTCCTCAGCTTTCTGAGCAGCTTCCCCCAGCACTGTGATCATTTCCCCAGCTCTTCCTGGGAGGTGTGGGCCCCTGATGTGCACTTGGGGTTTCAGCAGGCTGCTCCTAGTGCAGCTGTCATGTGGGTGCCAGGTTGTGGGGAGGGTGATCCCCGCTGCCCACTGCTGCGTGGGGGGGGCTCTGCCATGAGAGCCCAGAGCCCCCAATCACCACTGCCAGATCCAGTGAGTGTAGGGCTTTTTTTTTTTTAAAGCTCCACACGCTGGCTGCAAAGCATGTAGATGACAGTATGCTGCCACTGCTGGCTCAGGGCCACCCCCACCCCCCGGCGCG
>NW_005841834.1:1178911-1192576 GCF_000455745.1 Alligator sinensis | reverse complement strand
GGCGGCAGCAGCCTGCTGTCATCCTGCATGCAGATCTGGGGGTCCATGCCCCCTGGGAGGGCTGCAGGGCTGTGCCAGACTCCTCCCAGGGGAAGCGGGCCCCTGGATCTGCATGCAGGATGACAGCATGCTGCTGCTACCAACAAGTGATACTAGTTTTGCTTTGAACAGTTAGAGGTGCAGTTTCACAAAAATCCACATAGCTATCTCTTTGAAACTTGGCAGGTTTCATGCCATCAGAAGGGGCTACCAGCCCTGTGATTTTCATCCAAATCAGGCAAGAAATTACAATGTTATAGGCATTTTCATGATTTCTCATGGTAGTCTATGGGCAAAACATTGAAATGTGTCAAAACAGCATCTAAACCGCAAAACAATTTAGATTAAATCAAACGGAACAGTGCTTTGAAACAGTGAAATGAAACATTGTCCCTTCGAAACAGTGAAATGGAAGTCAAAATGAAATGATGTTGTTTTGCAGTCCACTCAGCTCCTTGTCCTAGACTGTTCCCTCTAGTTCTCTTGATTTTTGGTTCCTCTCCTTTTTGCATCTAAATCAGATTGTTACTTTCTCCAGACTGCCTGATAGCCAGTACATGGAACACTGAGAATATAGGTTGAGGCAGCTTCCCTGAGAGCCTGATAAGTATAGACAGTCTTCAAAGAGTCTAGCTGCTGATCTCTAATGAGGCAATACTAAACTTGTGCAAACATATTTTTCAAAGGCTTATACCTAATTCAAATCTGAACAGTTTTTTTATAGCACAAAAACTTCTCTGATTACCCCTTGCCAAATTTCTCTACACTGTAAAGCATGGAGGCACCAGAGATTCTCAATGAAAGATGATTTTTTTTCTTATTAGCAAAAATATATTAGTGAAGCAGGCTTGATAAATTTCAAGTTGTAAATGTAAAGTTTCTTAAAGTAATATATAACTAGAATTAGGATCTTATGAGAAGAGTCAGGCAGTCTGTACAATGCTATCAGTTTCATGTATAATATACATATATACATACCAACATACAAAGACTCAAACCAGGCTCTTCCATTTACCACCTTCCAGCTAAATACCAACAGGATTTTTCTCTATTCATGTTCAGCACGTGTTTTCAAACTTTTGCACAGTTTGAACTATGACTTTATTGAGAGCCCGTGTTGTGCACCATTTTTCCTCCGTTTCACAATCACCTTGCCTATTCTTCCCCACCTCCCCCTTACACTTTTGACTGCATGGACCACCCTTTCTCCCATTTGTGATCATATAATGATCCCTGTGGCAATTGTTTATATGGAGAAGTAATGTTAGGCAGGAATTTAATATATTCTTTATCTGTATTTAATGACATTTAGCAGCTGGAAACAAAGCATGAAGGCAAGTACCATATTGCAGTAATCATCATGACAAGTTTCATACTGAAAGCCTTTTATTTCTTTTTTTCCTTACATTTTATCTTCATTATTTTCTCTCTCTCATTTGATATTGTTTTAGACATTACTTTCCTCACTTTCTTTCATCAAACTTTTCTCCTACCCATGTGTGTAGGTTTTTCTAATATACCTCTTACTGCTGTATTCAACTGCCTCCCAAAGAAACCAATGCTATAAGTGGTTAATGGACTAATTTCCTCCCACTTCTCTAAGGAAGCAAGGACAGCAAGTTTTCCAACTCCCCTATTTCTTCCTTTTTGTATGTGTTTTTATTTTTCACTTCTCATTTTTGTTGATGGTTTTATTTTGATAGATGGAATACTGAGTTGGAGAAGTTGGTTTTATACTTTTTTTTGGAGGGTTGTAGTTATTCCACTGGTAGTCAACCCTAAAACCTATGACCTTCTTGGTTCAAAGGTTGGGTACTTTGAGAATGCACAGAAATTTGACTAGATCCACATGTGGATATAAATAGACCAAGAGGATTCTCCTTCTAATTTGGGATTTAAACATCTATGTGCAGGACAGGACAAATTCTGTAGGGCTGTGCAAAGCTTCAGGTGCTGATTCAATTCAGAGGAGATTTGGCCTGATTTGGCAGCCGAATCTCCAAATCCAAATCTCTTCCAATACAGAGATCACCTCTGTAAAACTTGAGATGCAGAGGAAATGTTGGGTCATTGTTCAAAAACCATAAACTCTGGGAACTCCACTATCATATTTGTTAGTATCCCTACCATCTCTGCTAAAAAGAAAATAAATTGGCTTTGTCAGTTAATTCAAGGAATTGTTGACAATACTAGAGTAGTCATGATGGTCCAGGAGGTATTGGATCACCTGTAGAGTTGGTAGACAAGCTTTTGGGTATCACAGTACCCTTCTTCAATTCTCTTGACAATACTAGAGAAATTTTGTATTTCAAAGAACCATCTTCATTTGGGGCTGCCATAATCTGTACTGCTGGCAGATAGCTATTCTGCCTCTCATACTCCACTCTATTTATGTCTTTCTCTTTCACATACAGAACAAACAGTATAATCATCAGACTTCTGTGAGTAGAAGAGTTATGGCTGGGTGGAGTTTAGAACCCAACACAGAAGACTGAAAGACATTCAGCCACTGAACTTTTATTTATATAAAGTTATTTGGTAGTATCTTAGGGCCCTTGTACATGTGACAGTGGTTTAGTCCTTCAGGTTTGCATTCTATCCCCCCTAAATTGAAACAGTGGATTTTATTTTTCTGTCACTGTTTACATGCCATAGTTCTTAAATCTCCTGAAATGCTCAGTGCACTATTCACAGTAAATGACTGCAGGAGGCACCACATAACAATCCATCCTGCTGATCTCTTTGTACTAAATTACAGCAGGGGTGCCGCACACTGCTAATTACTGCTACAGACCAGTGATGTTTATAGCACACAGCTCGCTAATATGGACGGATGACCAAAAGTGGTACAATTTCATTTAAGTTTCATTTAATTAATTTAATTACTTTTACACAAATTTTACACATATTTTTAATTTTTTTGAATTTTTAACACCAAAATTTTTTATTTTTTATTTATTTTATTCTTATTCTTTTCATTCCTTTCTTTTATTCTTATCTTATTTTTTTATTTTCCTATTTCTATGTCATCAAGTAAACTTTGTTTTCTGTGTAAATCCCCCTTTAAAAAAAAATTGACTCAAACCCCTATAAACAGCGAACTGAAATTCTCCGAGTGCTTATAATATGCACACAAAGCTGTGCCCCATGGATTTCTTGTATATATATCTTCACACACATATTGGAGGGCTGTGATGTGCTACTTGGAACTCTGTTAATGTGTTCCCTGCATTAACTCACAGGAGATCCCAGTCCCAGAAGATGTCTGGAACCCCCCCTTCTGCACCCACATTCCTGTATGGAGCATAGATCCACAGATCCATAGATGCTAGAGTCGGAAGGGACCTCAACAGATCATCGAGTCCAACCCCCTGCCCTGGGAAGGAAAGAATGCTGGAACCCCATACAGATGTCTATCCAGCTTTCTCTTAAAGACCTCCAAGGTAAGGGAGAGCACCACCTCCCTTGGAAGCCCATTCCAAATTTTGGCCACCCTTAACATGAAGTTTTTCCTGATATGTAGCCTAAATCTGCTCTCTGTCAGTTTGTGACCATTGTTCCTTGTTACTTGAAGAGACACCCTGGTGAACAGAGCATCTCCGATCCCTTGCTGCTCCCCGCTAATGAATTTGTAGGTGGCCACAAGATCACCTCTTAGCCTTCTCTTGTGGAGGCTGAAGAGGTCCAGGTTCCTCCTTCTCTATTCATAGGGCTTGTCCTGTAAGCCCCTAACCATATGAGTGGCCCTCCTCTGGACCCTATCAAGTCTATCAACATCCTTCTTGAAGTATGGAGCCCAAAACTGGATGCAGTACTCCAACTGTGGTCTGACCAATGCTACATAGAGGGGAAGTATCACCTCCTTGGTTCTATTTGGCACGCATCTGCTGATGCATGATGAAGTGCGGTTAGCTTTGCTGATGATTTCATCACACTGAAGACTCATGTTCATCTTGGAGTCCACTATGACTCCAAGATCCTTTTCCACTTCTGTGCTGCTGAGAGGGTCACTTCCCAGTCAGTAGGTGTGCTGGATATTTTTGCACTCTAGGTGCAGCACTGTGGATTTGTCCTTGTTATACTGTATCCTATTGTGTATTGCCCACTTTTCCAAACTGTCCAGGTCTGCCTGCAATCATTCCCTACCCTCCAGAGTGTGCACTTCACCCCACTATTTAGTATCATCCACAAACATGGACAGAGTACACTTCACACCCACATCCAAGTCACTGATGAAGATATTGAAGAGTACAGGTCCAAGGACTGAACCCTGCAGGACCCCACTACCCACATCCTTCCAGGTCGATACTGACCCATCTATTACTACTATCTAGGTGCAACTGCTAAGCCAATTTACCACCCACCAGACTATGTAAACATCTATGTCACAGCCTCTTAATTTATTTATGAGACTAGGATGAGATACTGTATTGAAGGTCTTGCTAAAGTCCAAGAAAAAGACATCCACCTCTACTCCTGCATCTAAGCATTTTGTGACCCTGTCATAAAATGAAACCAGATTGGTCAGGCATGATCTACCTGCTACAAATCCATGTTGGTTTCCTTGCTGCATTATTTTTTTTCCATTGGACTTCCACAAATATGATCCTTCATAATCTTTTCAAAGACCTTTCCAAGGGTGGAGGTGAGACTGACTGGCCTATAATTACTTGGATCCTCCTTCCTCCCCTTCTTGAAAATACAGACCACATTGGCTCTTTTCCAGCCCTCCGGGACCTGACCTGAGCACCATGAGTGCTCAAACAGCTGTGTCAATGGTTCTGCTATGACACTGGCCAATTCCTTCAGTATCCTTGGATGCAGCTTATCTGGGCCTGCTGACTTGATCACATTCAGTCCATACAAGTGACTCTGCACCAATTCAGCGTCGACAGTTGGTAGGCTGGTGTCCCTCTGATGCCCATATAAGAACCCATTAAGAGACTTATTTTGAGCCCTCTTCAGGAACACTGAGGCAAAAAACTCATTGAATAGCTCAGCCTTCTCCCCCCGTCTGTCACTAATTGCTCCTTCTTGTTCAGTAGGGTTCCTGTGTTGCCCTGCACCTTCCTTTTACTCCCTACATACCTAAAAAAAGAATTTTTGTTGTCTTTAGTTTGTGTTGCCAGCCTTAGCTCTGTAGTTGCTTTGGCTTCTAAGTTCTAAGTTGCTTTGGTAGTCTAAGTGCCTCCCTGCAAGTGTGGGTCAAGTAGGTATACTCCTCCTTGGTAGCTTCCCCCTGCTTCCACCACCTATATGCCTTCTTTTTTGCCCTTAGGCTCCCCTGGATTTCCCTGTTTAGACAAGGAAGTTTTTTGGCTCCTTTTCCTCTTTTCCCTTGCACTGTGATTGTCTCCCCCTGCACCCGAAGGATTGCTTCCTTTAGAAATGACCACCCTTCATGGACTCCCATCTCACCAATACTCTTCTTTTGCAGTGTGTCATTGACTCCTAAAAACACTGAAGTTAGCCTTTCTAAAGTCAAGCACTTCCACCCTACTAGTTATCTTACCCACCCTATGCCATATGGTAAATTTGGTTGATTGGTGGTCACTGTCCCCAAAGTGACCATGAATCTGCAGCTCCCCTACCAGGTCCTCCCCCATAGCCAACACCGAGTCCAGTAAGGCATTCCACTAGTGGGACCATATACCTCCCACGTGCAGGATGCCACAATGAATGCCATAATGTTTTCTAGCTTCACTTCCAGCCTATAGTTCAGTGAACTCCACCGTGCTTTCAGACAGCCAAAGGCACATTCAACAGTCATCTGGCATTTGCAGAGTTAGTAGTTGAATGCCATCTTTTGCTTGTCATTAACTTGTCCTCCATATGGCTTCATGAGTCAGGGGAGGAGAAGGTAAGCCACATCCACTATGATAAGTGGGGGCATGGCAACACCCTGGATCACTGCATCAGGGACCCCAGGCACATATCGTCCTTTCTCCATCATGGGAGGCAGTGGCAAGTTTCAGAAGACATGCACATCATGCATGCTGCCTGCCCAGACTGTATAAATGTTAATAAATCATCCTCAGTGATCAACTACAGCCTGGAGGATCACCAGGGAAAATCCCTTGCTGTTGGTGAAAGACCAGTTCCCCTGGCATGGGGATAGGACTGGGATATGTGTGTTGTCCAATGCACCCACACACTTAGGGAACTCCATGGCTTTGAAGCCTTCAACAACCTCCCTGGGGTTATGGAGATAGATAAAGCTGTTTACTGTGATGTCCTGCAGCAGCTGGCATACCTCATGTATTGCCAATATGGTCATGTAGGGAATCATGCTGAATTGGTTCCCAATGAAGCAGAGCCTGGTGGGAGTGGCCAGTTTCGTGATGGCCATGGCCACCCTCTTTTCTGGTGCAATGGGGTGATGCATGATAGTGTCCTGGCACTCAATGTGTGGCAACAACAGTGAGACTATATGCATAAATGTGACCCTGCTCATGTGGAATCTCTTGAGCCACTGTTGATCATTCCAAGCTGACAGGACAATACTCTCCCACCAGTCTGAGCTTCTTGTGTGGGCCCAGGCCTTGCGATCATTGCTCTATAGGTTGATCCACAGAACCCTGTCAGCCTCTAGATCCATGACTTCCTCTTGGTTCTCCAACTCCAGATCATAACCCACTGACTGCTATAGGAAGGCCTGAGATGCTGCTACCCTGTGTTGGCACCTTTGTAGAAGGTCCATCATAGTCTGCATTGCATTCAGTAGCAGTATCTCTGCATTATTGAGTGCCTCTATTCTCCAGTTGGACACCTCCAGGGCATCCAACTACATCTGGTTCTCCTCACAGATTCTATTAGGTTTCATTGAAGCCATGTTGTTATGTGGGACACAAATGTTACTGTTTCACTACCTGATTGTGCTAAGGGGATTCAATAAGTAGGGCTGTTGAATAGGGTCACAAGCATTATAATAAAACTGCTCTTTACATTTAAATTCCTACACATCTCAGGTTTCTGTAGCCACCATTCCTCTAAAACTTGGGGTGCTCAATGACTCCAGAAACCAGTGTTCCACTCAGGGCTGCAGATAATAGTGTTTAGCAGAACAATGAATAGACCCACCATGATGTATCACCCCAACAAACACCATCAACCTGGCAGAAGATGGGGAAGAAATGTGAATGTGAGGTCTCTGCACTCTTTTTGAATAGGTCCCATTAGCACACCAAGAGCTATGCCAGACATTGAGGTGCCAGAACCACCCAGTAATAACACAGTAACAAATGTCTAAAATCTCCCTACACCCATTTTTTGATTACATGTGCTCAGCAGAAAAAAGGCAGGCACTGAGCATAACACTGAAATGGCAGAACCCCAAATTAAGGGTTGTTGAATAGGGACATTAGCATTAACAACATTAACAGCGCTGCTCTTTACATTTCAATTCCTACACACCCCAGGTTCCTGTAACTGTCCCGCCTCTAAAAACTTGGGGTTATAGGTTTTGTGGGGGATTATCCCTGAAATCCATCAAGCACTCAGTGGAAAAAAGGCATGAACTGAGAAGAAGACTGAATCCCACCCAAACCAAATAGACCCCAGAAGCACAGCTAAGTGACTGATAGGTCAGACAATGTTTCTGGGGTGGGAAGGGAGGGAGGTATGCTTGAAGAGACAGCTGCAGTTCCTTCAAGCTTCATTGCAAGTTGCCAGGCAAATAATTTTGTGTGTGTGCAGGAATGAGGCATTAACAACTATCCTTCTGGACAATGGGGAATCTAGGGGGATAACTGGGGCAGGCTATGGCTGTCACAGGTGTTCTATTAGGAAAGGTCACATGAGCACATTTCCACGAGTGCCGGTACTGAGACAGTTCACACCTGAATAGTTATGCATATGTGGAAACTCAGACCTGCACAAAAAGGTTCTGTACACATGTCTATATAACTGCTCTCAGCCAGGAGCAGAAAGCATCTCATAACACTGGTGAGAGCATAACAACCCCTCTCTCAGTGACTCATTTTGGCCCCGATGATATACTCAGTGGAGGTGCCGAAGAACAAGCCATGTCTACCGGACTTGGAGCAGCAACCAGATACATCCCTAACCCATGGCCCCAACTGGGCCCAGGAAGAGCTGGTAGATTTGATTCATATTTGGGGGAAACAAAAGGTTCTGGAGCAGATGAAAAAATCAACAAAATAAGCCAGTCTATGCAGCCATTGCCCAGGAAATGAAGGTCTGCAGACATAACTGGGACTGGGCACACTGCTGCAGCAAGATGAAGGCCCTGAAATGTACTTTTCATTGGGCCAAGGACCAGAAGTCTTGTTCGGGGGCAGAACATACAATAGCCCCATTCTATAAGCAGCTGCCCTGCCACCTGAAAAGTGATGTTTTAGAGCAGGGGTTCCCAACCATTTTAGATTGTGGACCGGCAAACAGTGGACTGGAAGTTACCGTGGACCAGTCCAGAAGTGACTAGCATACTGTGGACTGGCAGCCAACCCTTTTTTATAATAAGTATCAGACAAAGAAAAGTCCTTCCGTATCAAATATTTGATGAGGAAAGGGGTGGGGTATGTAATATCTTTAGCTTTTGTGGGATTCATTCTCCAGTCTTGGATTGGCCTTGATAATAGCTCTTTCTCTTGCCCTCATTGTTTGTGATTCCACTGTGTCTGAAGAGCAATGGTGTCAACATGGCCCTTAGAGAGAGCCTTAGACAATTTTTAAGAGGCCCTGTGCTGGGCAATTGACCATCTTGAGGATCAAGGTTGATACCATGAATTAGACTCAGTATTTTTGCAAGCTAGTATATGGGAAGAGTGGAGGTTTAGTTTGGTGAGTCAATTAGAAGATGTACTACAGCATTCTGTACTAGCCCATGTATATTGCATTCTGTTACTCAGATGGCTAGTGATGAAGTTATGTCTGAAACTAAGCTTATTTTCCAAGGATGAGATCGAGTTTCCTAACCAACATATAGAAAGATTTCATTTTCCAAGTCTCAGATGCTGCTATGTAAGAATTAAGGAGTGGTGTATCACTACATGTAAAAGCATAAAGCTTTATGGGGGGTAGATTATCTTTTATTATCTCACTGGTTATAAAGCTTTGTTTTCATAGTTCTGTTACAGTCTATCAGTTTATGCAAGAGGCTTCACTGGTCCCTAACCAAGATTTATTTCTCTACACTTGTGAATTCATTTTTCCTTTAAGAAGAAAACATACCAAGTTGATTTCACTGAAAGATACATTTGAATTTTTTTTGAATTTTTTTAATTGCTGAATTATCTCATATTACTGAACTAATTTTGTTACAACAAAACAGAAAGCTTTTGTGCTTAGTGTTTGTGCTCCACATAACTACAAAGCCCAGAATCTCAGATTCCCCACAATATTAAGTTTTGTAAAGTGCTTTGACTAATGTAATTGTTAGATGTTCCCTGACTAGCTAATGACTACATACGCATATTGATAATATAGGATGGTCCCGTAGGGGGAAGTCTCGTATTGTTTCCCATCAGCATGAGTCAGTTTGCCTGCTGAAATGAAGTGCTACCCACAATTCAGAATGTTCAAGAATAAGGTCTGATTAGTGGAAGCTAAGGTGTATGTGTACATGGCAAAAGAACACTAAATGTCAGGTAATAACCCAAATAGTGGCTTAAAAAAGCATTTAAGGGCACTTGTACACATGATGGAAATAGCCCTTCTGTGTGGCTTAATGGCATCACACTTTACATGTACATGAGTTTTTGGTGATTTAAATAAGTTTGTGTCATCATAAACTAATTCCCAACCCGATGTAGTTTAGTTTGTGACAACACAACTTGAAACAGTGCAGCCATTAATCGGTCATGCATACATGGTAATTCACTGGCTTATGTGTGGTAAATCCCTTTGTCCATCAGGTGTTGCTACAGTTTTTGTGTAGTGAGCCCCATTGTTCACCAAGTGTCACTACAATTTGTAGGTATTTGTGTGTAATTAATGTTTTAGGACACCCTTGGAAGGCCAAGGGGGAGCTCTGGTGAATGCAACTGACTGGCACCAAAACTTGCAACAGTCACAGAACATAGCTCTTGCGTGCCCAGCCAAAATTCCCAGACTTTGCCCGGTGTGGCAGGGCACTGTTGGTGCCTGCCACTTTAAGGGCCATGTCAAGCAGCCAGCAGGTAATTGATTGCAGCGGCCATTTTAGAACTATGGCCACCTATGTAAACAGAGCAGTTCACTGCTGGCAGTCAGACAGCAATATCACCTGGCTGAACTGCTAAATGAAACATTTGCAGGTAGGAGCAGGAGGCTTTTGGTCCTGGGCATAACCTAAAATTGCACTCTTCTGGGAGTGGACGGTCTGGTGGGGTTCCCAGTGGTGTGGGAGCCCCCAGAAAATACCAGGCCAGTTACCACCTCGGTGAAAGGTGGGTTGTGGTGCCTTAATAACCTCAGCTCCCACATCCCTGGTGGGTTCAATCAGTTCAGGGGGAGCCCAGGCTCATGGGAGTCCTGAGGCAGGGCCCAGGTCAGCAGAAGGACCTGGAGCAGTGCCCAGGCTCTTTGTGAGTCCTGTGGCTGCAGGGACCCTGAGAGAGGACCAGGTATGGCTATGGCCACTTGAGGCTCACAGGGTGTAATACCCCAGGGCAGAGGGCCAGGCGGGGCTATAGCCACCTGAGCTGGATGGGGTGGCAGACCCCAGTGAGCCCCACTGAGGGGGCAGTGTGGGGGTGTAAAACCCTAGAGCCAGGCAATGCTGTGGCTATCTGAGCCCCAAGGGGCGGAAGACCCCAGTGTGGAGCTCCAATGATGGGGCTGAGGGCTTGGAACCCAGTATGTGCTTGTTTGTGTGTATGTGTTTGTGTGTATAAAGAAAGACCCAGTGTAAAACACAGGTGGATGCCAACTGTGAGGCTTGGGCTGTGGGGTAGGGAAGGATTGGAGCTGCAGATAGTGCTCCCTGGCATGGGGCAACAATGGGCAGCCTCTTGCCTAATTAGAATCAATTATGAAACAAGGTATGGCAGATGATTGAGGCAGGCAGTTAGCCCAGGAACAAGTGGGAAGGCCAATGGTGGATTGGCCCCAAGAAGGCCGCCCTGTTACACCTGGCAACAGCCATGAGGAACCTGTGGTCCCCTCCACCCTGTACCTCCAAAACAGAGGTTCCAACCCCCCGGGCTGCAGTGTGGTACTGGGCCATGAAGGGATGGCTGCCAGTCAGCAGGAGGGTTGTTCTGTCAGACTGGAAGTCTGGAAGTGACTGGCAGAATGCGGACTGGCATCCAACCCTTTATTTTACTGAGTATAAAAAAGGGTTGGCTGCCAGTCCACAGTTTGCCAGTCACTTCTGGACTTAAACCATAACTCAAAGAGATCCATTGCCCAGCACAGGACCTCTTAAAAATTATCTAAGGCTCTGTCTAAGGGCCATGCTGACACCATTGCTTCTCAGACACAGTGGACTGCCAAACAATAAGGGCAAGAGAAAGACTTATTATCCAGGCCAGTCCAAGCCTGGAGAATGAATCCAATAAAAGCTAAAAATACTATATACACCACCTATTTCCTCACCAAATATTTGATGTGGAAGGATTTTTCCTTGTCTGATATAAATATATATGCTTATATCCATTACAAAGCTCCTAAACTGAAACCAAAACAAAACATTGCAAATACATTTATTTTCTTGGTAAAAGAGAAGAGACCTAATTAATCCCCTGTGACAGATGTTAGTCGCATTATATTTAATGCCCTTGTGAAAGCTGCTCAGATGCTACTGATGGAGGTGGTATAATGACCTGAATATAATTCTATCCTGCAATGTGTTGCACACAAACAAGTCATTACATGGTAAGATCTAAACAGTCACCATTCAAACTGACCTGTCCTTTGGTAAACATTACAGACCCATTCTGTACAAAGTGCCTGTAGCACTGAATCACAAGGAATTCCCTATAACTCAAACTGCAAACAAGATGGTAGAAAGAACTTCTTCCCAGTTCAGTGCCAGGATGATTCTGATATCCACAGCAAGAAGAGAGAGCTTTGAATTGTTTCATTACTGGACATGGTTGTAATTCAGGTTTTGCCAGGCACAAGCTGCTACTAAGGACAACTGAGGGAGCAGCCATCATCCCACTAATCATCTTGTTAGCTCCTGCCTACTTTGAATCTATCCAAGCAGTCAGACAATGCTCCATCAACCTGGTAAGGAAGTCTTTGTCTGGTTGAATAAGCTTCATATTAAAGTTAGTGATGGGTGAACCTCAGAAGGTTCACAAGTCTTATTCAAAGTTTAGGTGCTGATCCAAACCATATACATACCTGCTTGATCTAGGCATTGGGTTGTAAATCTAACAAGAAAGTCTACCCTCCTGGGATTTCACATACTTCCTAATTTAGCCACTTACATTGGTTAAACCACAAGATTGGGAATTCAGTGACAGGAATTCCTTTCTCTGCCTCAGACTTCCTTTGTAACATTGAGTCATTCATTTATAATAACATGCCTATTACCCTTTGGCAAGAATAATACTTGCCAAAAACAAAGAAGCCTGTGAGGTTTAAGTTCTTAATTTTTTCCAAACTTTTGAGATCCTCATCTGTCAGGTATGCTAGAAATTTAATGTATTATTATTAGTGTTATAAAATAGCCACATTGTGGTATTTTGTGGTTGAGACCAGGAAGTAAAGAATAATCAGAAAGATGGAAAGACTAAATGAAATATTTAAATCTCAAAGAAATGATTCTGTTTGTATTTGCTTTGGACCAGCTGGAAGTTCATCTGCACTGGTTATTAATAATTATTAAATCATTAAAGCTACTTTGAACTTGTATAGCACTATTCATCTGAACTTATCAATGTACTTTGAAAAGATGGGCATTACCCTATGTGGAAACGGATGTATAGAGATGGTAAGGCCATTTTTTTCAAAAGTACGTCTAAGTGATTAGTGCCTCAGTAGGCATGTTTATATGGTTTCCATGGTGCTCCTAATAGTACTGCTGAGAAGGATGCTCTGTCCTGCACACATCCTGAGACCCAACAATTATCGATGTCCAGTAGACCAGAGAAAGAAATCTCAGGAGCAAAGGTGAAGAACATCCTCAGGGCCCACACCTCTAATCTATTAGAAAAGTTTATTAAAGAGGCCATCCTTAATGGACTGGCCGACGCCAACATCTTAAGGGATAGCCAGCATGGGTTTGTTGCGGGTAGGTCTTGCTTGACCAATCTCATTTCCTTCTACGACCAGGTGACCTATCACCTGGACAAGGGAGAAGAGATCGATGTCATATATCTTAACTTCAAAAAAGCCTTTGATCTGGTTTCCCATGATCGCCTCTTGGAGAAACTGGCCAATTGTCGCCTTGGGTCCTCCACGATCCAATGGCTGGAAAATTGGCTCCGGGGTCGGACCCAGAGGGTAGTAATTGATGGAAGTCACTCATCGTGTTGTCCTGTGACCAGTGGGGTCCCCCAAGGCTCTGTCCTTGGACCCATACTGTTCAACATCTTCATTAATGATGTGGACACTGGAGTCAGAAGCGGACTGGCCAAGTTCGCCGATGACACCAAACTTTGGGGCAAAGCATCCACACCAGAAGACAGGCGGGTGATCCAGGCTGACCTGGACAGGCTCAGCAAGTGGGCAGAC
>NW_005841834.1:1131728-1178853 GCF_000455745.1 Alligator sinensis | reverse complement strand
ACCAAAACACTGGCTTGCATCCATAGATGCTTCTCAAGCAAATCCCGGGACGTCATTCTCCCCTTGTACTCGGCGTTAGTGAGGCCGCAGCTGGAGTACTGCATCCAGTTTTGGGCTCCACAATTCAAAAAGGATGTGGAGAAGCTTGAGAGAGTCCAGAGAAGAGCCACGCGCATGATCAGAGGTCAGGGAAGCAGACCCTACGATGACAGGCTGAGAGCCCTGGGGCTCTTTAGCCTGGAAAAGCGCAGGCTCAGGGGTGATCTGATGGCCACCTATAAATTTATCAGAGGTGACCACCAGTATCTGGGGCAACGTTTGTTCACCAGAGCTCCCCAAGGGATGACGACTAGGTCGAATGGTCATAAACTACTACAAGACCTTTTCAGGCTGGACATAAGGAAGAATTTCTTTACTGTCCGAGCCCCCAAGGTCTGGAACGGCCTGCCACCGGAGGTGGTTCAAGCGCCTTCATTGAACACCTTCAAAAGCAAACTGGATGCTTATCTTGCTGGGATCCTATGACCCCAGCTGACTTCCTGCCCTTTGGGCGGGAGGCTGGACTCGATGATCTTCCGAGGTCCCTTCCAGCCCTAATGTCTATGCAATCTATGAAATCTATGAAACCTCGTTTGGAGATTGTTGAGCAAGAATAGATGATTTTTAGCAGTGCTTTCAGGAATGCTGCAGAAGCCTCATCATCATTCCCATTGCATCTCAAACTGAACAATCAAAACTGAGGTACAATGAGCAAATTCTTGATTTTGTGTCTATATTCTTGTATAGACTTTCAGTTTATCCTGGGAGAGTTGTTGCTTTCCCAGGAGAAACTACAAGTGTGCAGATATTTAGGCTTTTTCTTCTAGAGTAAAATGGCCACTCCAGGAGAAAATAACCCTGGTTGTTTGCAGCTTAAATCACTCCCAGAAGAGTTTCTCCTGAGAGAGTAAATGTCTGTATATTCTGTGGCTTCTCAGAAGAGAACATAGTCCTTCAGCATCCCAACCCCCACCTCCCAGAGAACAGGATTACTTGTTGGAAGCTCCTGCTCCAGTAGGGAGCAGACCATATCCCTTTAGTAATCCCACATCATGCTGCAGGGAACCACAGACTGAACATGGACAACCTGGGTCAGCCAATCAGGCCTTTCCTATTCACTGCTGCCATCTGTTGTCAGGCAGACTAAGGAAACTTTCAGAGAAAGCTGAGATGTGTGCATGGGGCCCCCTCCCCAAAATTCCCCCCTCAACTGCACATTGCAAGCTCTTCAGAGTCTCAGCATTAAAAAGTCTGTACACATGGCTGTGGGAATTCTCCCAGGTTATTTTAACATGTGTATGCAGCTTTTGCTCTTTATTTTGCTTCTGTTTGTGCTTTATCAGAAAAGAATGCAGTAGAACCAACATTCTCCACAGGGTTAGGTTTCTTAGCTGTCTGCAAAAATAAAGGTTTGTGAACTAGCTAGGGAAATATATAGCCACAGATGCATAGCCTCTATGGTGCTTCAACTGTTCACTGAAGCTTTTGTTTCAAAGGGTGCTGCCTCTCCAACAAGCTGCATGAGACTGACTATGAGCTAAGTGCATGAGCTGAGTGGAAGAGTGGTGCCCTTTAAAGTAAAAGCTGCAGAAATCATCTGAGTATCTTATTCTTAATTTGGTAACCTGGTGTGAATTGAACAGACTTTGGATCACCTAGGTCAGAATTATCTGGGTTCTACTGTAGTAATGTGAACTGAAAACAGATAATGTTAACCTTTTAGGATACTAGAAAGTTGAGAGGGCATAGGTGTAACATGCAGTGTGCAAAATAAACACATAAGGGGTCATCATCTGAAAACTGGTATGTGGGCACTAATGATGCAGCCAGGAAAATCCCAGATCATCTGATGAAGGACTGCCATGGTCTGGGAGGCAAGCTGAAGGAGACAGGGGCACAGGTGGTCTTCTCATCTGTCCTTCCAGTGAGCAGATGTGGATGACACCATGAGACCTGCATCAGAGAGGTCAACTTGAAGTCTTCAAGAATGGTGTCTCAAGGCAGGCTTCGGCTTCTTGGACCATGACCCATACTTCAAGACAAGAGACATGCTCGGGTGGGATGGGTTTCACCTCTCCCCCAAAGGTAAACTTGTGTTCTCTTTCAGGTTGGCTGATCTCCTCTGGTGGGCTTTAAACTAGGCTTGTTGGGGGAAGGGGAGGATGAGGTTGGAGGGAGCCTCGGAACACCAAACCAAGTGTCGCCCACAAAAACAGCCCAGCCAAGACTGACGACAAGCACAGGAGACATGCTCGGGTGGGATGGGTTTCACCTCTCCCCCAAAGGTAAACTTGTGTTCTCTTTCAGGTTGGCTGATCTCCTCTGGTGGGCTTTAAACTAGGCTTGTTGGGGGAAGGGGAGGATGAGGTTGGAGGGAGCCTCGGAACACCAAACCAAGTGTCGCCCACAAAAACAGCCCAGCCAAGACTGACGACAAGCACAGGAAATACCCAGGTAAGAGACAGGAGCCCGGATAGTCCTGGGATTAGGGGGGTGGTGCATACACCTTCAGGAGGCCTTAAATGCCTATACACTAATGCTCATAGTATGGGGAACAAGCAGGTGGAACTTGCCCTCCTGCTAGCTAACACAAACCCAGACATAGTGAGGGTCACCAAAATGTGGTGGGATCCAACGCACAACTGGGAGGTGAACATCAAGGGCTATAGGCTGTACAGGAAGGGTTGAACAGGGAGGAAAGGTTGGGGTGTGGTGCTCTATGTCAAAGAACAATTCATATCCTCAACGAGCAGCACTGGGTCAGAGGAGGGGCAGACTGAAGTGCTCTGAGTCAGAATACAAGGGGGTCAAGAGGAAAGGGACTTAACGGTGGGGGGTCTACTACAGACCACCCAACCAGGGAGAAGAGCTAGACTGGGAATTCTCAGGTCAGCTCGCAGAGGTAGTTAAGTCAAAGGATGTGGTCAAACAAACTATCTGGACATTGGCTAGGAAGAGCAGTCAGCCAGGTCTGACTGCTCACATAGGCTCCTAGCCGTGTTACAGGACCTCCATCTAACCCAGGAGGTTCACAGTCCCACCAGGGGAAATGCCTTGTTAGACCAGGTCCTGGCCACAAGCGACGACCTGGTGAGGGGACTGCGTGTACTCGATCACCTGGGTGATAGCGATCATCGCCTACTGAAATTCACCATCCAGCACAGGGTGACAAAGGCCTGCAGCAAGACAGTAGCCCTGAACTTCAGGAGGGTGGATTTAATTGAACTAAGGAGACTGACGGGGAGGCACTGAGATCCCAGAGGGGTGGGGAGTTGGGAGTCCAAGAAAAGTGGTCGTTCCTGAAGGAGACAATCCTCCAAGCCCAGAGGATGGCAATCCCAACACGGATCAAAGGGGGCAAGAGTGCTCAAAAGCCCCATGGCTAATCAAAAGCATCCAGGAATGTCTCAAAGCTAAAAAGGAGGTGTACACCCAATGGAAGAGAGGGGCCATCACCAGGGAGGACTATACCTCTGTTGCTTGGGATTGTAGTGGGGCTGTTAGGAAGGCCAAGGTGGAGATGGAACTGGGACTAGCAACCTGGATCAAGGATAACAAGAAATCCTTTTTTTAAATACATAGGGGTAAAAAGATTATGGGTAATGTGGGGCCTCTGCAGGACATGCTAGGAAATCTGGTGGTCTCACCAGATGACAAAGCTAACCTATTTAACAATGTCTTTGCCTCCATTTTTCTGAGCAGGGACCAGGTCATCCCCCACACTGGGATCCCCGATGGTCCCAGGGGAGGCACAGTCAGGTCCAGGGTCAGAGAAAACCTAGTCAGGGAACTTCTAGTGAGACTGGACGTGTTCAAATCAGCAGATCCTGATGATCTCCACCCCAGGGTGCTGAGGGAATTAGCATAGGTCATTGTGGGACCCCTGGCACAGCTTTACGAGCACTTGTGGTGCTCTGGCAAGTTGCCAGAGGACTGGAAAAGGGCCAATGTGGTCCCCATTTTCAAAAAAGGGAGGAAGGAGGACCCAGGAAATTATAGGCCTCTTAGTCTTACCTCAGTCCTGGGGATCCTCTCTTAGAGAATTATTCAGGTGCACATCTGCGAGGGGCAAGCAGAGGAGTGTATGCTTAGGGGCAACCAACATGGTTTCATTCGAGGCAGGTCCTGTCAAACCAACTTGGTGGCCTTCTATGACCAGGTCACAAAATCCTTGGACGCAGGTGTCGTGGTGGACGTAGTCTTTCTGGACTTTAGGAAGGCCTTCAACACTGTCTCTCACCCCATTCTTATTAAAAAAAATTAGGAGATTGTGGTGTTGATGCCTACACAGTCAGATGGGTCACCAATTAGTTGTAGGACTGCACCCAGAGAGTGGTGGTGGATGGGTCATTTTCGACCTGGAGGAATGTGGGCAGTAGGGTCCCCCAGGGCTCAGTCCTCGGGCCTGCACTGTTCAACATCTTTGTCAGCGACTTGGATGAAGGGGTGAAAATCACCTTGTTCAAATTCACAGATGACACTAAGATGTGGGGGGAAGCAGACATACTTGAAGGGAGGGACAGGCTGCAATTGGATCTGGACAGGTTACAGGGGTGGGCAGATGAGAATAAGATGGGATTCAATACTGACAAGTACAGGGTATGGCACCTAGGGAGAAAGAACCAGCAGCATACCTACAGGCTGGGGAACTCTGCCCTTCTCATCAGCACAGAGGCAGAAAAGTATCTTGGAGTCATTATAGACTCCAAGATGAACATGGGCCGCCAATGTGGGGATGCAGTCAAGAAGGCTAACCGCACCTTGTCATGCATCCACAGATGCATCACGAGCAGGTCCAAGGAGGTGATCCTCCCCCTCTATATGACATTGGTCAGACTGCAGTTGGAGTACTATATCCAGTTCTGAGTGCCACACTTCACGAGGGATGTGGACAACATGGAGAGGGTCCAGAGGAGGGCCACTCGCATGATAAGGGGGCAGCAGGGCAGGCTGTACGAGAAGACCTGAACCTGTTCAGCCTCCACAAGAGAAGGCTGAGAGGGGATCTGGTGGCCACCTATAAACTGGCCAAGGGAGACCAGCAGGCAATGGGAGAGTCCCTGTTCCCCTGAGCACTATTGGGAGTAACAAGGAATAATGGCCATAAATTGATGGAGAGTAGATTCAGGCTAGATATCAGGAGGCACTACTTCCTAGCCAGGGCGGCTAGGATCTGGAACCAACTTTCAAGGGAAGTGGTGTTTGCTCCTAGCCTGGGGGTCTTTAAAAGGAGGCTAGATAATCACCTTGCCACGGTCATTTGACCCCAGCATTCTTTCCTGCCATGGCAGGGGGTCGGACTTGATGATCTGCTCAGGTCCCTTCCGACCCTACCATCTATGAAATTATACCCTCAAGTTAGATTACCAGATTAGTTTTTTAGATTATGCTGCATGATCTTCTGGTACTCTTTTTCTGCTTCTCCAGTAATGCAAAAAAAAGGGAACTGTCTATTAGTCATATTGCCATCTCAATAGTAGGATAGGGCTTGTGTACTGAGTAATTTATACTGTCTTATCTTTTCTTCTCCACCAACCTTTAGTGGCTGCTTTAGGATATACTGAAGATTGCCTTTATTTCACTCACTTAGCCAATTGGTGACTAAATTTGTGATTCCTTATTTTGTATCTGTCACTCACTTGGTTTTGTCCATTGTTTTTAAAAACTGGGAACTGATCTTTGTAGGGATATCTGTTCATAAGTTTTTGGTTGTGTATTTTATCTTTTTTTTTCCATGCAGGTTTTTATCATGTTCAATTTAGCTTGCAGGACACAAATCCTTTTCAATAGTTTCCTAATAAAAAGAATAATAAGCGTATTAAAAAGAGTAAGCATGTTTTGCTCTCAATATAACTGTTTGGGGCTTCTCTCTCAGTTCATATCACTTAATGTTTCAAAGCCTTCATGGAGGTTGTCTTACCACAAAAGTCACTGTCATTATTCTTACTTACTAATAATCAGAAAAGTGTTTGTATGTAGGAGCATAAGTACAAAACTATGCCCTGGAGTTACTGTGGTCCCTTGATTCAGCTACTGTACTCTAAAATACCTTTAAAAATCTAGTTCCTGATCTCTCCAGAATGTAGCTAAAATACTTTAAGACAAGCAAATATGGGAGAAGCCATACTACTGTTGTCTACCAGACTGTTTGTGCATAGATTTCATTCTGTAGACCTGTTGAGCCAGCCAGTTTTCAAGAGCTCCAAATTAGTTTAAGAATCAAAAAGCATTTAATTAAATGACCCTGCAAAGTAGCTATATAAAACTATAAAATTATATACCCACATTCTGCTTGAGGTAACATTTTTGCCCCACAGTTCTGTTACTTTCTGAGAATATAGGTTACAAACATACATTGCTGAATGGAGCGATTCAGCTGTACTGTGATATGATTCACTTCACTGGGAAAAACACACATCACCTTTTGTCCTACCCTTAATGGTGCAGGCTAAGGGGTAACATCATCTCCCTCTTTCCCCACTGCTCCAGACCAAGCCCCATGGGTCTGGGGCAGTGTGGAAAAATGCTTCCCCACTCAGTCAGCCCCACTAGTCTTCAGCAGTGGGTAACACCAGGTGTTCCTCCCACCCAGTGTGGGCCTGAGGCACCAGGGAACACTGGATGTTTTCCCCCATACAGCCAGCCCTGTGGGTGGGTGTGGAGCAGTGGGAAAAGCTGGAATTTCTTCTGCCCAGCCAGCTCCATGGGCTGGCTGAGCAGGAAAGCACTTTTCCCTGCAGCCCTAAACCCATGGAAAGCACCACAAGGTAGCAGATGTCCACCACGATAAAGCAGCAGAGACTATGGGCTTTGTTACATGTTACACCAAGCCACACAAATGTTAATTGGTTTAGAGCTATCTTGCAGTCACACCTCCAACTTGAATGGCACATGTGTGGGGAGTGGCCACAGTTTATTGGAAAAGGAGCTGGGTTATGTGGATCAAGAGATAATTGTGCCCTCAAGTGGTGTAACTTTAAGCTGAATACTGAGTGTGGACAGTTCAGGGATTAAAAGATTCATAGATTTCATAGATATTAGGGCTGGAAGGGACCTCATAAGATCATTGGGTCCAGTCCCCTGCCCAAGGGACAGGAAGTCAGCTAGGGTCAAAGGATCCCAGCAAGATAGCATCCAAATGTTTCTTAAAAAATGTCAAGTGTCCAGAATAGGTGCTTGCATCACCTCTGGGTGGAGTCCATTGGGGGCTCAGACAGTAAAGAAGTTTTTACTTATGTTCAGACTAAAATGGTCTTGGAGGAGTTTGTGACCATTGGACCTTGTCATCCCTTGGGGTGCTCTGGTAAACAGGTGTTCCCCCAGATCCTGATGCACACCCCTTATGTACTTATAGGCTGCCATCAAGTCACCCCTGAGCCTATGCTTCTCCAGGCTGAAGAGCCCCATAGCTCGCAGCCTCTCTTCATAAGGCCTGTTCTCTTGCCCTCTGATCATGTGTGGCTCTCCTCTGGACTCTTTCAAGCTCATGTTCATCTTGTGGTCAGTCATGATCCCCACGTCTCTTTCAGTCATGGTGCTGGTGAGTGCAGCATTGCCAAGCCTATAAGTGTAGTGTTGCTGAGCCTATAAGCTTCAGGAGGCATGCACAACTAACTTGTAACAAGGCCCTATTATTACCTTTGCTGCATCACTGATTTTCAGGTCATGTGGTGCAAAAAAGGTAAGGACATTTGTTTGCTCTGCATTTGTGCTGCCTTAAAAATTTGTAAGGCAGCACGAATGAGGAGCCAGATGTCATCTGTTTTCACCCAGAGCTTTAGCACATCCAAAGTAGTTGTTCCCCATCTCATTTCCTAGCTATCACTCCCTATTTTGGATTTTGATTTTTGTTATCTGGGTCACAGAAAAAAGGACCACTGTCACCCAGGGGAGGAAGGGGATAATGGTGTACAATATTAAATACTATACAAAGGGTAAAGTGCACTCCACAGATTAAAGTGAAATATGCAAGAATACCCTGAAAATGATGTGTTCAGTCTTTATGTATGAATTAAAGCCTTCATTTTAATAGCTTATTCTAATTTCTCTCTGTGGTTGGTACTGTAGACCTTAAACCCAAGAAATGATTATGGAAAAAAAATGTCTTTTACTTTAGGATGTAATCCTTCCATTTGTAGATACTGAGGTCTTGGCAAAGTGGTGAAGACTTCAGAAACCATACATTTTTCTTTAAAAAGAAAATGTTGGGGAGTTTGTCTTCCCTACTAGTTTATGTCATAGCTGAATTCTTAATGAACTCTTATCTTTAAAGCATGCCTGGAACAAATTAACATGCCCACATCTGAACATGTGATCTCTTTGCCAGTAGGCTGGCAACTTGTCAGTATATCTGAAACCTGAGATTTGATAACCAAGATCATCAGCATCAAGAACAGGAGGACATTGCCTAATTCATTCCTGGTTAGATCTCCAAAGAAAGAGTCAATTGTGCTAAATATGTGCTGCTTTCAGTCACGCACAAACCAGAACAGAATGACAATTACTAACTCCATTTTAAATTAAAATCTCCATTCATTCAAATAAAGACTAGATAGTTATTTATGGAATGTATCTATTAAAGTTAAATAATTAATAAGAGGCTGAACTGAAGAGAGAAAATACAAATGCTGTAGCTGAGTCTCAGGATATAGTATGAATTTGAAACCATTTTTTTTTGTTCTTTTAAAAACACTAAAACATGGGTAATGGGCAGGTTAAGGTTTTAAATGAAGTCACTGAAACATTACTAGACTCCGCTTATTTACATTAGTTTTTTCTAAAGAAAGGAGTTTTCCCCCAAATAAAGAAAGGTAATGCATTAAGAAATTACAATGGAAGCTATTGGTACATATTAGCATGTGCAAATAACAGAATGTGTAGTAGTATAAGTAGGGGAGGATCCAAGATTTGGAAATCGGGTGCAGAAGCAACCGCTGGTTCTGTAGGGAGGATGGCCACTATAGAGGACATTCTGGTTTTCTGCTACTCTGTCCTCTGTCCTGTATTGATACGAAACCCAATGCCTTTATGAAGAGAAAAACAGAGGACATAAAGGCACCAGGTTTCTTATCAAGAGAGGACAGAGGACAACCAGACTGTCCTGTATGATGGCCACCCTAGCTACAGGGGTAGCTACATCCCTGCTCCCAGGCTCTTCCTCTACAACTCAGAAATGCGGACAGGACAAACCACACTACCAGGACTTCTGGGGACATTTTTTAAGTCCTCAAAGCAAGTAAGAATCCCACCCATCCCCTCCGTGTTCAGAATTCTATCCCTTCTCTTCCCATCCCCATGTGATTCTGCTTGCAGGACACAAGGTGGGGGCATGAGTGGTTTTAAAGCTTCCCCCACCTTCAGGACAGCAAGGGATACATCAGGGACAGGTGGTGGAAAAGGGAGGGCAGGGCAGGGGAGGGGACATACCTCTGAGCATGGAAATGAAGGGGGAATTTTCTTCCACTCTAGGGACTTTTTAAAAATCCCAGGAGGTTCCAGCAGCATGGTCCAGTCAAGAAGCAAGGTGAAGCCATGCCACTGGCCTCTGGATTTATCCCTGAATATAAATTTTTCAACAGCAGACTAGGAATCTGAGAGATGAATTAGGACATCACTTGCCTGTATAAGTCTTAGCTTTCTATGCCATTTACATCAGGGAGGCTACATAACATTGCTCTGTCCTGAAACCCATAACTATAGTGTTTTAGAATTTGTGGCTTATGAAAGTCATTTATATATTGTCCCTTTAAAAATAAATGACTTCTATGTAATTTTGGTACATAGTGATAGTCTGTGTACAGCTCTGTTCTGTTTCTGCCAACCTGCAGAAGTTACCCCAAAAGCTTTGAGCTTTCATGTGTATAATACAGTTAGAAAGACTCTAGCAGGGAATAAAAACTTGTAACATTTTCAAAAGTCATTTGGGCAGCTATGCCATTACGTGGCTTGAGTTACAGAAATAGAAAATGAGGTCTAAGGGGGAAGGGTATTATGAAGAACTGCACAGAGTGTTTTCTGCTGTACATTATGTTAAGCCACAACATAGATTCATAGATTTCAAGGCCAGAAAGGAACATTACTATCATCTGGTCTAACCTCGTACCTAACACAGGGCAAAGATCTTTACCCAGTAATTTCTGAATCAAGCCCATAACTTCTGTTTGAACTATAGTATATCTTCTAGAAAGGCATCCACTCTTGATTTAAAGACCATGGGTGATAGGTATATACCATATCCCTAGGTAAATTGTTTCAACGGTTCATTACTCTCACTGTTAAAAATCTGCACCTTGTTTCTCGTTTGAATTCGTCTAACTTCAGCTTCTCCTCACTGGTTCTCGTTATGCCTTTTCCTACTAGATTCAAGTGCTGACTACAATTAAAATCTATTCTCCATGTCATTGCTTGTAGATCATAAGCAAGTTACTTCTGGATCTATTCTTGCACAAAAATAAAAGTGTGATTCTTTAGTTTCTCACTATAAAACATACATTTCAGATTTTGAATAATTTCTGCAGCTCTTTTCTAAACCCATTCAAATAGGCTTGCATATTTTTAGAAGTGTTGTAGACCATATATGCAATGTAGGCCTTGTTCTGTCCTGACTTAGCTTGACATAATAACACATACATAGAAAAATTATGTAAGTAGGATTGTATAACATAGTGAGCATGCACTGTAAATAACACTGATGTAACCTTATAATGAAAGGAAATAAACAACAATTGGTTCAGCACAAAAGTGTAACCAAATAGGGAAAACCTGATATCTGTATTAGGTATATAATCTGTGGTCAAGTTGTGTAAAACTGGACTTCCTTGAACTTGACTCTGAAAGAACAATTATGTCAACAAAAGTTCCTGAAGAAGCAGCAACACCTGGCCAGCAGACATATCTTCCTTCAAATCCAAAGCTACATAAGCACTCCCCTGGTTGATGTAAATAAGCCATTGCTACAGCGTATCCCAGTAAAGCTTTCATTTCATGAGTGGAATAAGCCTACTGGTGATTTTTCTCATTCTCAACCCTCTAGAATTCTCAAGTAACAAACTGTCATCCCTGCATGAACTCAAGAATGAGATGATATGAGTCAAAAGCTTTAAGGGACCCATGGAAAAAGGCTGCAACCTGTTCTGTGGGGTTCATTACTCTCACAGGGTGCATCTGCATGAGATGTTTACTGCGAAGTTTCCTAATTAGCTTAGCAGTAAATGTCTCAGTGTCTACAGATGCAGTGCTATTAGGATGGAGTAAACTAATTAACTCTACCACAGGTTAGTACTTGTAAGTAACTGTCCTACCATAGTTTTTTACTCAGCAGCAACGCACATGCAGCTGCTGATGGGGCTGGCTGGGACACAAGGGTGCTTCAGTGTTGGGGTTGCCTGCTGGCCCCTCACTGGAGCACCCTTGTGCCCCAGCCTGCCCCTCTGTAGCATATTGAACTAGGTTGGAGCAGCTCCATGCCAGCAGGTTGGCCCCTCAAGCCCCCTGCCAGCTGGGGCTGCTCCAACCTGGCTGAGCATGCTGTGGTCCTGGGCACACATTAAAACACACACCCCAGGTGCAATAAACTCCAACACAATATGTGCTGGGGTTTATTGCTGCACATTAATAGCATGTGTAGATGTGTCCACAGTGTTAGACTCTGGGCAACATAGGAAATATTCCCACTTTGAATTCGCAGGCTCAATGGCAGAATCATTGAAGACAGAGTTGTTGGAATTGGTGAAGTGAGTCATAGGCCAAAGAGCTCTGCATTTTTGGGATAAGAATGCATTCTTTTGACTGGACATATTTGCACAGTTGTGTAATAAGTAGTTGACCTGGGTAGTTTCAGGATGAAAGACCCAAGCAGGCAAAAAGCCAAAAAACAAACAAAAAAAAGCCATCCTTCAGGGGTTGTTAATGGCGTGTACAGCTTTGACTAAAGAAGTGCAACAAAAGGAGCAACAGTTCCAGGACACACAGGATGAAGCAGAAATACTGCAGCAAGAGGTAGAAGTTATAGAGAAATAGAGTTATGGAAGTGAATGGCACAGGATGTGCAAGGAGTAGTATGGGCAGTCTTGAAAGATTTTCAGAACAAGGTTGGACCCAGCCACAGCCAATGTAATCAGAAAATAATAGTTAGAGGCTAAACTAGAGGTTTCAAGTAAAAGTGTAGCAGCAATACAGGGAGGACATGTGGTGGGGCGGGGGTCAAGGAAAAATGAGTTAGAAGGTTGGGGTGGTGATGGCCCAGACTTATAGCCCTGTATTATGATTACGGGGATGACTGGTGGGTTAAGACCCCTTGTTGACCATCTTTACATGCACCTTTGTGGAGGGAGTTGCAAGGGCTCAATAACACTAGCCCTGGTCCCATGACCCCAATTGTTGAAAAGGTATCAGTCCAAACTGAGGGGGAGGGGGTCAGGTGATTACCCACACCACCCAGATCCTATTGGAACAAGAGGCTGCTGCAGTTGCCAAAATTGGGACCTGTAAATGGAGATAATTTGTGGAATTGGTTGTACTCCCTTAATCAGTTATGGGAATCACATATGTTAATGGCAGGGGATGTGGCAAAGACTGGAAAAGCTGCCCTAAGGGATAACTGTTCATTATTATCCAAGGCAGTCTGGACAGGAGGGACAATAGATATGACAATCATTTTAGGAGACATAGTCAGAATGTTTGTAGGCAATGATGAACCTCTGGCTACTATGGCCAGGCATGTGCAAAAACCGGAAAACACATTGATTTTTCCTGGTAAGTTCTGGCTGGCCTTCCAAGTAGTGGTTAACACCAATACCCATCAAGCTTTAAGGGATGCTAGCGATGGTAACCCACTTTATACACAACTCCTGCTTGGGAGATTCATTCAGGCAACAAAAGGTAAGATTTCCTCATTTTCTGAGGCAAATTTGGTGTGGGCCAACATTCAAGCTTTTCTCTGATGAGTACAGCATAGTAACAAGGCTTACCAACAGGAAAAAGGAAAAGCAACAGCTGTTACTGTTAAAGCCACAGTGAATGGAGCAGTTGACAGGAGGAAAAAAGGAAGCAAGTAGGGAGTGCCTTCAGGGAGATTAAAAAAAGGCAGATCCATGGAAAGCAGAAGTATGGCATTGGTTAATTAGGCACATAAAAAAGACATTGCTGGCTTACCCACTATTGAACTGCTCCAGAGGCTGGTTCGCTTTGAAGGAGGTAGGAGCCAGAACCCAGTGCCCCACTCCCCACAGTGTTAGGGCTGCCCAATGCCCAACAGCCCTCTTTTCAAGGCACCTGGAAAACATGATGCCTGGGGGCACCCAACAGTTAATGTAAAATTTGAAAGTGACTTAGGTTATTTGGCCCTGAGGCAAAAAACGTTAATAGACATGGGTGGACTGTTTTCAACTGTAATTGTAAAAGAAGCCCTTTTCTTACATTGGAAGCAAGGAGGAGAGAAATGACTTGAAGAGTTCAACAGAAAAGGTTCATTAGTACCCTTCTCTCAGGTAAAGCAATTTGGAATAGGGACTTGATGGACCCAAGGAACATTCAGAATGATGAAATTCGGGTTGCAAGAATTATTGGATACAGATAATTTTAAAAGGCTATAAATAGTTGTGAACATGGCCGTGTGCTAGGCCTTGGTGAGGCCGCAGCTGGAGTACTGCATCCAGTTTTGGGCTCCGCAATTCAAAAAGGATGTGGAGAAGCTTGAGAGAATCCAGAGAAGAGCCACGCGCATGATCAGAGGTCAGGGAAACAGACCTAACAACGACAGGCTGAGAGCTATGGGGCTCTTTAGCCTGGAAAATCGCAGGCTCAGGGATGATCTGATGGCCCCCTATAAGATTATCAGGGGTGACTACCAGTATCTGGGGGAACATTTGTTCACCAGAGCGCCCCTAGGGATGACATGGTTGAACGGTTATAAACTACTGCAAGACCATTTCAGGCTGGACATAAGGAAGAATTTCTTTACTGTCTGAGCCCCCAAGGTCTAGAATAGCCTGCCATTGGAGATGGTTCAAGCACCTACATTGATCCGAGGTCCCTTCCAGCCCTAATGTCTATGAAATCTATGAAATCTAATAGCACAGTGCTTTGTAAAATGTGCAGGTAACAATTCATTTTCCCCAGTCCTGTACGGTCTAGTTATGGAAGGGGAAATGCCCCAAATGTCCGTTACCTGCTGACACAAATTACACACAAAAATGGTTTGAAGGAGAGGAGCCATTTGAAAAAATAAGAAAGGACCTGAGATGTATATGTTTTGTGAATGGGTCAAGTTATTATGAAAAGGGAAAGCTGCTCACCAGGTATGGAGCCGTGAATGCAAGAAGTGGAAATGTTTACAATGGAAAGTGTATCCAACATTCAGCACAGGCAACAGAAATTGTGGCAATAGCCATGGCATTGGAAAAGACTCCTGTATGAGACTCAGATTTAGTTGTTAGAGCCCTTATAGATTGGCTGCCTGTGTGGAAGAAATGATGTATGAATACAAGCAATGGAAAGCCAGTAGTGTACACTAACAAGCTGCTACAAGTTTGGCAGTTAACCCAGGGGAGACAAGAGCATGTGAAATTAGTAAAGGTTAAAGCTCACAAAAAGGGAACTGAGAAGGCACACTGGAACAATAAGGTCAATAGTGAAGCCAAACAAGGAGCTAAAAAGGAAGAGCTATGGAAGGAGGTGCCTAAAGCAATATTGAGCCAATTAAAGAAAAAGAATCTTCCCCAATAGTTCTGATCAACCTGATCAGAAAGCCTGATGAAGAAGTAGTCCAGCTGTCTGAAAAAGAATGGAGAGGGCAGAAGAGCTGGCAAGATACATCAGAGGTAATAATGGCCAGAAAAGAAGACCAGATACCAGTGTGGGTGGTGCTGAGAGTCGTAAGGGATGAACTGATTGCTCTACTGCATAATTTTGGACATCCAGGAACAGAAAAGACATTGAGTAAGCTACAAGTAGTAGGGTGATGGCCAGAAATGACGAAGAATGTCAAGCCTTTTGTACAGAATTGCTTCGTGTCTGCAGAAAATAACCTTGTCCTACAAGTTAAAAAGGGTCCTATGGGGCCTCAGCAGATTTTAGAGCCCTGGAGGCAAATTCAAATTGACTATATTGGTCCCCTTCCTCAAACTGCAAAAGGAAATAAATATTGTTTAGTGGTAGTAAATAGCTTTACTAAGTGGGTCAAAGCAATGCCAACTAAGAATAACACAGCCTAAACCATTGCCAGGGTTTTGGTAGAGCAAGTATTCTTCCACTAGGGAACCCCTCTGGAAACTGATTTAGATCAAAGACCCCGTTTTATAGCAGCTATCACCAAGGGGCTATGCAGAGCACTAGTATAAATTAGAGGCTGTATACTGCTAGTCATCCCCAGAGTTCTGGCCAGATGGAACAATCAAACTGCACCATAAAAATTGCCTTATTCAAAGTGGCTTACCAGCAGCATAAAGGCTGGATCTGCCTTTAATTTTGATGGTGATTCGAGGGACCCCAGCAGCATAGGATCATACCTCACACAACCATGACTGGGAGAGAACACTGGTGGGTAAATGGGCCTCCAGATGAAATGCAGGGCCAAATTCTGACAGATGACTGGGTCCAGACCTTGTTAAGAGCCATAGCAGTCATTGATAGGCAAGTGGCCACAGTACTGAAAGGCAATCAAAAGATGGGACTTGTATTGCACTGCCAGGAGTGGTAGGTAAGGGGACAAGTGATGTACCAATCAATCAAGAAAAAGGATAGTTCATTAAGTCCTTTATGGATGAGGCCACTCCAGCTTGTTAGTAAGGCCAACCCCACAATATACCAGGTAGAAATTTGACAAAATAAACCATGGTACAAAAATGGTTCCACTCCTCCCAGTTGAAGGCATGGAAGGGGTAATAACATGAAGCCATGACCTCCAATTGTTTTGTTTTTCAGAATGAAGCCAATAATCATAACATTGGTGTTACCGAGCCTAATAGTGCCAACAGTAGTGCATGACCACCATCACTACACTATCCACCACAGCAACAACAAGGTGCGTACCTACCATTAGACCTGCCTGAAGATGGGTTTACACCAATGAAATATTTTGCTTTAATTTCACTTCCTGCAGGAACCAAATGGGATACTGGAAGTGGAACCCAACACCACTGTAAGGAATACTTGGAGCAAGCACCACAGTAATGCTACACTTTACCCAGAAAAATGAATGTGTGGTTGCTAATGTGACAGGGTTGTACCAGAGTGTAGTAAAAGGCTCAGCCAGTAGTATACTGGCTATGGAACACTCAATAACTGTTTGTTCCCAAATTCTTAATCTAAAACTCATTTTGACGGGCTTAGTTTTGGTAATCCTAGTAGTATGAGACAAACTGTAATGAACTGTGTTTTTTTAATGTTGCATGCATATATAAATTTAAATAGCTTTAATGTTAGCAATGTCAAAGATTCCTGTAAAAAGAACATGCAAAATAGTGATAAAGGATTCAGCCAATGGTTGATGTTGACCATGCCAAATTATACCCAAGAAATGGGACAAAATCAGAACAGTAGTACAAGCTGAAAACTGAGACAGGAAAATTGTTAGAAGAGCAGAAACTGCTGGTGCTGCCCTCAACTCCATGAACATAGACATTTTAGCCAATAAATCAGCTGAGGCAATGGTGGCATGAAGTGAATTCAACAGAACCCTGGCCAGTTTCATGTTATACACCAGCGCTTTTATTAATTTAACAAAAACAGAAATAAAAATATTGAGAGAGTTGTTAATAAAAAAAAAGGTTAAAAAGATAGTTAACATGACAGAAGAAATGCCAATAGCAGTGGCATGCACCCAAGCACAGTATCTGTTACAGCAAGTGCAAATGCAGCTAATTAGAGATGTAATATTGGAAAACGTTGGAGCAGAATGGATGGAGATTTTATGAAAAGAATATAAAGCTTGGCAACAAAATGGGCATCATG
The DNA here is from genome assembly GCF_000455745.1 of Alligator sinensis. NCBI lineage: Eukaryota > Metazoa > Chordata > Crocodylia > Alligatoridae > Alligator > Alligator sinensis. The sequence goes on along the minus strand of NW_005841834.1, from coordinate 1,161,864 downwards.
GTAGATGGTGACTGGAACCACAGAATGTGGAGGATAAGGACTTAAATTAAGCATGTTAGGAATAAACAGTAGAACCTTGAAAAGTGTGTACAAAATCAAATTCCCAAATGTTCCTGTTGGGAAAAGTCATACTGGAAAATGGGTTCCACCAAACCAATGGGTCACAAAAGATGGAATGTTTATCAATTTAAAATACTGTCAGTTGCAAGAAGGTCCACATGGTATATGTGCACCTCATAAACATATAAGTCAATACAAAACACTGGGGTTGAGAAGGAAAATATGATGATGACAAAAGCAAAGTGTATGCTATCCTTGTGAGGAGGATTCACACAGTATGTGTAATAGGAGAATGTCAGTGGAAAACACAATCTCAACCATTCTGCACTAATGTGTTGGGATAATGTTACTGTATTATGAACTTGTGATGGTGTCAGTTGGAAAGCCTCTCCCGTCCATTTGACACAAATAGTAGTCAATCCCCAGTTGTACACCACAGTAAAACTTGTACTAATAGGGCCTAAAATTACAGCTTTAAAGGAATAATTAAACTAAATGTATAACCCTTATAGAATTGTTAGAAGGAATAGAAGAATTTAAAATGCAGTTACTAATAGATAATGGTAAAATCAAAAGCATATTGCAGGAGTGACTGAAGTGGGAAAACATAGCTGGTGGGAAGTGTTTTTTGTTTGGTCACCAAATGCTACAGGTGTGTGCAATTTTATGTAACATCCAATTATACTTTTGTTGATGGGTCTAGCATTGTAAGCTTTAGCTATGTTTGTAATGCTATGTTATATGCACTGCTTGTATAATTGGAAGTTTTAATGGTCAGGCAAATAATGGTGGAATCCCTCCTGTGAACATGACTGAGGCAAGCCTGGGTCAAGGTGGCAAGGCTGCCACAATGAAAATGAGTCTCCACTAATAGTTGTAACCCACTAGCCATAGAGAAACTAGAGCTTGTGCCCAATATCAGACCTGTGTCAGAAAAGAGTGACTGCTTAACCTTGAAAGAGTCAGCTGTCAAGGTGGGGGTTGTAGGCCATAAGTGCAGCATAGGCCTTGTTCTGACCTGGCTTATCTTGACATAAGTAGAAGGCATGATAGCCTATCCATAGTAAAATTATGGAAATAGGATTATGTATCATAGTGAGCCTGCACTGTAAATAATGGTGATGTGTCCTTATAATGTAAGGAAATAAAAGGCAATTGGTTCAAATAGGGAAAACCTGTATTAGATATATAATCTGTGGTCAAGATGCATAAAAGTGGACTTCCCCAAGCTGACTCTGAAAGAGCTACATCAATAAAAGTCCCTGAAGGAGCATCAGTGTTTGGCTAGCAGATCTGTCTTCCTTCAAAACCAAGGCTATGTAGCACTGTCCTTGCTGATGTAAATAAGCCATTGCTATAGTGTATTCCAATCAAGCTTTCGATTCTTGACTGGAATGGTCTCACTGGTCATTAGTCTCACTCTTAACCCTTTAAAAATCTCAAGTAACAGTGTGCAGCCCAGAAAGGCATGTAGCATGTCCAGTATTCCAATATGCAACTTTTAATTCCATATTCATTCTGTACAGAGCTAATCCTACCTTCCTCATCCTTCTTGATGTTCCCCTATGTATGCATCTAAAAGTCATATTTTCCAGAGCAACACACTACGAGCTTGTGTTTGGTTGGTTATTTAACATTAAGTCCTTTTCTGAGCCACTGCCCTCCAAATTAGAATCTGCCACCTTGTAAGTGTGATTTTTGTTCCTAGGGGTATGCACTTGCACTTGGCTGTGTTAAAATGGAAGTTGTTCAAATCGATACATTTTACCAAGAAACTGAGGTCAATATATCTAACTGACCTGTCCCCATCATATTTATTATTCTACCAATTTTTGCATTATCTCCACATTTTGCCATAAAGGCTATGTCTACATGTGCATGAACATTTGTTTCCCTTGGGACAAGAAACAGTGGAACACCTTGTGCCGCTGCTACTTGTCCCTAGGGAACGCCTGTGCCACGTGCCCTCTGGCACACAGCAGGTTACCCCAGTTGGGGTAGGAGAGGTTGAGGCTAGCAACTGTGCTGGCCCCAGCAGCCTTACCTTGGGTACTGGGGGCCTCAGGGAGCTGTAGCCATGGCCATCCTGCCACTTGGAGCCTGGCCAGCAGCCAGTGTGGCTCCAGCCAGCTAGGCCCCAGATTTGGGTGGTGTGCACTGCACCCATGTGCACCTCCCCACTTTTTAATTATGCATGTTTTTTGGACCCCAGAATCTCCCAGGGTCAACTGCCCCACATACACACGGCTTTCCTGCAGCGCAGAGAACACTTGAATGTGTGGTGTGTGTCATCACATATGGCCAAAGATCCACTCATCTGGACACAGCCAAAGATGTTAACTTTTGGTTCAGATCTCAGATTACGGCATTGAATAGCATTAGGACAAGAACAGATACCTGTAGCATGCCATTAGAAGCGCCCCGTTGGATAATAATTTTTATTCACAATTATTTTTTTAATCTATTAGAAAAACTGGTTTGATCTGTTTATTGTTTTATCAACAAAACTCATAAACGAATATCAAGTTTGTTTGACAAAATTTGCTTTCCATAAAATAATGTTCATTGGCATCAATTATTTTACCATTGTTTAGTTCTTCACTGCTTGTTATGGTAATGCACAGAGCACAAACATTTCACGATGTTATTGTAAGGCAGCCCTACTCATGGACTTTACTACTTTATTAGCCTCCAGATGATAAAACCAACAGAGAAATAGTAAGAGTGAAGGATATCAGATATTCATCAGAAATTTTCTTTTATTTTTGACTCATAATCTTGTTCTCATTTAATAATACATTTAATTTCTACTTTCCCTGTTCACTTTGACTTTCAGAATACCTTACTGAAAGTCACAAATCTCTTTGCTCTCAATTTATTATTTTTGATGGGAAGACTCCCAGTCTGAGACCTGAATGTTTCACCTAAATCTTGAGACTGTACTTTGTCTTGATATTCAAGAAAAAACCTGCCAGCAACATCACCTGAATGTTTTTGGTAGCTGGAGGGCACAATAAACTCTTTGGTGACTAAGTTCAAATATAAAATAGATCATTTTTTATTTTTTATAAAAATTAATATAAATATTATGGCTGTTTGATCAAGGCCACATTGTATATGCATAAGGACACCCTGTACATATCCAGAAATAATAGTATGTGTTAGTGTTCATGTGTCTGCAGTCTGTTATTTTTATATTAAATGATACAGCTGTTTCTAGGTGGTCAGGAAAGTTTGCATTCCAGAGCAGTTTATATCTTCGTTAGGAGTGACATGCATTGACACAGGCTCAGGATGCTATATCCTTGTTTAATTTATTTACAAGTAGATATGAATACAGCCATCAGCTGGCAAAGCAAAATGCAGCTTTAACTCACAGCTGTAACACTCAATTCTATGTTCAAATTGAAATCCCAATCTGATGGGTGAAATATTCTCTAAACACAAAAGATCCCAGTGCAAGGAACTCTTCTCACAGAGAGGATCTATCAAATTGATTAGACATGACACAGGTAAAGCCACCACTGCATGCCAATATATACTGCCTTAGTGGATCATTATGTGTGTGACATGCCTAGAGATGCTTATGCACCAATATCATCATGCTCATGAGATGTAAATGAAGATGAAATCACCTGGCTTGCTCAAGTGCAACATACTGTAAATTGGTGTATTTCAGTTCATTTAAATGGGTCTCAGAGAGACATGCAGTCCGTGAGCCATTTGTCTTGATGTGGAGATAATGTTTTCTCATACAATAAGTGTATGGATTAGATGGTGCAGAATTTAGGAAAAGCCACTTACTAAAGAAGTTCTGTTTTTGTTTTACTCCTCCATGTTAAATAGTCTGATAGTAGCGGGGGAAATCAAGTAATCATTATGGGTCATAAAATTAAATCATTCTAAATATTCCATTACTATATTGACAAGTTTTAAATTTGTGAATTTCCTTTAAGGGAACATTTAATTATGCAGTTCATACCCCTTCTCTCTCCCTAGGTCTGTGTAATAAACTGTGAAAATGAATAGACAGTTAAAGTTCTGCTTGAGGTATTTAATGCCTGATCCTTTACCTTTTCCCATCTCTCTTGCTGACCATTGGTGCACAGGTCCACTTTAAACCAGATATTGCTCAGACCACCAAATACAGAGTAATGTCTCATTTCAGAGATTACAGCCAGAACAGTATATTTTGTGCTTACACTGAACCAATTCTAGTGACTTTTGACATTGCAATATATTAAATATTCCAGTGGTTGAGACTGGGAGATGGAGGATGAAAACAGACTTAGGAGACAACTCTTCAGTTCTACTTCTGAAACCAACTCCTTCTTCTGGACTTTGGCAAGATATTTAATCTCCCTATCTTTTTTACTTTCCATACTGCACAGATGTTGTGTGCACATGAATTTGCAAATGCTGCAGTTTTATTTATAAGTATTATTAATTAGAGTATACTTAGGGGTTTTTTTAGGCCTATTTGGAAAGTAGCTGACTCAACATATAATGTGAGTGAACTGCTCTCTTCAGGTCTACTATGACAACTTGTAGTTTAAGGTTATGCATATCAAACTAAATCTTCCATAAGACTAAGGACTACCAACTCTTTCATGGGTTTTTTTCCTCTTTTGTATCTGAGTCACCTGTTGTCTCTCTGTCTTAGTTTGTAAGCTCTTTGGCATCTTGTCTGTTATTATGTTTGATGCTTCTACTGTGAAGAGGGTCCTACTTTTTTGACTTGCAGCTCCTAAATTCTACAACACAACAAATAATTAATGACTTATAAACATAGCACTAGTCACTTTGGGTATGTCCATGCTGTAATCCAAAAACTTAAATGAACTTTTTTTAAACTAGCCAAATCAGGTACTGTAAGGATGCAGGTACACATGCACTTTACTGAGGACTTGACTAATTAGCTGTGCAGTAAAGCGTCACAGTCTATACATGCGCTGGTATTAGGGCACCTTAAGTTAAGAGCCATGCGCATGATCAGAGATCAGGAAAACAGACCTTACGATGAAAGGCTGAGAGCTATGGGACTCTTCAGCCTGGAAAAGCGCAGGCTCAGGAGCAATCTGATGGTCACCTATAAGTTTTTAAAGGATGTTCCCAAGTATCTGGGGGAACATTTGTTCACCAGAGCACCCCAAGGGATGACAAGGTTGAATGGTTATAAACTCCTGCAAGACCATTTCAGGCTGGACATAAAGAACAATTTCTTTACTGTCCAAGCCCCCAAGGTCTGAAATAGCCTGCCATCACAGGTTGTTCAAGCACCTACTTTGAACACCTTCAAGAGAAATTTCAATGTTTATCTTGCTAGGATCCTATGACCCCAGCTGACTTTCTGTCCCTGGGCAGGGGGCTGGACTTGATGATCTTCCAAGGTCTCTTCCAGCCCTAATGTCTATGAAATCTATGAAGTTAACTTTGCCATAAGATAGTACTTTTGAGGACAGTACTATCTTATGGCAGAATACTTAAGTGTGATGAAGTGCACATGTAGATGGTGACAGGGGCTGACTGGGGCACAAGGGTGCTAAAGTATAGGGGCTGCCTGCTGCCTAGCCACACAGCTCCGCAGGTTTTCCACCCTTGCACCTCAGGCAGTCCCTCTGCTGCCCAATGCCACCACTTGAGGGCCAATACTGACCCCCTGAGCCTGCTGTCAGCCTAGGGCTGCTCTGATCTGGCTCAAACTGCTGCGGGCATGGGTGCATGTATAGATGTTGTGCCCAGGTATAGTTGACTCCAGCTCAAACAGCTATCTTGCATTAATTGAACATGTAGATGCACCCTAATAGTAACAAAAAAGTTTGAGTTTCTAAACCTACCCAGGGCCCTGGATAAAAACCTGTATGTGACTAGCTCATACTGAGAGAGCATCAGTGAGATAGTGCCAGAGAGTAGCGGCTGAGGTGCTCAGTGGTCGGTGCAGTGAGGACTCAAAGACTGAGACCATTACTAACTGCCCACCTCAGCTGCTGTTGCTGCTGCCGCAACAGTAGCAGCTGCTACAGGGGCTGATGTCCCCAAACCTGGCTGCTACTGCTATGGGGCAGAGCTGCTGTTGCAGTGGCAAAGACTCCCCAAGGGGCAGCCATTCCAGCACCCTTTCTAAGTTGGCACCCCTGGTTACACTACTGCCTGTGAGACAAAAGAAACACTGATTTAATTGAGTAGATATAAGTATGTCTAAAGAATATGAGTTAATCAAATATTACCCACTTGGGAACTAATTGTAACCTTGGACACTTGCTGGAACAGAAAACCCAGAGCGTACCAAGTTGGAATGCAGCAGTACCAGGAGGTACGCACTAGTTACAGACATACTGCCAGGTAGGAAAGTCTTTTTATTCACAAGAGATTATAAAAAGAGACCTCAGAAAGCTATAAATGGCAGGGAAGTACTGTAGAATCCCAGGTATCTGAAGGTAAGATATGGGGGTGAATGAAAGAGAGAAGAAAACTGCTGCAAGGCTGTGGGGACTGTGACTAGTTACAAGGAAAGAGAAAGAGCCTGAGGAGAATTTGTGCAAGGCCAAGGGGAAAACCTGGAAGGATATGAATAGTTTGTCATGTCAAAATCTTTGAATGTTCAATAATATATATGACATGCAATTTGTTATTTATATTTTGTTCCTATTTGTACTTCATCCCTATCATTGACGGTACTTCACCTATGGCCTTGTGCATACAACACACTAGGCATGATTAAATATAACCTAGTTCATGGCCTAGTGTATCTTTATTGCTTAATTTCATTAGTGCAGCTTGACAGGAAAATGCATTGACAGAAACCTTTTCCTTCAGTTCCATTACTTTACTGCCAAACACAGAAATTTGTTTCTAAATTAAGTCATTACTGCATGGTCTTCCTCCCTTATACTTTTAACAAGAAAAGTTATACTGGTAGGCCTACCAGTGTGCTGCTCAGATTATAAGATTTTTCTATAGTTTCCTACTTTGAAAGTATAATATCCTTGGGTAAACCTGATAATCTGTTTTCTTTAAAGACATAATGATATGACTGAAAGCATAACAAGGCCTGAGAAAAACCATCAACATAACATGATAAATAACATTTATCAACCATATAATTTCAACATCGACAAATACCTTCTCACACAAGCTCTGGAAAGTAGACTAAAAGGATTATGTATCCCATTTTAGAGATTGAAACAGAGAGACTAAGTGAAGTCAATAGAAGAAATCATTTTCAGTAGCTAGATTAGAATGGAAGAGTTCCCAAATCCCAGGTCTGTGCTCAGACACCTCTGCCAGAGCCAGGGGAATATTGAAACTACTGCAAGCCATAAGGTAATAGGAGAGCAACAGCACTAGTGGCCATGTCCTTACAGACAAATGTGATCTTTTCCACACTTTTCCACCAGTGAACCACAGTTCTTACGTAGTATTACCCAGACCACTTAATTCCAAGACCTCTTACAGAAAGATTTGGGAGTGGTGTAGTCATGTATGCCAATGTTTCTGAGGATAAAAAAAATAATTTTTACTTATAACCCAAGACAAAGATTTACACTCAACTCTCTAGGGCCAAGAGCATCCTATACTGATATACTGTGTCATTTTATTGCTCAATTAAAATATCCTGACCTTAAACACTTCAGAAAAACCGATCATGTAATCATAGAGGGAGTGTTTTCAATACTAAGAAAAAAATAAATAGGAAACCAACCCTGACTGTGCAAGCTTAGCTCAGCCACATCCTCCTAACTGCAGCAGCCTACATCACATGACCCCTAGAGGGGATGTTAATAATGTTATCATTTGATTCCCATTTCAGACACTTTGCATTTTTATGTATGTTAAAGAATTCAGCAAGCCATTCAGCTGGCTTGGATGACAGAAGAACTTCCCTTGGAGCACAGGTGTATAAGCAAATAAATCCTTTCCATGCTTAGAAGTGGATCTTTCAATGAGGCTAAACAATCAGCAGAACACTGAACCAGTGGGAGAATGTGAATGATAGCACATCATCTAAAAGGTACAGGGGAGCAGATGGAAAAAATTCCCTTTCATATGCTACAGCAAGAACTGGGAGATAGTCTCAACTTGAATTAAAAGATTCTCATATCCTCTCCTCCTTCCTCTCCCTCCACCTCCCGTAACAACCTAGAATTATTAAAACCAGGGAAACCATTACAAAAATTAGCTATTCAAAAACTAGGATGAGCTCAAGTTCTAAAGTCTTCTACATCATGGATGAGCAAGTACGACAAGTCAGTCCTGGTTTAAACCAAGAGATAATCAAATTTCACTAAGACAGACTGTGAGACAAATCATTGTCATGCTCTTTTAAAGGCTAAGCAATGTCTGCAAAAGCTTCAGAGGAGTGGTGTTTTTCATTGAGGCAATATTAAGAAAAAACTTAAAAATGCAGACAATAGACAATTTAAGACGTAAAGTCCTTTGTGAAAGGGCGCAGTGTTAGAGAGCAAAAGCAGGCAGTATGCTCCTTTGCATGAGTTGCCACAAAAACCATGAGATGATAAAATTCTATAATCAGATATTAAATTATTGCCTACCTCAAAAAGAGCCCTTATTTATTTTTTATGCTGTCAAAACTTGAAGGAATTTAGAGTTCCTGTGAATAGGGGTTAATGATATAATTTGGTTTAAATAGATCAGATTGTTTAGTGACTATACCAACTCAACCTACTGCTCTTTGTAGTGTTTCTTTGCCTCTTATATCATACATCTCAGAAAAAAATCCCATGGAAGGTGAACACTTTGAAACATCAATCATTTTGAACTCCTAATACATTCTTCAACCAACTGTCAGGGCGAGAAAACCGTAACTGGATGCAATATGGCTATTTTACTTTCCTTTCCACAATATTGAGATTGCACAGTATAAACTAAACAAATATCTTAATAAATTCCTTCAGCATGTGTGTTTGTGAAACTCCTTATGACTTGTTCTGGCACTTTTTCTATACGTGATATGTCCCTCCTAAGTGAACAGTTGAATGAGGCATCCCTGTTCCTTCCAGCTAAGACTGTCATTAGGATTTTGTGGTGATAAATTTAAGACATCCCAAGCTTTAATCAACATTCCATTTTTTAATCCCTTCAACTAAATACCCCAAGCGTTAAACACCATTTCAAACAGTCGTGTGCTAGCCACTAAACTGTGTTTGAAAGCTGAATTACAGTATTTGCCTTTGCAAATGCAACCAAATTAAATTTTATGGTGACAATAGCTAACATTTTATCTTTCTAAAGCTTGTTCACAGCAGTCATTCCTATCAAAAGTTTTGCTTCTGAAAAGTGGGAAAGCTTGAAAGGATTTCAAAGCACAAACCTAACAACACACTCAATAAAATACAGCTTATGCATTTTAGATTTTATTTTATCAACATGAAGCATTTTTCTTCCCCCTTCTTCTTACTGTTTTTTTTTAAGCTGGGAAATACAAGCAAATGTTTTAAAGTAATTTTTTGCTAAGCAGCATTTGCAGGTGTAAATATAAATTGTTTTCTTTACGGCCATTGTACATTAAAGTAAATTCCACTGCATTTGAAAACATGTCAGCTTTATTTTGTACTGGTATTCAGAATCCTCTCTTTTTGACCAATATTATATAAAGTTCCTCTGGGAAGATAATGTGTATGATTGCAGCCCTGCCTTGTTAAAATCCATGGCTTTTTATGCAGTCATGTTTTCACCTATGAATTATGCATGAAAGAGTATCTCATTACATTTCATTTTCTTTACAGCAGCATCCCCTCTTCTCGACATGCTCAGATTCCCATCAGTCGAGCTCCACTCACCCTGCAGCTTGGCTCCATCTTGATGCCTTCATAGCATTTTAGACAAAATGGGCGTGTTTAACTTGTCACCTCAAGCCTGGTATAAATTATTCACCAGAGCTTTGCACAGATTTGTGAGATAACCAGCCTGAACTCAGAGAAACTTCACAGGTTTGTGTGTGTATATGTATTTGACAGGGACATTAATGGCTATTTCCCCTGTAGTAGTCCGAAGCAGAAGGATAAAATAGAACAGCCCAATTCCAAAATACAGCTTTATTGCAAATTACTCTCTAAGGTTAAACACGATGTTTACTTGCATATTTAACACAAGCTGAAAGTTCAAGCTGTGTTTTTTTCTTATGATTCTAAGATTTTTTTCATTTCTAATAATTTTCTTATGATCATATGATTCAAATGAACAAAGAATCTCTGAAAAGCACCCTGTTTACTTTTGTAAATGTATATGATGTGCCTAGAGAACCCTCCATAATTATATGCATTTCTAACACACAAGATTTAATAACTAAGATTTGAACCAAAAAAGTGCCTTTTTATGCTAAACACAACTCTTCAGTCAGAAGGAAGAATAAAGTAGAACCTTAGAGACTAGTTGGTTTAAAGAGGTATAAGCTTTTGTAGGTGACATCCAACTTCTAACTTCCATGGAGAGGCTCTGTGCATGATCAGAATTTAAAGGCTAGGGACAGGCATTCAAAAAGCCTGAGCCTGAATTGATCAATCTTTGCAGGTTCATCTAACCTGGCTGGCTAAATCAGTTTGTAACCATACAGAAATCCCCTCTGGACTGAGGAAATACAGGCACATACCTGCATTGGCTCAGGTAGAAGCCAATGGGTGCTAGAACAGCCCTCCCTTCCCCTCCACAGTGCTGAGGTGAGGGGGGCATGGCCAGGCCCCGGCAGAGTGCTCTGATTAGGGAGGGGTCCCACTCCCCACATGCTAACAATGATCTGTGCTGTGAGAGAGAGGAGGGAGGGATCCCTGCTTGAGCAGTGAGAGGTAAGTGGGGATGGGGCAGGGGGAAGCCAGGCAGATATTGCTGTGCCTACAAGTCTCTTCCAGAGCTCCAGCCAGGGAGCACAGGGGCAGGGCCAGCTCTGCTGTGGAGCTGAGAGCCCCATCCAGGGCTAAAAAGCATCTGGGATGCAGGGGGCCTCTGATTTAAGTTAAACCAGGAAGAGGTCTGTGACAGACATTGCATAAACAGGTTTGACACAAATCAGTTAAGTTTGATACTACATTCAACCAGGTTTACCTCAAACTAGTTTCAGCCATTTTCAAAATGGTTTATGTCACTGAATATCTGTTCTGGTTTAAATCAGTTTCTGATCAGTTAAACTGGTTTATGTGTAATGTCTGTCCCTAGCCAATGAGACTTACATTAACCTTGTGCAAAGCACCCAGAGCCCATTACAAATAGATAGGTTACATAAAGGAATGGAACTGCCCAGGGTTTGAATTTCATTCTGACTCTTGGAGGGGGATGAGGGATGGGGTGGGCTGGGGGAGCTCTTGTCTCTTATGGGGGGTGGGGAATGAGCCCCCCTCCCGAGCTCCCCTGGAATTCAAATCCTGGAACTGTGTTTCTTTTTTATAAAGCTCTTCAGTCAAAATGAACCAAAGTGACCAACTAAGGTGAACTCCCCAACTTAAAGCTGAGTCCCCACATCCCAAGCTCCTCCCCACACAAATTATTTTCTTTTTGAAAACAAAAAGGGAATAAAAATCAGTTTCATCCCTGGTAAGTTGAGTCATGTTAAAACAGATAGAAAATAACCAAAAAACCAAGGAAGGAAGCAAGGAAGCAAGGACTTTTTTAACTACTTTATTCAGGGGTTTGGGGATACAAAGAGGTTGGCCGCTTACAAAGCAAAAACAAACAAATTACCATCAAACCAAGAATACCATGTTATTACATTCATCACATCACACCATGACAGACACCTTTGCTACATTCCACATCATGTCTTACATGCTAGTTATGCAGTCAGAATGCCGGCCAAACGGTAAATAAACAATTCCTACCCTGCTGTATCCAATCATACATTTGACAACACCTTCAACTTCCCAGGCAAAAAGAAAGCAAAAAAGCAGCCTGGTGAGGGCCCAGGGTGTGGCATGAGCTGGAAGTTGTAGTCCGACACCGAGTCTGCCCGGTAGCCCAGACTGGTCATGACATCAGAGTGTGTATTTGAGATGGCTATCCTCCACATGGCACAGCCCTCCCTCAAGGGAGCATGTCTCAAAGGCAGGCAGCACCTGCCAGAGCACAGCGTACTCAAACTCCAGTGAGAGGCACGCCTGCACCAGGAGGTGGAAAAGCCTCAGGGCATCATCTGAGCCAGTCCCAGCAAGCCAGTTTCAGTGGCTCTTGAGGATGACCATCTTGGCCTGACCCAGTAAAAAGTTGTCCAGGAAGACAGGGCCCTTCTCAGCCACCTGGTATGGGTAGGAGCACACGTAAGTGGTCTCCAAGAGGCTCCTGCCCAGCAGTTGCAGCAGCGGCTCAAGGGTGACAAAGAGCGGTCACAGGCAGGGACTGTCAAGGAAGGCATGAAAGAGGGTCTCCTCAACACCCCCTGGGCAAAATGGGCAGGCCATCGAGGCAGCTGGATCAAAGTGGAACGTAAACATGCCAGTGGCTAAGATGGCATTCCGGAACCGCCACTGCAGGTGCCAGTCTTCTTGGCAGTTGGTGGCTTATACAATGTGCACCACACCGGGTGGGCTGGTGGGGAATCTAGTGGCCCCAGGTGCTGTCACCATGGTGTATCAAGGCGGTCCACCAGCACTTGGGCATGGCGGATGTGAACCACCCAGGCATATAGGCTTCTACATGACAGAAAAGCAAAGGGACAACCCGTGTCACTGTCAGGAGGCACAGGGAGCATCAGCAGGGTGCCAGGTCTACGGGCCAGCTCGCCAGCCACAGCTGGGGTGAGTGGCAGCGCGGGAAAAACCTCATTGAGGACATCTGCAATGCGGGGGACCTGACCCACCCAGAGATGGTTGTCCTGGGTGGCTGCTGCCTCCAATGGAAGGGCAGCCTGGATGTCACACAGGAGATGGCCCATGCTGCAGACAGACTGCATGCTCAGCCAGGTGGTCAAGGCCTCGTGTGAGAGCCAGACCAACTGAGCGGGGTCAAGGAGATGGCTCAGGCAGAGGACATGCACCTAGATGAGAATGGCTGTGAGGCTGGATGAGGTCAGGCTCGGCATGGGGTCCCTCAGAGCTGGGTTGTGCACCAGGGGTTCCCTCAGCAGCTGTGGGAACTGTAGGTGATGGGCCTGGGGCTGAAGGTGGAAGGTGGTGGAAGGTGCCAGGCTCATACCATGCCATGGTAGAAGCACCGCCAAGTTAAAAAATGTGAGGTCCAACAGGAAGAGCTCCCAGTGAAAGCCAAAGGCCCCCACCCCCTGCAGAAACCGGCATGCCAGTTGTTGCCAAGGTAGGCTCTCCTCGCTGTACAGGAGTCACTGAAGGGCCTGCAGGCAGAAGGCAGCCACCTTGCTTGCAAGGTCAACCAAACTCTGGCCCCTCTCAGCTACAGGTAGGTAAAGAACAGCTCATGGGAGCCAGTGGTGCTCATCCCAGAAAAAATCAACAAGGTGCCGCTGAAGTCTCTCAAATAGGTCCTGTGGTGTATCAAGTATGGTGCACCAGTGCCACAAGGTCACCGTTGCCAGGTTGTTCACGATGAGAACAACCACAGTAGGAGAGGCTGGGTAGGTGCCAGTGCCACCATTGTAGGTGGGCCTCTACCCCTTCCTTGAGGCTGTCCCAGCTGCGTGCCATGAAGGTCAATGGTCCTAGGAACACGCCCAGGACCTTAAGGCCCTCGCGGAGCCAGGTAAGGCCCGCTGGCAAACCAAAGCGGGGGGGGGGGGGGGAAGGTCACGCTGACTCACGTGCCAAGCAGCAGGTTATCAATCTTGGCCCAGTTGATACGGGCTGAGGAGACATGTTCATAGGCTTGCTGCATTCTGTCAGGGCCTCCACATCTTCCTGGGTGTTAAGGAAGATGGTCACGTCATCTGCATATGCTGATAGCCAGAGTGGAGGGGCAATGGACAGGCCCATGGCCGATGGCAAGGCCACACCACTCAAGCAACACTGCAGTGCATGCAGCAGTGACTCAATGGCCAGGGCATAGAGCATGTATATGCCAGGGCATAGAGCGTGTACTGACACGCGTCGGGGTGCAGGGCTTGTCAATGAGGCCTGCAGTCTCCCAGATGGACTGCAGCTTGCGGGCTGAGGACAGGTGAGGCTCAGGCCCTGTACGGTTGAGCAGGATGTCAGTGGTAGAATTAAAGTCCCCACCTATAAGGAGCAGGTCATCATCCTCACTAACATCATGCAAGAGGGCAGTCAAGATCTCAAAGAAAGTGACCCTCTCCTGGCCATCAGTAGGTGCATAAACGACGAGTAGCAGGTGGTGTTGCGCTAGGGTGACACGGACAGTCAGCAAGCAGCCGGGGACAATGTCCTGTGCCACCGCTGCGTCATGCTGAAGTTGTGATGATAGGATAGTCGCAACCCCAGCGCTAAGGTTCTTGCCATGACTCAAGAACAAGTGGCCTCACCAGGCAGCTTGCCAAGCCAACTGGTTGAGCCTGTCAGAATGTGTCTCCTGGAGGAAGGCAACAGCCAGCTGCTTCTGGCGCAGGAGCGCCAGGACAGCCTCCCGTTTCACTAGCTCTCAACAGCCGTTGATGTTAAAAGTACCAATGGTTGTGGCTGCCATGGGTGTGGGTATGGGAAAGGAAGAGTGAGGTAAGGTGTAAGTAGAAGAGTGAGTCCCCAAGAGCAGAGCAAAAAGCAGAGACAGGTCGGAAAAGGCCTATCACGCCCTGCTCTACACTGGAAACACGTGTTTTCCCCAAAGGAAAAATAGATCACAAACCTCTGCCCATTGAACTTGAGGCTCAAGGACTGAGGCAGAGACTGTGGGCCTCCCTGAGAAGCATGAAAACTTGCCTTTGAAAAGACAGGACATACCTTAGTTTGGGGTTTTTACTTCCTATCGTCAATCAGAGAAAGGGACTTGTAAGAACCCCATAGGGCTCATGTTCCTTGGCCAGCTCCCAATCGGTCACATGCGGGGGCACATTAGAAATCACCACCCTCACTGCTGGGGTATCTAGAGGCATGAAAAAGCAATGTGCACCTGCAATGTCCAGGCCCTCTGTGCACACCCTGTTAACTAGAGTGGAATTGCTCAGGTAAATCTTGGGACCATGTTAACATGACCTGCGTAACATATGTTACGCTGTCCCAGGAGACTAGCAAGGGCATCTACTCAGACTTCAACCCCAATGTAGGGAGGGGTGTGAACACTCAAGCCATGGGTAATGGGGAGGTTCTGAGAGGCATCCTCATGCCACCTGCTGGGTGTAGGAGCAGAATTCCTGCTAGGGAACAGGATTAATTTCAAGCTATAACTGAGAAAAAGAAAACAAAAAAAAGTTGATATTAACTAAAAAGATAAGTGTCTGGGAATGTGGCCATAAAACTCTACCTCTCTCCCCCTCCCATCTAGAGGGGAAAAAAAAACTGGGGTAGGGAGGGGAGTGGGGGGGTTTGAAATAGCGAAAAAAGAAAACAAAGGGCGGGGGAAGAAGGGGTAATTAAGAGCACCCCTTGGAAGGCAAGCTATTGGAAAAGATAACTCCCCACAACAAGCAAGCAAAAAAGAAAGAAAGAAAGGAAAAGAGACAGTAAGAAAAAAAGGCTGTAAAGAAGCAACTCGCAGACAAAGAGACCAGAAGTACAGGGGGAGGGAATAGAGAGCAGAGAAAAAGAAGAGAAAAAAGCTGTGAAAATGCAAGACAAGAATCAGAAAGTGAGATAAACAGAAGCTAGTGACCTTTAGACAGGTGGGAGTCAGGAAAGGAAAGAGATAGGAAGCCAGGGAGTCTTACACTCAGGATCACCCCATGCAGCTCCAAGCAAGCCTTGTCCGGTGCGTCCAGAATGGAAGGAAGGAAGCAAGGAAGGATAGGGCAGGGAGGCCATGAGTATAAGGAATGCATTAGAGGCCTTGGCATAAGTGTCTCTTCATCCTGTATCTTCATGTCTTCACATTCTATTATATAAAGTTTGGAACAAACATTGAGTAACCTTGTAAAGAGTCACTCTCATGAGGCCAGATTCCATGTTTTTGCTGATATAAACAAGAAAGCACTTATTTAAGTGTTTGGCCATAGAAACACAAACAAAGCAACTAAAACTCATTACCATAAGGAACAGCATTTGTTGTCAAGAGTCAAAACCTAACTGACAACATCTGAGGCCATCCTAGTTAAACAATTATTATTTATCATAAATTCTTCACTTAGCTAGGAATGGAGTCTTCATGATCAGCCCCTTACATTAACATATATCAAATCAGGTTGTAGACAGATGAATGTTATTAATGAGAGTGAGTGTGTGTGTGTACACACAATTATTAATGACATGCATCAATCTACAGGTTTACAATCATATGTATATCTATATATTAGAGCTGTGAGAAGAGAGGGAAAAGGGATCTTCAGGCAATTGCTATTGCCCTCATTCCCAGTGCAGCAAGCTCACAGGGCCCCATGGAAAGCAGACTGCACTTCCAACAACAGCTGCTTCTCCTGCTCTGCTCACCTGACTGACCCCTGGGCTAGGTACAGACAGTCAAAAAGCCCAAAGCTGAATCAATTCAATCTTTGCAGGTTAGTCTAAACTGTGTAGATTGAATTGATAAGCAAGTGAACAGACATCCACTTCTGATTCTGGAAATGCAGCCACACACATGCAGTGAACCAGGTCAGAAGCCGGGCAGCGCTAAAGTACAACTCTCTGCTTGGCCAGAACAGAAAGCTTGGGTCAAGGCTAGACAAACCACCTTGCGAGGCGGGGAGGTATTAATGGGAGAGGTGCAAAGGATCCTGAGATGCTGGAGGACAGTAAGTGAACATGAATCTGGAGGGGATCTGGGAAATAAGTTCAATGAACTGATTTAACTTAAATCAGTTAAGTTTGATACTACATCCATCCAGGTTTATCTTAAACTGGTTTTGGGGAATTTTGAAAGTGGTTTATGTGCACTGAACTTCTGGGCTAGGGACAGAAGTTATACATAAACCAGTTTAAGTGATCAGAAACTGGTTTAAACCTGTAGAACAAAAGTTCAGTGCACTTAAACCACTTTCAAAATGGCTGAAAGTGGTTTAAGATAAACCTGGTTGAATGTAATATCAGACTTAACTGATTTGGGTCAAACCAGTTTATGAAACTTGTGTCTCAGACCGCTTCTTGATTCAAGTTAAATCAGAGTCCCCCAGCAAATCCCAGAGGCACTTGAAAGTAGAAAAAGGAAGTGATGAGCAAGCCTTCAGAGTCCTGCTGTTGTAATTGTGAACTGTAAATTCCAGAGACGTTCGGGGAAGCAGGAAGAGGAAGTAAACACAGAGCCAGAGAGGCATGCTCTAGCAATCCCCCAGCTTCTGGCCTGAGCAACTGCAGGCATGTGGCTGCATTTCCTGAATCAAAGTAAATGTCTGTTCATTTCCATTTCTATTACATGTGTGCAGCTTAGACTAACCTGCAAAGACTGAATCAATTCAGCCTCGGGCTTTTTGACTGTTTGTACCTAGCCCTATCATGTTACATATTTGAACTGGTTTCTGATCACTTATGTGTAATTACTGTCCCTATCCCTGGAGGCCAGAGACTACAATTTCTGGTTTTCAGAGCAAAAGCGGCAGATGTTAGAGCTCCACCATTCCCTGAGATGGAGGACTATTTCCTAATGGCATCTTCACTGTGAGGGTAAGAAAAGACCTCTCAGCTGATCTCATTCCCATTGCAACAGCCAACAGGGTGATCACTGTTGATGGATAGTACAGCAGTTGGCACATGCCAAAAAATGTTTTGTGTCTGCCCTAAACCACAATGAGTCCAGCTGTACTTGCTAATACTTCTATGTTCATTAATACCCATGATGAATTTGATTATATCATATTTTATGCATCATACTAAAATTATAGTATTGAGAACTTGTTCTGGCACAGTCAAGATATTTAATATTCATTTCCTAACAAGAGGACTAAATCAGAGCCATTAAATTCTCCATTAAGAGTTTAATTTCTGACATTCAAAGTCTTAGTTAAAAGGGTCCTGACGACACATGAAACTGTGCTGAGAGTCATATTCCAAAACCAAATGTAAAAATTGAAATACATATTTCTAGAAGATGTGGATACATTCTTCTAAGCATTACCTGTTTGCCTTTGTCATGTGAGTAGTTTCAAAGAAGTCAGTAGAACGACTTAGGTAGCAATGTGCATAGACCTTGGCAGAATATTTAATGGGCCAGCTCTGAAAATATTATCTGCTTCTGGTTCTAATTAATGACCTTTCATTATTCACTATAGTTTTTGCCACTTTCGGACAAATAACTTGTGGGAAACGCATATACATACATATAGTATACAAATATATACACATAGGACCCAGACTCTTTAAAATCAGAAATAGAAACAAAGGTCACGATATTTCATGTACAAACTTAATACACTTCAAAAGGCAAAGACTTATGACTAAGACAAATAAGAAGTGCTTTGGGAGCTTTATATAAAGAGTTCACATTGATCTTCATTTCTCTTTCATTGGACCCCTTTAAACTGCACAGTTATATTTTCTCATGTGAGACAATGATCCACACAGAGCTCTGAAAACATCATGGATATAGTCTATGGCAGATAGCCTAAAATAAATGTATGCCAAGTAACTTATGCAGGGCAATGTACCTTATACATTTTTCTTGTTATTTTCTATTTTTTGTTTGTTTACTCATATTTTAATCTTACCTTTCCCCCCATCATTTTATACTTTTTTATAATTTAGGTGAATTAATTTCACTTTAATACTTAATGCAGTTGGCCACAAAGTGGCTGCACAATTACGGTTTCTTACGGTGGATACAGAGGTGTGGGTTTGAGCCCTTTGCTGGACTTGTGCTAAAGACTCCACTCAACCTAGCTGTAAATGGGTACCTGGTTATTTGGGCTGGGGATTCAGAGATTAGATGTAATACTATCCATATCACTACCTTGTGTGCCATTGGCTACAGGAATGTGTGAGTCTTAACTAGGTTAGCCTAGTAGGCCAGTAGACTTGGGACATATCTTTGATCTTCAATGAATCCAGTATTGAAAAACTCCTGTAATGCAAAGTGTCTTTTTTCTGTGTACCTCCCACTTAACCCAAATACCACTGGGAGTTACTAGGAAGTTTATGAATTTATGAAAATTGATGAAGAAAGAAGGTAATTTATCTCAAAAGACAAACTGTTGCCATAATATTATGACTGAATTTATGGTCATAATAATTATGTCCATAATACCAGTCATAATTAATAATGTCTTCCCAGAGGGAAAAGGTAAGATGTAAAATCCTGCTCTGCAACTGTCCAACCTATATAGGCTCCTTTCTCATTCCCACATGAGTCTTCTGGACTAGTGAATCATACTTATCTAGAAAGACAAACCAGGACCAACTAAGCCACAAGTGAGCTTCTAGAAAAAAACTGCTTCACTTGAAAGAGTAAGGGATACCTCCAAAAACTCCAACATAAAGCATACTGTTTAAAAGACCCAATGAGTAAGTACTAGGGGTGTGTGCAATGGGCTGTATTCAATTTGAATTTGGCCCATATCAGGGACAGTGATTTGATTTGTTGATTGTATCACTGTCACTGATTCAATTCAGCCGACTCTGAATCTGAAGATTCAATGCTGATTCAGAGAATCAGCGATTCAGCCATAGACACAGCTTTAAATGTTTTTTCTGCATACTTAGAGGTACCAGGCATGCTTGTGAATGCTGCAATGCTGGGCAGATGGAGCATCCCACAGGAGCACAGGGAGGGGGGCCCTGAGTGCTCGGCGTCAAACCCAGAAGTGAACCAGAAGTACTTCCAGTCCACTTTTGGGTCCACCGGTGAGCATGATGAGGGCCCCTGGCTTGGTGATTAGCCATGGGAGGACCCCAGGTGCCCCCCCAGACCCAGGAGGCACCAGTCGCCAAGCTGACAAGGGTGTGGCTTGTTCCCTGGTGGACCCAGAGCTGGACTGGAAGTGCTTCTGGTCCAGTTCCAGGTCTGCTGCTAAGTGCACGGGGGAGCCCCCCATGCTCCTGTGGGATGCTCCACCTGCTCCACCATCACAGCATTGACAAGCTGCCTGGTAGCTTGAGGTATGTAGAAAAAACATTTAAAGCTGTGTCTATGTTCAAATCACTGAATCTTTCTGAATCTCTCCCAGTTGATTCGGAGGGTTCTGATTTGATTCAGATATATTAAAGGGTCTCCTGATTTGATTCAGATTCAGAGATTCAGCCACCAAATCGGTCCGAATCTCTGCCAAATCAAATTAGTGCCTGAAGCTTCACACATCCCTAGTAAATACAGAAAAAAAATATGAATGTTGAATAATTTTCACCCAAATCCACTGGAAGCCATTCCAAGTGATTAAACTGCTAGAAGTTTGATGAGGTCTTTTGTTTTTCCCCATACCACTATCTAGCATTCAATACAAATGACATATATAGCAGGAAAATACAAGTAGACTAGAGAGAGTGCTGAAAAGCCAAATCCCAGGAGAGACAGGGATAGATAGGCATTTTGAGATTCTACTAGACATATTCACTGTTTTCTTACAAAGGATTTTCAAAGAACTCAAAAACTAGCAGTTTTCTGCAACTACCACTGTGCTATAGTTGGTAATGTTTTGTGTATACTGTTGTGAATTGCCAAACACAAATTGTATTTGAGCCACTTTGAACATTTCATGGTATTGAGTCCTCCTTGCATGCAATTGTTCCCTTAAGTCTAAACCAGTGATTCTCAGTTGTAATGCTGTGGCACCCTAGAATGTGCCAAGATCATTTTAAGGGTCCCATAGGATATTGCATAATATTAGCACTGTTGGGTGTGTAAGCATAATTCACAAGATAAACCCAAAGATTTAAAATAGGAATCCATATTATCAAAAACATTCTGACCTATTGTGATCTTTTGAGTACTTTCCAATACAGCAAAAGCTATGTTAACCGGCATCTTACAAGCCGGCATGCTCTGTTAACTGGCATGCTGGCTTGTAAGGGCTTGTAAGGGAAAAGTGAAACCAGAAGTGCCCACCGCGGCAGTTCCAGTTTCACGGAGCCCCCATGGCCTGGGGGAAAGCAGCCTGCACTGCTGAGCCTCCACAGTCCAGGGCATAGCAGGCTGCGCAGCGCCCCCTCCCTGTGCCTTAGGGCCCATGGGGCCTGCAGGAGGGGTGGTGATGCAGGGGGGGGGGGGGCGGCAACACCCCAGATGTGGTGGGACAGGTGGCAGCCCAAACAGGCAACAACTCCTGTTTGGGCCGCTCAGTTATCCGGCATATTTTGTTATCTGGCACCCTCCATTCCCCGTGGATGCTGGATAACAAAACTTTTACTGTAGAAGAATTTCTCTATTATTTTTTATAGTTAAAAAAGAGCAAAAACTAAGAACTGACCTTTTCTGAGGGGTGCCTTGAGTCTGCCAAGGCGGGGCTTTGAATCTAAAAAGGTTGAGAACTACTGGCCTAAGTTATTGGATGAGGAGTTACTCATGTTGTTTGTAAGGTAAACTTGACTACAGTATTGTACAACAGTACAACTTATTTTTAAAGACTCTTTTCCACAAAAAAAAATCACTAAGCTCTTCACAATTAATGCATGCAAACACTTCTGATGGATCCTGTGTAAAAACCACAGAGGACTGCAACACCACAATTATAATTCAGAGCCTCTGTTGTATACAAATGTGCTTTTATTTTTCTTATGTGTGAGTGGGGAGTCTCTCTCTAATTTTGCTTGTGGTATTAATATTATTATGAGCAGCTCAGCTGTGTATTGCAAATAAGCAATAAGTTACATTCTCTATGTCTCTATTTAATTAACCATTGCATCTTTTAGCATTTTGTTTCTTTGTTATGGTCCCCCAAAACCACTCAGAGGTGCTAAATAATACTGAGCACCTGAGTGACCTAACCAGTTGAGTCCAGCTGCAGCTGTCCAACTGGCTGCTTTTTTACTCTGATCAGTGTCAGCCCTTACTGTTCTGCTCCCTGTGAAAGACCCACCTAACTGTGTAGGCATTGACACCACAGTCGCCTAATTTTTTAATGAAATTAATTTCTCTTAATTTCTATGCCTGCCTCGTGCCTCTGCAAACAGAAGTGGGGCAAGGCTGCATCACTGGCTTGGACCCAGGCTCTGTCCCTGGTAAGTAGGGACATGGAGGTGGGTGGGCTGTGGGTGGGGGAGTCTATGGGGGTAAAGAGGACTGTAGGGGTGGGGAACTGCTTGGGAAGAGTGGGTCTCCCCCTCATGGTGCCCAACCTCCCCCCTCAGCAGCAGCAGCAGCAGCAGCAGCAGCAGCCCACAGCAGTGGTCGTTGGAGCTCTCATGGCTTGCTGTCACCTGAGACATGGGGGCTTGCAGTTGGCACTCAGTGTGGGCCTGGCCCACTGGCATGAACCAGGCCAGCTTTTGCTGCCACCTGGGCTCCCAGCACCACACACAGGGGCTGCACACTATTGGGCTGGGCCAGGTTCTGCCTCCATGGAGCCAGCCCAGCCCAACGGCATGTGGGGCACATAGAAGCAGTACCTGGCCCAGCCCAAGGGCATATAGCCCTTGCGTGTGGTGCTGGAAGCCCAGTTGGCAGCAAGAGCCAGCCTGGTTCTGCTGGAGACTGCATGCTAGCAGGCCAGGCCAGTGCTGTAGGCCATGGGCAGCCCCTGTGACTCAGGCAGTAGCAGGCCATCAGTGCCCTAACAGCTGCTGCTGCTAGCTGCTGCCCACCCCTCCTGAAAAGTCTCCCCCATCCCCACAGTCCCCTTCACTCCCTACATTCCTACTTACCAGGCACAGAGCCGGGGTCTGATCCACTGCTGCAATCTTGGCCCACTCCTATTTGTGCCAGGATTCGGAGGCAGCATGCTGGAGCAGCAGGGGCACAGGACAGGCATAAAGATGCTCTGGCCACATGCTAGAGTGTCTCTCTGGAGGACCCAGCATTCAGTTTCCTCTGGGCATGTTCCAAGGGTGTGCCCCGCACTACTTTTTCCCAGGGTGTATTTTTTTATACTGGGATTTTGCAGTACCAATATTAGAGTCTGCGTTGCATAGGGAACATTTTTTCATTCCCAGTATGCATGCTCGCTCATCTGGATGTGGCCGAAGTGTGTAAGTCAAACTTAAACTTCATTCTTTAATTACTGTGTGACGTTATTTTCAAAGGTTTTTATACACCAAAATCTTAATTTGTTTGAGAACAGTCCTAAACCTATTGATCTTGAATTTTATTTAAGCTATGGCTCCTTAACACTGCTTTTGCAGTGTTTAAATAGGCCTCACCATAAATCAGAATCAGGACCATTGAATCTAAACCATTGAGATTTGGTAATTAAAGTGCATTCTTAAGGCTAGAAGTTGATCATATCTGGAAAAGTGGTAGTAACTTAGCTGGACCTGTGTGTTGTTCAATATCAATTATTATTAAAGTATCATACTATATTTTTTTAAACTGTAAAATCTAGAAATTTTCTAGACAGAATTTATATAGGGAAGTAGAGAGATACAGAGAGCAGTGTTAGGAATAATACCATTTTTCCTTATTTTAACACAGTTTCTCTCTCAGTGTTATGAGAAAGTGACATTTCCTGTGATTCTTTATCATTGTCACATGATAACAGCCTTCCTGGATTTTTGGTGTTTTCATGAAACTTTTCTTTCCATAAAACCTTGCTTGCTGCCTTTTCAGGTGTCTCTGCATGACCCTGAAATGGAAGGCAACATCGATTTGTCTTCCCAGTTCTGTCTTTTCTCTGTTGTAATGCCAGTGCACATCCAGAGTTCGTCCAACAGCTGTTTTATTTTTTTCTTTGTGTTTGCCACTAGATCATCACTTGAAGTTGGAGTCTGTACATGTTTTAACATTTGCTTTTACTTTTCTCTTTTGTAAATCCATCAGCTTCTTTTCTGAGTTATTTTTTGAGAAGTTCCGTTTCAGTCTGAAATGGCTTAAAGTCCAGATTCTGCTTTGTTACAGCCTCTTCCAGCTTCCTCACTTTGTTTTCCAATTTTTTCTCAACTGCATTATGATTTTCGTCGTCTATCAAATGCGCACAGTCTGTGTAATGCTGCCAGTCTATTTTGAGAGATTTGCTTTATTCTTCTAGTACTGTTTTTGAAATGCTGAATTTTGACAGGCCATAACATGTCTTTCAAGTCAGGTAGGTGATGTGATCAGCTTCCTCTGAGTTTGTAACATCATTTCCTGTAGCCATTACCTAATCAATCTGTATCCAACATCTTGCCTGTGCATCATCCACAGTCATCACAGCTGGATTTTCCTATGCTGGGTTTAAATTCTATCATTTGCTACAGCAGCGTGCCCTGAACATTTTCTTGTTTGATTTATACCATTCCTATAAACATATTTTGCAAGTAGAGACTATCACAGGATGATGACACAATTACTTATTTTTCTGCAAGTATTTTGAGACTCATTCTTACTTCTTAAAGCCTTGGCCTGATGGGACTTTAGTTGGGTGTACATTTTACATACCCAGCATCGCAATGGTTTGCTCTAGCTACAGCCTGTCACACAACCACTTTCAAGACACAAACAATGCACAGAGGTCTGATTCTAGCTCAATAAAACTCTTCTTGGAGCTTGGTCATTGAACAATGCTAGAAAACTTGTATTTTGTTCTTATACTTGAAGCTAGGATATTAATAATGAATGCTAATTGATTAGTGGAAATTGGTCAGTGTCTCATAGGGCATGTCCAAACAAGTGGGAACATGCACATTGCAAGTTCCTCAAAGGCTTCTGAGGTGCAGCAAAACACACGTGGTACACATGAAGAAGTTCTCAATGCTGCTTGCAGCATGGAGCCAAAATTAGATGCCGGGAAATCCTAGTATCTAAAAAAACATGCTTAAAAAAAACGGGGTGGCCCATGCGGCTACATTGTGCCCAACCCAAAACCTGAGCCTGTCCAGCCAGAGCCACGCTCTGGCTGCCAGCCAGGCCCCATGTGCAAAGCCAGGCTCCACATCCCCAGGACCTCAGGTAAGGCTGCTGGACCCAGCCTCCCTTACCCAACCCAGGGCAATTTGCCATGTGCCACAACTAACATGCAGGGGCATTCACCAGGGACAAGTAGGAGTGGCACTCTCCAGGGAAATGCACATGTGCACTCATGAGGACGTGCCTATACAGGCTGTATTTTGTTGTTCTGAAGAAAAATGCTTCCAATACCATATTATATTTCAGGAAAATGGTTAGTCAGAATATTAGGAATTCTCTCAGGGGGATTATCATTTCTGCTAAGTATTTTGTTGAGTTGTCACTCAAATATGAAGCTATAGTTCAGTGGTGTAGGTCAGAGTGACCAGGGCAGTTGCCCTGGCTGTTGACTAGTGCAGGAGGGATGGAGAAAAACAGCTGAGGCTGGTGCCACATGATTGCAGTTGTGGTGCAGTGGAAATTGGAAGATGCTGCTGCCTGTGTGTGTGGCAACTGCCCTGGATGCCCAGCCACATTATGCCTCTGTTATAGATTAATTTTGCCACAGTAATAATATGTTTGGAGAGTCCGTTCAGGGTATTATTAATATGCTAATGAAGAAAGACAGAATAGTAGTATACAGGTAGTTTTCAAGTGCAAAAGTACATAGTAGGCCTGTGCGAAGCGGCTAGTATTCGCTTCAGATTCGGCCGATTTGAGGGGACAGTGATTCAATTTGGTGATTCAAATCACTGTCCCGAATCAATTTAGTTGATTCTGATTTGGTGATTTGGCTGCTCCTGAACTGACTGAATCTCCAAATGCAATAGGCCCATCCCCTGCCCGCTCTCCCAGCCCCCTCAATGGCTAATCCACCTGGCCCCGGTGTCCCTACTCTTTAAGAAAAAAAGCCTGGCACTCACCGGCTGCTGCCAGGTATGCGGATGATCCCTGCTACCTCCCACTGCCCCACACTATGTGGGGGTCTCTGTCATTAGACCCTATCCCCCACCCACTCTCCCAGCCCCATGGCTGCTCTGCCTGGCCCCAGCTCCTGGTTTAAAAAAAAAGAAAGTCCCACACTCACCAGTTCCTGACAGGCAGGGGGGGGTGATCCCTGCTGCACCCCACTGCTCTATGCTGTGTGGGGTGGGGCTCTGTCACAAGCCTCCAGAAGCCCCGATGGCCAGTGCAGCAGGTGGTCAGTGCAGGGCTTATTTATTTTAAAGAACCAGGAGCTGGGGCTGGGTGGGGCAGGCATGGGGGTGGCTGGGAAAGTGGGTGGGGGTCGGGGGACACTCAGTGGGGCTGAGGGAGCAGGCAGACAATGGGGCCTGGTGGAGGTCACCCCATGGTCCCCTCCCTCCTCCTCTAGCCCGGCCCCATCCCTTACTGGCACAGAATCTGAGTCCCGCTCCCTGTGGTGGCGAGTGGGGACTGCCCACATCTCCAAAGCTTTCTGAATCTTTTCCAAATCACTTTAGAGATCTTTGAATTGATTCAGACCTTTTTACTGTTCTCCTGGTTCGATTCAGATCCGGAGGTTCAGCCGCTGAATTGAGCCAAATCTCCTCCGAATCAAATCAGCACCCAAAGCTTTGCACAGCCCTAGTACGTACCTAGTTTTCAACTACAATTTCAACTTCAATTTATCTATCAATGTATCATTTTATTGCCAGAAGCTAAAGAGCGAGTATGCTTACTTATTAGCATACTTATACATTCATGTACTAACAACCAAAGTCTATCACAGTTCTATAGTTCTTGTTTTACAATTTGATAGTGTCCCTGAATATATATAGGTGCATTTACACATTTTTAGACCAATATAAATATAACCATGGGTGAGCATCAGAATCTCTTGATTTATGAGAGGGTAGGTATGAACCTTCTCATTTACCCACTTATTATTTTGATGCTCAGACTATTTTGGTTTCTTGTAAAGAGAAGATTTTTCTTTTCAAATGACACCTGTAGCACAGCCCACTTTTTTGTGATGGATTATATTAGGTTTTCTCCACTAATTGAATGTACTGTGACATTAGAAATTTACAGACATAATTGGGTCACAGAATCTACAAGAGCACAGAATATAAGAAAGAAAATATGTTGCAAACCTTGCATAAGACAAATGAACATAAAAAGTATTATTCTCTATGGGATTCTGTTAATTGAATACATTTAATATTTTCAGAGGCAGTTAAAGCTGACACCTGCTGTTTTATAGACTGACATGGTTTGAAGCTATCTAGCTCTTTCCAGTAAGCTGAAGAAGCAAAACATCTAATTAAAACCAAAGCTGTAAAGGCATTTAGTCAAATTGTTTAAAGTGTTCTTTTTTAATGTGTAAAATTAGCTGTTTTTGTTGGCATAGATGGTTTATCAAAGTTAACAAGTAAAATGTGGAAGCCCTACAAAACTTAAATGTTTGAACAGACAAAGACTGGATCTTAGCAGTTTGCAAGCCTAGAGATGAATAAACAGTTCTTAGATTAACCTCAAAAGTTATACTTAACTATGAGAGGAAAATTTAGGCCTAATTCTTAGCCAAATTCCACAGACCTTACATTAATATAATAGGTATAATACATAATATAGTACATTGTACTGATACTATTAATAAGTATACAATATACTAATTCGGATATATTTTACAAACTTATTAGGCCCTTTCTGGGAATAAATATTAATTTTTCACATTTCAGTGCACAGGTCCAGAAACTAAAAGGCCAATTATAATAACACAGATAACAATAACAATGGCATATTTAAATCCTGCTTTTGATAATTAACATTAGGAAGAAGTGAGAATTTTTTTGTGGTCACTTATGATGTGTCTAATGTAACTGCTTAATTTTTTATTATTAACAATCTTATTGTAAATGGTATGCTGAGAAAAGTGTGTGAGAGAAGTAGCAGGTTCCTCCACCAAGGAGTTTATCATTTAAGGGTCCTATTCAGCACTCTTTAATGAGGGATATAGCACATCGACATCAGAAGGGGTTTTGCCCAAAGAAGGAGTGAATAAGAAGTGTTGAAAAAGACTCTACAAAGGCACAGCAGGTACATCTGGTGCAATTCCACACAGACAAAGCATTGTACAATATACAGTATAGATGGTTAGAGCAGCATATTACAAACCATTATGAAAACCAACCATTTTACATATAATTGATGCTATGAAAGTACTTATCCTCCCTCCAACTTTTCCTTCGTTTTTTGAGAATTTTAACAAACGATTGTTGATAGTGATGGTGATCACTTAGCATGGAGATACCATAGCAAAACTTATGAATTCTGTCAATAAAAAAATTAAAAAGCCCAACATACTGTTTTTTCAGGAGGATAAACCATATTTTCTCTAATGCTAGTAACAGGGATGATTTCCTGTATTATGGGGCCAAGTATGAAAGGAACTTATTACTTCCTGTCACATTATGACATCTTCCCTTCCTTGATTACAAAGTTTCCTACATGCACTAATGAATTAAACTTTATACCATGATCATGCAGATGGTATTATTTATTTTGTAAAGAAGGTGGTATTGACACAGAGAGATGAACATTTTTTTTAGAGCTAGGAGTACATTTTAAACACAAGACCAGACAAAGACTTATAAAGGAATGGACTATGTTCAAAAACATTTAAACTTGTCTAAAATATCATATAAGATTAGTTGTTCAGATTATTACATTTATAGAAATTTTGGTTTTATGTCGCAGTGTCTACATGTGCTATTAAGACAAAAGAATAAACTCCAGCACAGGTCGCGCTAGAATTTGTTGCTCCTGGGTGCAGCATTTACATGTGTGCCCAGGACTGCAGCACACTGAGTTGGGTCAGAGCAGCCCCAGCTGGCAGGAGGCCTTGGGGAGTCAATCTGTCAGCCCAGGGCTGCTCTGATCCAGCTCAATGTGCTGCAGAGGAGCTGGCTGGGGCAGCTCCAGTGTGAGGAAGCTCCAGTGTGGGGCTAGCCGGCAGGCTATCCTGCACTGGAGCACCTTCATACCCTAGCCAGCCCCATCAGTGCCTATACATGCATTGTAGCACACTAAATAATGTTGCTGTGGTATAGTACTTGTGTTTACAAGTACTAATGTATGGCAGAGTTAATTAGTTGACTGCATCCTAATAGAGCTGCACGTGTAAACACTGAGACTTTAATGTGGAGCTAATTAGGCAACTCAGTAAATGACTTGTGTAGATGTGCCCAGCATAATTTACATATAGGAAACCCAGAAAGTTGGACTGAGGTCCTGGATGGTGACTAGAGATGGAACACATATGTCTGATGAAGGAGATTAGAAAACTCTACACACTTGCAGGGGGAGAAGCAGCAGCAGCAAATCAGTGGAAACCAGTAGTTTCTCTTAAAATTCTTCAACCAAGTTCCTTTTCTCCACAGGTTTCTCCCTTAAATATGATAAGTGAATGTAGATCTATACTATCTTTGTTTACACTGTTGCTGCCTGATGGATGGAAAAGAAGGATTTTTATGTTACAGTGCTCTAAATTCTTTACCTTTTTAATGGTCTCGAAATTCATCACTTAAATAGGAAAAACACATTAAGTGTTCCAGTGAGAAAAAGATCAGAATGTTTCTAATCTTGTATGTTACTGCCATAAACCTTTTTCTGACCTTGTATGTGCATGAGACAATCTTGATATAAGAATTACTGTATAGGATATCACAGTGCAGAACATCCAATATTAGAGCTGAGCATAAATTAAATTAATCTGAACATAGCTGAAGAAAATAAATTTAGAGTCTGTGCCTGACTTCAGATTCCTAAGAATAATGTGGTAAATAATTTTATTGCATTAACAGATGAACTAAAAACTATCTGAAGGGATGGAACACAGTATTTGTTCATGTTTCCATGGAAGGAGCTGCTGCTACAGTCCACTGGAGGATGTCTAGAGGTCTGACAGAAATTCTGGCACCTCATAAAAAAGATGCTGTTGGGGATATTTACTGTATCTCAACTGACCTATTATAATTATATATGTAGTTGTCAATTGTACATTAGTCATCAAACTTAAATCTTCTCCTTCCTTAAGCTACACTATGAAAACAGAACAATGTACATAAACTTAAAGCAGGAAACCAAATTCCCCACATTTGCTATTTAAACAATATGTAAAACCAAAGAAAATGAGCAAGAGGTTATTTTGTGATGGGGG
>NW_005841834.1:1080916-1131697 GCF_000455745.1 Alligator sinensis | reverse complement strand
AAAAAAAAAATTGACAAAGGGGTTTGTTGGTGGGGGGGGGGGGGGGGGAGAGGGATTAGATATTGTTCTGTCACCCCCCCATAAGAGTCAGATGTTTTGCATAACCACAAAATAATTGTCAGTGTTTGCAGTGATGGTTCTTTGTAGAGTTCTGGAAGGAAAAGCCATTCAAGTATTGTTAGTGATTTATTCACTAAATATATATTTTGGACTATTTTAAATTCACAGAAGCCACCACTCTCAAGAGGAGTGCACAGGCAGCTTTCATCTCCATGTCAATGGCTTGTAATATAGTTTAGCAAAATATTCAAAAAAGTATTTTTGTCTGATTAAACTGCAGTGGACCAGACTGACATCTCTGTTTAGTTTTTATGTCTCTGTTTTGGCAGACAGAGGTGGTGACATAGGTGCTGGTTAATCTATTTGGGTTCTCTCATTTTAGGGGCATCTCAGTAGGAAAACCAAGCTATGTTCCTCTCCTTCTGTGTCAAAGGAGCAGACCAAGAGAACAGACATACCTATACAATTCTGCATGACTACCAATGCAGAAGTAGCATCACTTTTTTATGAGCTGCCAGAATTTCTGTTACAAAACTCTAGGCAAAATCCAGTGGAAAGTAGCAGCAGCCCGTTCCATGGTGATATGAACAAATACTGTGCACTGTACCTTCAGATGCTTCTTAGTTCATCTGTTAATGTAATAAAAGTGTTTACCATGTTATTGCAGGTAAACAAAGGCAAGTACTTCTAGGACCTGGTCCTGGAATCATAGAATCATAGAAATAGGGTCAGAAGGGACCTTGTAGATCTTCAAGTCTGACCCCCTGCCTGGGCAGGAGGAAAACTGGGCTCAAATGACCTCAGCCAGGTAGGCATCAAGCCTCTTCTTAAAGACCCCCAGGGTAGGAGCCAGCACCCCTTCCCTTGGAAGTTGGTTCCAGATCCTAGCTGCCCTAACTGTGAAGTAGTTATCTCCAGAAGCACCATCTCCAGAGGTGAAAGATGAGTTCAATGTCTAACATATACCAATTATTGGCCTTTCTAGGAACACCAGGAAATTAGCCAGTTAGTGCTGTTAATCGGCATTATAATGCATGCATTGATAATTCTAGAAATTACAGTAAGGTCACAAACCGGTCATTTTTTATATAATAGTGAATTAGGTACCATCAACATGTACTAGCATTAAGCTGTAACCCCATAGTTCAGTGACTTTACAGCCCATTGGCCAATCACTGAGCATTTCATCATTGGAACTGCAAAGGTACTTAGACAATGCCAACATTTTGTGATATTTCGTTGAGCTGGGTGGAAAAAAATTAAACTTAAACTTCCTTTTCTTAGTCTGGCAGAGAATCAAAAGCAATTATTTGAAACAGTTACTTAAATAGCAATTGGTTTAAAAGCAAGTGTGTTGCAAAGGAATATACCTACTCTAAGGTGTGATGATACATAGGAACATATTAAAAACCTGAAAATTAACAAGCAGTGCATTGAACATAAATGAAAATGTAAATATTTGGGACCAGCTTGTACACATTTTTGGGTTCTAAATTAACTGTAAAAACTAAAGAAGAAAGAGCTGGTGGTTGTTGTGAACAGCTCAGTGGAAACCTGGGTTAAGTTCATATGACTGTCAATCCAATTCAATCCCTTTCATTTCACACACAAATTAATATTATGTACACATTCTACACCTCTGTGTTCTGCCACTTAAATAAATGTCAGGGAGAAGATATGGATTCACAAATGCACACCATTGTAGTCAGGGCTCCAAACAGAAACTCCTGCTCTGTATACAGGCAGAGCATAAAAAAGCTGTGTCAAAGTAGCTTCAGCTGGAAGACATTCTTTGCTTACAGAGCAGCATCAGTGGAAGGCCGAGAAGGGTAATGACTTAGTGGCAAATAATTTTACATATTGCAAATAAGAAAATATCTGCCTTATTTAAAATATAAAGCAGAATTTCTAATGTAATAAAGATTTTCCAGTTAGATTAGGAAAATAATAATTTATTCCTTTTTATTAGTTAAATCGTAATTGCAGTAAAGGGCTACTTAGTGCCCAGTTCATGAAGGATTTCGAGAGGAGGGAGTGGTAAAAGGGCTCTTAGGTTTATACCATGGATAGAGGAGAAGATCATAATCTATTAAGCATTAATCAAAATAAATTTCAGTAAGTGCTACAACATTTAGTGAAAGATAACTGACAATCTGGCTCACAATTTTCTTGCATTTTCAGTCTTAAATAGCTAAAGTATACAAGAAACAACTATAAAAATATAATAATCTCTGAGCCAATGCTTAAAACAAAAATCCATCAAGCCCATTACGTTTTAAACTTGACATTGCTAAATTGCTTTAATGCCTTAAATAGCACACAGTTAGAGGCGTAATGATGTATTGGGTGAGTGTTTCTTTCTTTTTGACATAAATTACTTTGTTTTATTTGATTTTTTTAATGTAGCTGGTAAGAAGAGACTCATTATGCATGGTAAAACACCATTACATGGGGTGAATCAAAAGTACCTGAACATGAATTTGAGCAAATGTGCTTAATCTAAGAGAATTTAATCAGATTTTTATCAACACTCCACATGTCATTATTAGTGGGCAGCATATTAATATGACCTCACTAAGCGATGCTGCCAGTGTAAATTGAAAGTGGTCATTGAATAGCATAGTATATAATGCACCATTTTGTGTTCTTGGTCAATGCTACATCAGACATCTGAAGAAATTAACATAGGTTACTTAGAAGAACAGATCCAGAGAGGATGCAGTGGCACAGCCATACCCTTATGTTGGACTGAACTGCACCACAGGAGCCATAGTCAGGAATGTTTTTAAGTCTCCAGAGCAGGCAGGAATTCCTCTGCTTCCCCTCTGTGTTAAAAGGCAACTCTTCTCCCCTTTCCTCCCCCCCCCACCCGCTTTTCAAGAGACCTTGAAATCATTGTCAATAGTTTCCTAAAAATATTGGCTCAGTGTGCAGCAGCAACCAAAAAAGCCAGAAAAAGGTTGGGCATCATCAAGAAGGGAGTTGAAACCTGTGATGTATTGTCCATTAGCTCAGTGGTGCTCAACCTTTTGGCCCCATGAGCCAAACAAGTGGCATGGGGCCAGGCTATGGGCTAGATTGGACCCGGCACCCCAGAATTAAGCCTGAATGCCTGAATCCATACCACATCAAACCATCCTGGAATGCTGGGATCAGGGTCCCAGGTCCCATGCCACCTCTGCCCAGGTCCATGCACAGATATAGGGGCCCTGGGACCCCATACCACCTCTTCCTGGCCCTGCACACAGGGATCAGGCTCAAGGACCTTGCCCTGCCTTCACCCAGTCCCAGGCACCAAAATCAAGGCCTAGCATTCTGTGCTGCTTCTGTCTGGCCCCATGCACGGGGATCAAGCCATGCGCCAAATCTAGCATATATGGCCATGGCCTGTGAAGCTCCCCACAGACCCAAAAGGAGCCCTGCAGGGTGAATGACACAATGCCAAGGGCTAGATCTGGTTGGGAGTTGAACACTCCTGAATTAGCTATTATATATGACACTATGGCTGCATCTACATGAGATGCTGACTGTGCAGTTGTTACTGGGCAATCATTTAGTAAATATATAACCAAGTACTAAATGACTGCACATTAACCAGCTTTACTGTACAGTAGTGTCCCAACATGCTTGCCTAGTGATGCTTACTGCACAGTAGCTCATTACTACTGTGCAGTAGCATCATCAGGCACAAACCATGACACGATGTTACTTGTGCAATAAGCGTCGTGGGTAGACGTGGCCAGTCTCTTTCAATGTTGTTACACTGTGCAGTTTCATAGGCAGCATATTTGCTTTCACATTTGCATTCCTGTTCAGAGGAATAAAGTTACCAGCCATGTAGGTGCATGGTGCTCTCTCTCTCTTTAGCTGGTCTAACCTCTTCACCAATCTGCATATAATTAAACCATATGGGAAACGTCATCATGCAATTATACAAATCCATGGTGTGCCCACATCTTGGACACTGTATGCAGTTCTAATCTCTGCATCTAAAGAGGACAAAGTGGAGTTACAAAAGATATAGAGAGGGCAACAAATATCATCATATGGTAGCTGCTATACCAGGAAAGACAGAAAAGCATAGCATTCCTCAGTTTGGAAAGGAGAAGACTGAGTTGGGGAAATGATAGAGATTTATGAAATCATGAATAGTATACATAACATGAATAGGGAATTACTAGTCACCAAATCCCAGAATACCAGAACTAGGGGTACCCTCTGAAATTAAAAGGAGACAGGTTTCAAACAAACAAAAAATAGTTTTGGGTTTTTTTTTTACATGGCACATAGTCAATTTATAACACTTGTTGCCACACAAGGTTTTAGAAGCAGATAGTGGAGATGAAATAAATTCATGGAGGACATGTTCATTGGCAGCTATTAAATGGAACCAGAGCTGTCCCTAGGGGTGTGCAGGGCCTGGGGCATATCAGCTTGTGCAGGGCCAGAGGGTGGGAGTGGCAACCACCCACAGAAGCCAGCAGCAGTGTTGACAGGGTGAGGGCAGGGGGGGTTGGGGACTGCTGGCAGAAAGTGGCAGTGGTGGGGCTGCAGCGGGCCCTGTACTGCACTGTCTGCAGGGCCCCCCAAAGTGCAGGGCCCCCAAAGTGCAGGGCCCCCCAAAGTGCAGGGCCCAGGGTGGTCACCCTGATTCACCCCATCCTAGGGACAGCCCTGCATAGAACAGTCAATATCTCTAAACCAATGGTTGTGGATACCAGGATGGTGTGACAGGCATGCCCTGTCTTAAAGACTCTTTGGAGGGAATATTCTCCCTCTAAGGCATTTACTACTGCCATTGTGGGAGAAAAGATAGTAGGTTAAATGGACCTGACCCAGCATGAACATTTCTTATGTTCTTGAAGAAGATGGTAGCTACAGACAAATTTGCAATCAGCAAGATTGTAATGGCATTGAGGGGGTCTCTAGGATTTTAAAATTGCTTGCTTATCCAATCTTACCTTGGACTGGAGCAACAAGAGGTCATTCTCAGTGACATGAAGATACTGGCTTCTTCACATTTGCTCAAACAGATGCAGCAGAGGCACTAGGCCAGTGATGGACAAAGGATAAATAGCTTTCAGTGTGTGACAGAAGTCTTTGGGCCAATGTAGGGCAGAGTTGGAGGAAGAGATTTTGAAGCTGGTGAGCCTTGGTAAAGACTGATGCAGGTGCTGAATGAGGAGCATGCCAGCTTTAGACTTCCACTTTATCAGTTTCCCATTTCCCTCCTCAAGGCAGGAACTTCCCCATTCTCTCCTTTTCCTCCAACCACCATATTAGGGTCCTAGACTCTCTCTTTGCTGGGGCTGTGTTCGCACCCCATTTCCCTGTACAAAGTTATGCCATTCTCCATCTTCCTACCAGAGATTTTGTATATTCCCCATTTTCCCTCCATATCACATCAGAAGTGGTATGCCTATTCCCCCTACTCTCGACTATCACTCATTGGGGAGGTAAGTCATTCACAATGTCACCAAGTTAACCTGCACTGGAGAGTTTGCGTGAAGATAAGATAGTAGACTGTCATATTAGAAGACATTAATGGATGACAGCACCCAGTCATTTGATGTACAGACCACTGCAGACATGCTATGGCTATAGTAATATATGAGTGGGAGGCACATGTGTCTGCCATTTTTCCCTTCTGGTTTTCCAATATTCTCTAATGTCAGCAGGTCTCTAGTCACTGATGCCAAAAATATTTTCCCAAACTGTGAAATTCATAAGACGTGCATTCTTAAGCTATCACAGTGCATACAAATAGACAAAGATGGAGAGACCTTTGAGCTGACCATAAGGCTTCCACAGGATCAGCCAATTAGACTTTAAATTGATGAACTTTATGCTCATAGCAATAAGCCATACTAGAATGCACATTACTTGGTTCAGGCACTGGCAGACTACTTAGATGATTGAAGGCACTTGATCTGTGGCCTCCTGCTTCTAAGTGTAACTTATGCAGGCAGCCCTGCCCCTGTTGTGGCTCATTGCTCTATTTCTACTTATCTCTAACATCATTATACAAGTGGGTAGGCCCTCTAGCTGAGGGTGCATTTCTTTTCTTACGCAACAGGATGCAACAGGCCCCCTGCAAGGTGACACTATGGCACAACAGTACTTTCTGATATCAGGTAGTCTGAAAACACAGCACAGCACAACACAGCACAGGTTTGAAGGTGATTGCTATAGGTGCTCCAAATCTTAAACTCCAGCTTTCTTAAGTTCTCATGCACATCTACACACCAAAGAAGAAATAAAGAGGACATCTTTATTAGGGCTGCCAGAACCTAAAAAATGCAAATATCATAAATGTTTTTAATGGGTACAAAGAAGATTAACAGAAAGTAGGTCCTAAGAATGGTCTAAAAATCTAATAAAAATCTCGTAAGCCCTTCTGAAGGACCTGCTCTCTACAGGCCACTATTCTCTAGACCTTGTTATGGCTATTTTAAGACCTTTGCCAGCAGTACAACAAACCCCTGCTTGGCTATCGGTCTGCAAGTCCCATCCCACAAAGTGGTTGTTAGTCATCATTCCCGCCACAACATGCTGGCTGCTCCTACCATCATGCATTCTGGGACTCCTCCCTTCATCTCCAATCTTAGGGCATTTCCTGTGCAGTCTGGAACCTTCTATTTGTTGAATGTTACACTGGGGATAGATATAATTAATGAGCCAACAAAATTATAACAAGAACTCAATTTGCCATTATAAAATTATTCAAGTTGGATGAAATCCACTCAGCCCACAGAAAGAACAGTCTTTGGGCTCTACCTAGACAGAGTCTACAGCTGTTAGAGTGGGAAAATCCTGCACTGACCAAACCAGGATTAGGGCATGTTTGACCACATGAGTCTGTTGCTATTGGGGGGGTGGGGGGGGGGCGGGTGTCATTGGATATAGATGCACTGCATGTAAACATGAATCTGCGGCCCCTGTGCTGTATGCACTGTAGTACTCTGCTTTGGACAATGGCCCTGACTCAACCAAGTACATGCTTAAATAGATCCCTCTTCAGCAAAGCCCTTAAACACATACTTAACTTTAATAATACAGTTATGTTCTTCTACTCCAAACATTAAATGTGTTAAGAAAATGTTAAAGCGGTTTGCTAAATTGGGGCCTTCAGGTAACAAATGCAAAAATTATTAACAGGGTACACATGGGAAGTGGCATCTATCATATGGGGGGGGAGGGGGAGGAACTGACTTTGACCCTAGCATTTATTTTGAAATATCTTTAAATGATTTAAAATTAAGGGAACAGTATCCATTTCCATGTTTTTAATAAACTTAGGAGCA
Source organism: Alligator sinensis (assembly GCF_000455745.1). NCBI lineage: Eukaryota > Metazoa > Chordata > Crocodylia > Alligatoridae > Alligator > Alligator sinensis. The sequence goes on along the minus strand of NW_005841834.1, from coordinate 1,124,333 downwards.
CCTCCCTACCTCATCCTCCTTATCTTATCCATCCTTTGCTTTTGTTGTCAATGCAGATATATGTTACAAAGTGTACAGTAAAAAATATGCAACCGAAAGAGAGTTTTAAATTAGACGGAAGAGAATCTCATGATCTAAAGAACAGAGAACTCAATAAAAAATGTCACTTTACAACTACTTTTTACCAATATGGAAAAATAGTAATAATGGTTACATACAATGAGGAGTCTTGGGAGAAATGACTATTAACTAAAAATGAGCACACTAAAACTTTGGAAACAATATATGTTAGATTTTAAGAAGGGAATTTTCAGGGGGAGGCTGAGAGAGAAGGAAGGGAAAAGAGCGAAGTGCGTTAGAGAAAGTCTGACTGGTCAAGAAGGCTGAAGATGGTATTTTTTTAGGATTCTCTATAAACTGCATTCATTTAAATAATAAGAGTGCAAAGAGCAAAAAAGAGTGCAAGGAGCAATAAGTATGCAGAAGGAATAAAACCCAGGGTTTTTACACCTTTTGTCCCTTCCCTGCACTAGTCAAAATGACACACTCCCTGTAAATTAATTAGTTCTTTTTTTGTAGTAGAGAATATTTATCAATGTTTCTTCCCCTTTCTTGCATATATTGCTACACTCTGAAATGTGTTTGCTATGGCATGGGTATCTGGCCTGTAAATGTACAAAATAAGCTAATACTGCATGCATCACTTCCACATGTAACTACATATCATGCAGCCTTGTTGTTTCAGTTTGCTGCTATGTTCTTGAGCTATGCTGCCTGAACTTCAAATAAATCAAATGTTAGAAAAAAATGACTTTTGCCAAAGCATTCAAATTGGTAGTGTGGGCTTCATCCCACAAAGTATTTAAGCATGTGAGTCATCCCATTAACTTTTCAAGTTTAATAAGCCAACGCCCCTGCTTAAGATCATTTTAAGACATTAAAATGCAAGCAAAGATGAATTCTCTGATTTTATTTATATCATACAATTCCAAGTAACTCAAGAGGAGTTGGTTTCTGGTTGTGGTTTTGAAGTTTTATACGTTGGTAATATCCTAATCAGTATTTACTGAACATGATACCAGAGGATCTGACAGTCTTTTTTCTTAAAGCTAAGGACAAATGAACAAATACAATAAGTTAATAGAGGGCAAGATTTACTATCTCAGCTGCCCTATGGTAACTATCCATGTGAGAAGGCAGGGTAGATATGCACCTTTATAGACTAGCTAAATAAGATATAAATAGAGAGAGTGCAAATTTTTATGAACCAAAATTCAGTTCATATGCTGTGAAGCGGTGCATAAAAGAACTATCCATGTGCCCGCTCTTATACTTAGGCTTGGCAGAATTCAATTTTGATTTTTTAATAATTTTGATGGCTAAAATCAATGTTTATTTTAAAGCATTTATTTTGATTTTTTATTTAAATTTTCAGGATTGCTCAAAATTAGTGGTCCAGGGGTATGCATATGCACGTGGGCACACAGACACACACATGCCCACTCCCTCCTCTAGCACAGCACACAGCAGGCAGCAGGCACAGGGGAAGTTGCTGTGCTTCCAGGCTGTCAGCCCACAGCACTGCCCTGCTCAGTGCCCATCTTCCTTTGTCCCACAGTGGTAGCTGCCCTCCACCCCTGCCCCGCAGCAAGGTAACTCCAGCTGCTGCAGTGGCATCTGCCCCCTGCAGCCAGCAGCTTGCTCTGCCCACCAGCTCCTGCTAGCACTCAGCATGCATTGAGTTGGGGAAGTGTGGGCAGGTGGGTGCCAAGCCCATCCCCTGCCTCTAGTTTCTGCTCAGCAGGATCCTGCCTGGGCACTGTGGCAGCAGCCTATTCTTATGTCCCCTTTCTATAATGTTGATCATTAACAATGGAAATATTATTTCATCAGACTGTGAGTGTGAGGTGAACTCTGTTTATCAGTGTTTACCGATAAAAATCAAATCCTGCCAAGCTTACTTATACTGCAATAAATGCAGTCATATGGATGGCTTTTATAAAAAACCTGAGATAGGTCCCTACACTCTTTTAAGTTGCTATCATTTGTTTGCTTGTCTACAAACCAAGGTGGAATATTGGTAGGGGATGCATCTAAATTTTGCAGCACAGTTCCTGTTCTTCCTTTTGTTACTCCTCACTTTGCCACATGGGAAAGTGATTTCAGGCCCCAAGGGACCTGGCCAAAATAATAAAAGGAGTGAGTGGCAAAGCTATGAACCGGAGCTCAAGACTCTTTGTTCTTTATATACTAAACCACAAAGCCAGGCAATGAAGAATCAGGCCAGTGTCACTATTTCAAAAGTGGGTGTTCCTAGGAAACACATTATCAGGAGAAAAAAACTAGTTGACAAAATATTTTAAATTGTGAAGACTGATCTGCTCTATGCAGCCTAAGAGTCCTCTTCCTAGTAAGCCTAAGCAAGCTAGCAAATATGAAAGTCTGGTGTCTACGAGCCAAAACACACGCCAAACCATGAGAGCTAACGTTCTTTACACATATATATTATTGAAAAGAAAACACACAACATTATCAACTCACACTGTGATAATCAGGAAGCAGCACTGGCACAGTCTCACTGGACTGGCTCATTCTTAGCTTATTCATACACAGACACAGATCTGGAGACAACCCCTCAGCAGGAGCCTTCAAGTTTCCCCACCACTATATCTGGCTACTGTGAGATGGAATTAAGTTAGAATCAGAAAATACTAGTGTAATGGATGCCTGATCATTCCATCTTTGCTACATGTGAGAAGCCTGAAAAAAAAAACCTTCACACTTCAAAGACAAGAAAGTAATCACCTTTGAAAAGTTTGCATATACTGAGTAACTGATTTCAAGTTCTGTCACTAATCCACCCATGCTGTTCCAGTGAGTCACTGAAATTTAAGGAATTAGATGAACAGCTAAAGGTCAGGTGATAGAAAACAATGCAGAGAAATTATTTGGACAAATTTCATGTTGCCAAGACCACATTTAATGGTGTAGCATTAATGATGTTCTGCTTTTAACCAGAAGCTAATGTGCAATTTTATTTTTTTTTAAATTACCTAGAGACAGATTCTTTCTGGACTACTAACTTTTTTTTAGTATTTAGATCACAACTCCTAAAGACTTAGCTATATTTTGACAGGTACTGACAAAGAGTGCCATGGAATTGTGACTCAATTGTCACCTTCGGCGTTTTCAAGCTGAAAAACTCAGGATGAGTGCTAGGTACTAATTAGAACTGTTATATTAGGAAAGCAAATACAATGGTGTCTAACATTAAACAAAGCACAGTTCTCATCACAAATGGTTTCTTTTGTGTGCGGGTTAGTCTATAAAACCATTTTGCATGCTAATGAGGCACAAACAATTATTGCCAAAGTAACTAGTTTCATGCAATTACAAAAATCACATAAAAAGCCCTATTGTTTGTTGTCTTATGATTTTTTTAATGCTAATTTTGCACGTGATAATTTGGGGATTTCATTTGTACCACAGTGTGCAATTAGGTTTCTGTATCTGTGAAAGTGAAGGCTTCTAACAGGGGAGGGGATGGGGGGTGGGGGGGAAAGAATAGAAGGAAATAACTCCTTGTGTTAAAAAGTAAAAGAAATAGTATTCCTCCAAAAAAAAAAACAAAAAAAAAAGAAACTGGACTGCCTGAAAAAGAAGGGAAAAAAGATATGTTTTGAATTCCCATTGGGTGAAAAGGGAACACTTTCTCTGTTAGAGAAAATCTGAAACGAGAGTGGGAAAGAAAATTGGGACCCTAGAAACCAAGAGGCTTACAGGCAAACTAATGAATATCACTAAGCTGACACATCCTGTGGCTAGGAATGCATGACAAACTGGAGAGTTACACAAAGCCCTTAAAGAGGACAGAAAATTAGAGCCCAAAAGTCAGGTGGCTAAATAGTTAAAAATAAAAAGTTTGGGGGCTTCATTTTTCCCTTGAAAGACGCAAGTAATTCTCATGGAAGCCTATCCCTGCACTTTGCCCACTTTCAGCAATGATATCAGACCTTGTATTCTAATGTGGACAGAGACTTCTCTGGCTAAAGATCTGCCCATGCTTCTTTGACCTTGTAGTAACTGGATTGCAAATTAAGTATAGAAAAACCTGCCATATGCCACATCTCCTTTCCACACCTCTCCCTCTGACACACCCAGCCTTTACTTTGTTCTTTTTTTAACAAAATTGGTGTCATGTGGAATCTTTTTTACATATTTAAGATCAGGGAATAGTTATTGTTAGAGGTAAAGTACTCTTTTAAGGACAAGATTTAATCCTTGCATCGGATACAAGGTTATTGGGAAATCCTGAATTTCATAATTATTACCTTTTAAGAAAATGTGATTTTGTGTAAGGCCCAGGCTATGGTGAAATCCTACCTACAGCCATGTCTGGTGCAGAGAGCAGAAAGCTAGAGCAATGGTCACAGTTCATTTTCCTTTTGTGACATCTTCTCTCCTTCCATTTACCATAATGTTAAGCATTTCTGCAGATCTCTCTCTCTCTCTCTCACTCTCTCTCTCTGTGCCTGTTATGCTACTAGTGTTGGTACAGGAAATAAATTTGAAATCAATACATGTTGGTATTGTTAGATATCGTAATGTGGCTTTTAAAAAAATCACATTTATCTCACCATAACTAGCTGAGCCCAGCACTTTCCCTCTTTCATCCTGTATACTCTTTCTCTTTCTGTCGCCAGCTTTCTGAATGTATTTTCCATAATAATGTATCCTTCTACTATTGTGGATCTCTTCAGTATATTCTTCCCCCTTTGCCCCATTCAGTTTTTGTTTATGGTTTTTACTTGGAAAAATCATGAAGTCTTCAGGAAAATGCTTTCTACATTTTTCTGCAACAATGCAGCATTTTAGAAATATTACCAATTGCTATGTGAATAATTGATTCATGGCTGTCACAGCATGGAGGTGACATTGTACCTTCTTATTCCTTTTCCCCCACCCCCTACTGCCTGCTTAACCTTTTCTTCTTTTCATATTCTTTGTTGACAAAAGGCCATGTAGATTTGGTCAGCATTCGGTTCTGCTTGTGAAAAGTAACTAGTAAACAAGGGTAGAAAGTCTCCGTACAGAAAAACTTTACCTAAGGTTGTGTTGGTATTGTTGATTAATTTAGTGTAAACACTGTAATAATTTAGAAATGCATAATCACATGTTTTAATTGGCACTGTACATTTCTTATATAAAGACCATTTAATTCTCTAGACAATTAATTAAATCTGTTTATATGCAAACATATTTGAGGGAAAACCAATAATTTTATATAACAGCGGTGCATAAAAAGCATGCATATATATATATCTAAGTTGAAAAACACATATAATTGAATATTAAAAATCTAATTGGTCCACTATATTGCACCATTAAATACTAATTACAATTTTGCACGTCCTTTGCTGTTTTATCATAATATGGAAATATACCTTTCAAAAATGGCTTAGACTCTAGACATACAACTATCCTGGTTGTAACATTCTCCACTCAAACTATAGGGCAGTTGATTCTAATATTTCATGTTTCTCTTGGAGGCACATGTAGGTAAGAATTAGGTTGCTGATTTAATAGTAGATCTAGAAAAAATGCTTCTTGAAATGAGAATAATATTTTGGAAAGCTCAAGAACCATTGGTATATTGTTTTGCTAAATTGGACGTATATATGCAATCATGATCAATCTTAATAAATGTATAATATATAGGAAACCCTTCATGCTTTTAAAGAGAAGCTATAGGAATGAATGAAAATTGATTTAATGCATTCTTTCTGTAAAGTTCCATAATCAGTCCTTACAATAAAAAGACTCTATGCTAAAGCATGCTCAGGAATCTGTACATATGAATTATAAAGAGGAAGTTGATTTTAACAAATAGGCCTGGTGTAAAAGAAAAGGGTGCATTATGTACAAACATCCTGCAGATATACTAATATCATAAATATGTTAATTTAGACATCTGAATATAATAGAAAATAGATCAGCAGCCTGAGCTCCTGTTTCTTGCTCTGCCACTGATTTATTGTGTGCCTTTGGGCTTGTTGCTTTATCTTGTTATGCCTCAATTTACACATTGGGCAAACCTGCACACAGTTAACATGAATTAATTGTGCATTTTGGGAGATTTCATAGATTTCATAGATTTTCATAGACATCAGGGCTGGAAGGGACCTCGGAAGATCATCGAGTCCAGCCCCCCGCCCAAAGGGCAGGAAGTCAGCTGGGGTCATAGGATCCCAGCAAGATAAGCATCCAGTTTCATCTTGAAGGTGTTCAATGAAGGCGCTTGAACCACCTCCGGTGGCAGGCTGTTCCAGACCTTGGGGGCTCGGACAGTAAAGAAATTCTTCCTTATGTCCAGCCTGAAACGATCTTGAAGTAGTTTGTGACCATTCGACCTCGTCATCCCTTGGGGCGCTCTGGTGAACAAACGTTCCCCCAGATGCTGGTGGTCACCCCTGATAAACTTGTAGGTGGCCATCAGATCACCCCTGAGCCTGCGCTTTTTCAGGCTAAAGAGCCCCAGGGCTCTCAGCCTGTCATCGTAGGGTCTGCTTCCCTGACCTCTGATCATGCGCATGGCTCTTCTCTGGACTCTCTCAAGCTTCTCCACATCCTTTTTGAATTGTGGAGCCCAAAACTGGACACAGTACTCCAGCTGCGGCCTCACTAAGGCCGAATACAGGGGGAGAATGACGTCCCGGGATTTGCTTGAGAAGCATCTATGGATGCAAGCCAGTGGAGAACCTTGCATTTATCGGCATTGAACACCATCAGATTCTCGTCCGCCCACTTGCTGAGCCTGTCCAGGTCAGCCTGGATAACATGCCTGTCTTCTGGTGTGGATGCTTTGCCCCAAAGTTTGGTGTCATCGGCGAACTTGGCCAGTCCGCTTCTGACTCCAGTGTCCACATCATTAATGAAGATGTTGAACAGTATGGGTCCAAGGACAGAGCCTTGGGGGACCCCACTGGTCACAGGACACCACGATGAGTGACTTCCATCAATTACTACCCTCTGGGTCCGACCCCGGAGCCAATTTTCCAGCCAGTGGATCGTGGAGGACCCAAGGCGACAACTGGCCAGTTTCTCCAAGAGGCGATCATGGGACACCAGATCGAAGGCTTTTTTGAAGTCAAGATATATGACATCAATCTCTTCTCCCTTGTCCAGGTGTTAGGTCACCTGGTCGTAGAAGGAAATGAGATTGGTCAAGCAAGACCAACCCGCAACAAACCCGTGCTGGCTATCCCTTAAGATGTTGATGTCGGCCAGTCCATTAAGGATGGCCTCTTTAATAAACTTTTCTAAGATCTTCCCCGGGATAGAAGTCAGGCTGATGGGCCTATAGTTAGCCAGATCCACTTTCCTCCCTTTCTTGAAGATAGGCACCACATTGGAGAAGTGCTGGATTTGGGACAGGTGTAGTGCTTCTGTTCTGAGGTGGTGTGGACAAGAGCAACTATTATGCCATTCTCCAAATTCCACCTGCTTCATTCAACTTCTGCTTGCCTTGTGTCTGCGAACAACAGACAATAAGCCTATTTCCTCTTAAATCCTTCATGGAGAGAAGTATTTCTGTGGTCACTAGTGTTGCATATTCTTTGCATGCCTGAGCAAAGCATAAGACCACAAGGGCATGAAGACTCTTCATGCTTTCTCTTCACATGCACATCAGTGCAAAGGCTGCAGTGCCACAGAGTGCTCCCTTAAAGTTTTCAAAGGATTTTGAGATCCTTGACTGAAAGTGCAAAAACAGGGATTTCAGAAGAAAACCTTATCCCTGCTGAAGGTCTAAGTAAATGGTTGGGAGCAAGGGATCGTCACACCTGGTAAGGGAATTTGCCTACCTTGAACAGCCACTGTGCAATAGGAGATGACTATTAATTAGCCTCTAAGGTTATGCCTATACAGTGAAATAAAGGTTTGCCTATACCATGTGTAAATTAACATTAACATTAAGCTAGCAAGTCTGAGTGAACAGCAACAGACATAATGCATATGTTTTGCCATGGGCTAGCAGTCACAGTGCTGGTTCTCCAAAGATCCTGTGTACATATTCCAAATCCTGACACACACCAAAACCTGTTCTGCCATGCTGTCATGGCTACTGTGATTTATGCTAGCCAAATCAAAGTTAGTATGAATATCCCTATCCTATATACAGGTTTATACTATTAATTGATTCCCTGGCCATGTCCTCAGCCCTTTCTTGCCCCGTTTCCAATTAGCACATTCACCAGCCCTTGCAGAGGAGCCCCTGGAAATTTGTTATACAAAAAGCAATGTGTAAAGATAACATGCATGGTGTGTTCTTACCCTGACTCACTCTGTGCTCAATGGAGTCAATTATTTGGCCAGAAGATTTCGACATTTGCCACTAAATTTCATCATGGCATTTTTATGTTGCACTATCTTACCATTCCTCCTTCCATTTTGTTCTGTTTTCTCTGTGGTTGCCCAACCTAACCTGGTTAGGTAGGGCAAGTAGATTCTCTGAGATAGACACAATTGTTGAAAAACGCATTGGCCAGAAGATGCTATAAAACTGGTACACCTCTTTTCTTCCCCACTTTAGTGATTGAGCATATTACCTCATTCTGTGTCCAAGCTTTACCAGCCTAAGGGTTTGGCATCATAACTCTAACTCCTCAACTGGCCTCCCAGCCAGTATCTCAATACATTTTATGTCTGGGATGATTTCCACTACTGTTTTATTTACGATGCAATCAGATGCTGTAGGAAAGTGAGCAGTAACTGCTTTTCCATTGCATAAAAAAACCTCCTTTTTTTAGCCCTGTGCTATAAACATATGAAAGTCTCACTTTTTTTACCCTCTCAGAAAGAAAGCAGAAGGGGGTAGACAGAGTGCAGTGAATATGTGCCTTTAATTCATCTACATTTAGAGTATATTTTGCAATCTCTATTAGCAAAACTATATTACTGATCATTAAACCGAGTGTTTTACTTAGCATGTGTCTATCTTGATAGTGTTGGCAGCAATACTCACAACTTGTGGCCTGTTGAGACTCCCATCTTCACTTTTGTGGAAAGTGGCAAATATTGGTCACTATTTCAGGCGTATCACTCACACCAAGAAGTCCAAAGATGCTTTCCTCTTTTGTAGAGACAGAACTGCTTTTAAAGGAAGCATAGTTCTGATGACAGGTCACCAAAGCGAGGATATATTTGATACCCATACCACCATTTTGGATTACAATATTGTCATTTATATTTGCTTGTGTTAACACTCACAATCTTCTAGGTTCTTTCCAAACATTCCAGAAAGACCAGATTCCTTCTTGTTACAAGTAGCTCACAATTTAAGGATAGAGAAGTAAGCAGAAATCTTGGAGGAAAAGAAATAACCTCCCCCCGCTCACAATTTATATACTGTCCACTGTAATCAGCACAGCAAAAGTAGCCTTTGAAAGATTTAAATGTGGCCAGGATAGGGATTTTCCACTCTTGTAATTATTTGAAACTAGGAGCATAAATCTGGTATTTTCTGGCACTGCACATAATGGTAAGAAAGCAGATTCAGCATCAAAATTACCTATCCAGTACCAGAAATACATCTGCAACCTGCAGGGTGTTAGCTGACTTTATCCTATAATTATAATGAATCTCTTATTGGACCTTTTCTTCCCTGGACAATGCCATCTTGTGAGGACTAAATACATCATCAGTGAGCCTCATTCTTGTGTATTACACTAATATATCATTGGAATGACAACTGCTTCTGATGATGTATTAATGTAATACATCAGTAGAATGTGGGGCTCCTATGGGGTATTACTCAAGAACTGGGGCCATCTAAAGAAATGGATCCAGAATCTAATTCAGGTTAATTAGTGAATGAAAGGCATATAATTAAAAAGGTGATACGTAATGTTGAAGTTCTTACATCATTCAGAAGACTAATTTGCATCCTCATTACACATTATCCTTGCAACTTCCTGGTAATAGCAGGATTTGGATTTGCCTGCTGATGTCAGTGATTCACAAGCTATAACCTCCCCAATATTTTACAGTGATCCATGAATAATTCATTTATCTTATTTTTATTCTGTCCATCTCACATTCCTTGATAGTTAAACAACACATCAAATGCATAGCTATAAAACAGGATTTAGGAAAAAACAACACTATATCTAATACTCTGTTTGTAGATGGTGGGTACCATATAAACATTTGCACTTACATACTGCATTCAAAAGAAAGAGGCAACTGGCATTTGCTTTTGTAGTCAATTATGCAGCACAATTTTGTATATCATTTGTCTTAAAGCTATCATACAGCATGCACAATTCCTATGGTTATTTCTTCTGGATTTTTTTTTATTTTGTTGAGATATTTATTTATATTTTGGCAGAATTCCCCAGAGGTTTAAATAGTGTGTTCTACTGTACTTTAAGTTACAAATTGAATTCCGAAATGATTTTAACAATAGGATTTTCATAATAGTAATATTGCAATGTCCAGTAATATGAAATATACCCACAGCATTCTGCCCTTTACCCCATCCCTGATATTTCTCTATCATTTGAATTTTATATGTTATCCACAATTTTATATGTTATCCAGAATAATCCACCTATACATTATGAATCAAGCTGACACCAAAGGTGATAGCATTTAAACTAGGACTTTTGGTGGTCTTTCATTTCATGTTTATTAAAATTATACACTAAATAATGAAACATTAAGATAGAACACTATGCAGAATCAAGCTAAAGGACACAATTTAAATTCAATTTTATAAATATCTTACTGCCTGTAATACAGATACTATACTTATTCTCAAATAGACTGTTTTGTTTAATAAGCATTTATCTATTGTTAATGTCTTTGGAGAATTCATCTTGGGGTTTATACTGAAGATAAATGCAGGCGTGTGAGGGTTTATGAAAAATGTCTCAGCAAGTGACAGGAAGCCTGATATGAGTTACCACAGTCCGCTTCACATGTGGGGCAATCCACTACTTGTCTTGCATTTATTATATTTTCTTGCTATGTATTTTCTCTTTCTGTTCCAGAGAACCTTTGATATTATATACTTTTAAATACCAAACATTGACAGTAAATCTGAAAAGAATGCGTGATGTGGAGAAAGAGACAAAACTACTGATGTAAAAAATGTAGCTACAATAAAATAAAGAAGAAACCACAAAGGTTTTTTAAAATGGTATGTGCATGAAGGAAAGGAATTAGAATTTAAAAGGAATTAACTGAACATCAACTGCACGTCCCAATGATACATGTCATTTTAGCTCAGTAGGGTGATGTACATATTATTTAGAAAAAAATCATTCAAAGCTACTTTAAGAAATTCTTTCAAGAATAAATGGGATTTTAAAAAAACAATGTGTTGCTATCTTCTAAGGGAAGAAAATAGTGTGTATATCCATCTGTATTTGATCTTATTTAATCTTTGTACCCCTGTACCTGGGAAGAAAACAAAGAATGCATCTTGAGTGTGGAGAGAGGTTCTGAAATAATTGTACATTAGTTGTAAAGCTCTATGTGAACTGTAAGTCATGTTACAAACGTGTACTTTTTATTTTTAACTTTCTAATTAGTACCAACTTCTCTCTCCCTTTCTCTAAATTTTTCCTTCACCACAGTATGAGCTGAAGAGAGCTCTGTTATAAAGTGTACTGTGGAATCTTGAGGATGTCAGGAGTAACCAGAATTAAATTAGATTTCAACTCTTGCAAATTAATGAGTAACCTTGAGATGTTTGAATGTCTCTGGTATGTCAATAATGTAATGTGCATCAGGAAAGGGTGAACTTTGCTTGTACACAAGACGGAGTCTTTTTTCCCATGAGTTTTATAAGGTAACTCATTCACTAATTATTAAATCATCACACACATTTTACTTTTGGGGGGGAGGGGGGCTGTTAAATTCTGATATTTAAAAGCAGTTTTGTGTCTAATTGCCTGGGCTTAGTGTGAAAGCCTTTTTCTTAAAGAAAAAAATCCTACTTTGTAAGACAAGACTTTGACAATAAAATAAACACACAATTCTCCATCAGTGTTAGCAAGGCAGCATGATGAGAAAGCTCACTATAATCCAGGCACCCCATGCAACTAAAGAATGTCAGAGGGAAGAGGAGCGATGAACTGGACTGCATCAGTCTGGCTGTACTCAAGGGCTGAATGAATTTGAAACATGACCAAGTCTGAATGGAATAGTGGTCAGGAAGCCAGGAACAATTACTTCAGATTACAAAAAGCTTGAACAATTTACTTCACAAGACAACTGCATAGTCTCCATGTGCTGGAGGACTGTCAATACTATATTTGGACAAAATCTAGAGAGACTCTTAAATGGAGTTGTTGAAGGAAAGGAGGAAAAAAAAGATTCACATTGTTTAAGATGATAGCAGAAAGGCATTTCAATAGAAATGTATTCCAGTAACCAAAATCCCTGCCCAACATCCTCTTTGTTTCAGAAACTCTGATTAGTTAACATATTCCATCACCTTGGGAAGAAAGCTGAGGTAAGCGGCTTAATTTATAGATGGATGGAACAAACTTATTTAAAAATTCTCACTACGTTATCATGAATCATGTAGGCCTATTAAACTAATTGCTAAGTAAATGTAAGCAGTATTACAGTAGAATCCAGTGAATTTATCATCAATCTAAAGAGATCTTTGGTGGTCTCATGCTGCCCCCCACAGATATGTCTCAGAACATTCATTATGCTATAATTACAAAGTCTCTTTGAAGAGGCTAAAAATCCCAAGACTCCTCTCATCAATTATTTTCACCTGTTAATTCATTTTGTGTGAGGTAATAACCTCAGCATAATAACAAATGTGCAAGTACTCCGATTTTGCAATTAAAAGCAGCAGGGCTCCTATTTTGATCATACAGACTGTGACATCCATCATAGAAAACAATTTGGGCCTAGCGGGATGACAGATGCCACACTGATGGCTCTACTAACTAACTGCCTGTCCTGGAAAAAAAAAATGGTCCAGTTTCAGCCTGCAGCTGCAAGCTATCTGATAGCTTCTGACCAGTCAGCAGGGGAAAGCCTGCAGTGACTAAATTACTGAAAGGTAATTTTACTTCACAAAATGAGGATTTTGGACTCGTATACGTATGCATTCCAGTGGCTGTTGTAATTTGGAAACAAATAGTCCTTTTCATTTGGAAAATGACTGGAATCACTGCCAGTGTTCAGAGAGCATTGTTTTTCAGCCTTTGACATGAAAAATACAGTGTAATACTCATTATTTCTTTCCTTTCACATCTTATTAGACACAGAAGGCAAGGTGGTTATCTCTGCTTTCTTTAGCTAAATCTGCACAAGTAGGATTTCTTCCAACCTCTGGACAGGTGCCTAAATAATAGAAGAGTGTTCATTTTAGCCTTTCAGTTTGTATCAAGGCTGAGTGAGCCCTGTCTAGGGAATGATCCCACCAGCACCACCAAGCCTTAAAGTGATATGCCCTCATCTCCAACTCTACTGAAAACAATGAAGCAAAATGCAAGCACAGGCAGCTCATTAGCTTCAGAACTGATTCACCAAGGAAACAATTTGATGTTGAATTTAATGACAGGAAAGATGTTGTCCTGATTGGGGGGAGCACGCACAAGAATCTCAGTAAATACAGCCAATTTATTTTAGCCAATAAGGTATGTAATGTAATACTTTATACTGGTCCAATTAGTTTAAAACAGTTAATCCTGAAATACCACATATTCTAAGCAAACTAGTCAAATAAGCAAAGGTAAAACTTGTGAGCTGGAAACATAATAACATCATTGTCATCAAAAATGAAATATTTCAGTAAGGACTGATCTTTTTGTTTTTATCCCCTAAAACTGAAATCTGGTAGTTAGATTGTGAAAAATGGGCCATGCAGCATGCTAACATGAATGGATGTAAATTACAAACAAAACAATACTATTGAAATTGTTATATGTTGTATGGTTTCTGTTTTCAGATTTCAGCACTCTAATGCTGCGCAACAAAAGATCAGCAGAGGGCAAAAGGTTAAGTATAGTGTGAACTTTCTTGGTTGTGGTGCGCCATAAGATGAAAAGATAGCCCTGTTTATGGCATCTACAGACTACAATGCTTACCATTTTATACTTCCCTCCCACATTCTCTGCAGACAAAGAATCATCGTCCGCTTCTTGGGAAAAATCTACTGTTTCTTACTCCACCATATTACACTCATAAACCCTGCCAGCAGAAAAGAATGCATGGCTAGAGAGAGAGACAGGAATGTGCAGCTAATAAAATGTATAATGCCAGAAAAGATACCTGCTCCTCATCCTCTTTTCTGCCTGTGTTCAGGTATCAGTATTGCACTAAAACGTTTTGGTAGTTACTAGGCTATTCAGATCTGTCTCATACTTGCCAGGGAGGGGCCCTCCAGTTCACTCAGGTAAACCAATCCGTCGAGGTTTTTTTGCATGGTGTTTTGAGATATGGAAAACAGTCTATGCTGATCAGCTTTAAGTTTGATATGCAACATGTAAGAGCGCTTCATAAGGTTATACAGTAATCAAAACAAACAAAAAGCATTAGTCAAAACCAAGCAAATTAGAATTACCCATCTTAGATCTTCTTTAATGCAATGCCAATAGTTCTTGCCCTTTCTGCACATGCTCCTACAGTAACTAATGTTCAGTGGCCATCAGCAAATTATGACTCATGACACTTTTGCTGCTGCAGTATTAAGCCCAAAGTCCTATGGAGAAAATATATGGTTTTTATTACCAAATTGTTCTTGTTTACAATTCTAATATCCTCTTCATTATCTACTTTTCCAGACATTTTAGGCAGTTCTGAAGACCTGGGGCAGCACTAGTCCTGTCATAAAGAGAAATTAATGTTGTTAAAGATGGCCTAGCTGCCCTCTGGGACAGCTGAAGATGTGAAAATATAAGGTTCTGTTTTAAAGATGAAAATGATTAAAGGCACAGGCACCTTGCTCTTAGTACAGCCACTAAAACTTTTAATAAAATACTTCAGCACAAAAAAGCCGCTTTACTTGTTCTCACTGTAAGTCTTTTAAAAAAAAGACAACTTTGTTCTATAAGAAGAGGCTTCCTTTAAGGACTAATAAGCGTAAAAAGGACCTCATCATTATAAAGAACCTATTCGTCTCAGCAACAGCTCACTTAATAAAGACTGGATGATAAAAAAACCAGTAGAGCTGTCTCCAAATAGCCAGTAAGCTAATTAGGTGCATTGTAACAGGTAGCCCTTACAAAAACTGACAGGCTTAAGCCAGAATGCCGCAAATACTTAAGAACATTGTAGCAGATGTACAGTAGTTATTGTATCCTCTTCAAGGCTGTTGCTGCTGCCACAATTTTATAAGCTTATGCACCTCAAACCCTTAAAGAAGTTTAGAATGGGTTTTGGTGGAAAAAAAAATACAAACCAGCTGAAGACATTGTGAGCTTTTAGGGGCCCCAGACCAAAGAGACCTTTCAGAAGGAATGGTTCAGCTATCTGGAAGAAAATGGCAGGAAGCACAAAAGGGGAGAGCATAACCTTTGTCCTAGCAGGGATGGAAGAATATCCATCAGAACTTCACCTTCATAATCTTGCCCACCTCAGTCATTTTTTACTGGTTAAATGAAGGTTACAGAATTTGCTCTGAAGACAAAAAGTCCCTTTCCTGTCAAAAATATTGTTTAAGTTAAAGGGCAAGTTTGCATTTTGATTGCCCCAAAAAGTTCTATTTCTCTTTCCGGGTTTTCATATTTTGTGCAGAAGACAAAACTTATAATTGTGCCTTTCTCATATACCTTTTATCTATTATTAATTCTCTTCTGTAATATGTGGTATACAGGAGCCATTTTTGGACTTCTGTGTCCCTTAATGACTGTAGCAGAGCTGCAGAAGCTATTATTGGTCTGGCCACAGAGGGAGATTTATTCCTCACTACATGGTATGAATGGGGGTCTTGGCACTAGCCCTCCATGGGTCAATAGAGTAATGGGGAGGTTCTGGGAATAACTGACTCTCCTCTGTAAATGATGTAGATGGACAATAGACACAATTTGAGCTGGTAAGCTGAAGCAGTAACAAGAAGAATGGATAGTGGAGGCTATCAGGAAGCCACAAGCCCTGGTATTGGAGAGGTAGGATAACACTTTTTTACCCCCTACCTCCCTATTCAAAGGGAGAAATGACTTTGTCCCTTTGAAAATTCTTATTCATAATGTCCCGATAAATCAACAAAGGTATTTTCTTATGTCCTGTATTACTGCTGGCATGTGGATAGGGCTGGTGTTTTTTGAATTCACAATACTACTAGCCAGGGGCTTTACAAGTCCATCCATCTTATGGGGTTTAGTTTCATTGAATAACACCGAGTCCCTCCAGGTTTTGCTCCAGGATTATATTCAGAGCTGGGAGTGACATTATGGACTTTTCAACTCCGCTACATCTCTCCAATATGTAGCCTTTCTCAAGAAGAATATTTTCTTTCCAGAAAAAAATTATTTACTTGCTTTGGAGTTTTGCACCTAGTAGTAACCGCTTCAAAGTAAAACCATGCCTTGAGAAGCATACAAAATATTGACAAATTTTCAAAATAAAATACTAGTAGACTTAATACATGATGTTTATTGATTAAATGACATGATAACTAAACCAAACAGAAGTGCATTGTCATTAGGATCAAACCACTCAATATATTGTGCACATGCATGTACGCACAGATGCATCCACACACAATAATGTTAAAAGGACCTTTTTTAGTTTAAAAGGTTAAGCATACAAAAAGTTAGGATGTAACAGAATTAATATTGACTGTGCAACTCTAATTCAGCCCTTTATGCATATGTATTATGATAAGGTCTTCAATTGGGCGATCACCAATTATTCCTCATTTAATGCACAGAATGGATAATGCTAAAATGAAGACCAGCTATTCAGTGTTCAGTGCTTTGTTCTCTAACTACAGTACAATTAAACAGTCCTAGGCCAACGTTTGGCAACATTTTTGGGCAGTGTGCCAAAAACACCCCAACCTCGACTATGTAAGAGGTTGGGGTGGCAGGGGTAGATGTCAGAGGAGCTGTGAGGGGCCCAATGCTTGTTGTGTCAGTGCAGCCCAGTTCCTTTCCTGCTGTCTGCCTTGAGGTGTGCATGCACCTGCCACAGGCAGTGAGCTGGGCCAGGGCTCTGTGGCCCTAGTACACTTGCTTGCAGCCTCCCCCCTGCCTGCAGTGAGCAGCCCAGACTCTACTGTGGGTGGCAGGAGCCTTCCCAGAGCCTGGGTCAGCTGCGGCAGGCAGCTGGGAGGCTGCAGGTAGCTGCACCAGGGTCTGTAGAGCCCCGGCCCTGCTCGTTGCTGGAAGCAGGTGCACCACACCTTGCAGCAGATGGCAGGGGAGGGGCCAGGATTGCACTGCCACAACAAGGATCAGCCCTCTTACAGCCCCAACCTTGCGCTCCAAAGCATGTGTACCTGTTGCTGACAACGAGCTGGGCTGGGGCTCCAAAGACCCTGGTGCAGCCATTTACAGCCTCCTAGCTGCCTGCTGCAGCTAGTCTGGGCTCTGGGCAGGCCACTACTGCCTGTCACAGAGCCCTAGCTGCTCGCAGGAGGTGCAGGGAGGCTGTAAATGGCTGCACTGGGGTCTGTGGAGCCCCAGCCCAGCTTGTTGCTGGCTGTGGGTACACATGCACCTCCAGGCAGGGTTTGGGGGAGCCATGAGGGGCCCAATCTTTGTTGTGGCACTGAAGTCCCAGCCTCTTCTACTGTCCATACTAAAGCATGTGTGCCAAACAAAATGCCTTTGCATGCCATGCTCTGGCATGTGTGCCCAGGGTTGCTGACCCCTGCCCTAGGTCTTATTTGCTGCCCAATCTTTGATCTGAGGATGACTTGTTAATTTAAGCATAGGCCTTTCTATGGCACCTAACACTGCATGATCCAAACACTTTTAAAATGTCAATTTATCTTTAAAAAATCCAGTGTGGTAAGGATGGTATTATGCCTCTTTCACGGATAATAAGTTGAGACAGCAATTAAATTTAGAAAGATGCACTAATTCAGGGTGCATAAATCATTACACCTAAGTCCTAACTTTTTCAGCAAGCCCCATTTTCCTTCCCATGTCCACACGTCACCAGGCCTATGTCATATCTCTTTCTCCTTTATTGCACCCTCATTCTTTTCCCCATGTGTCTTGTACCTAGTTCCAGTCTCCATATAACCTGTGTTCTCCTCCCATAAATTCCTAGGCCCCATTTCCCTCAGTAGCCTGTGGTTTAAGCAACTTTGTCCATCTAGTCCTAATCTGACCTCTTCCTCAGACCCTACTCTCCTAGTCTCTTTATCAGACTACTGGCAGTGCTCCTACCAATGCAGTCTAGTATGCCATTCACCTTTGCTGAAACAAGGGCATACTGTTGGCTCATATTCAGCTCACTGTACACTATAACCCCCGGGTCCATCTCTACAGAGCTGCTGCTTAGCCAGTCAGTCTCTAGCCTATACCAGTGCATGCGATAGTTCTGTCCTAAGTGCAGGATTTTGCACTTCTGCTTATTAAACCTCATGTGATTTCTTGTGGCCCAATCCTCTGAGTTGAATCCTAGCTTTACCTTTCAGCCTTTCAACTACTGCTCCCAGGTTTGTGTCAACTGAAAACTTGCTGAAGGTGAACTCCATCCCATCTTCCACATTGTTGATGAATATATTGATCAAAACTGACTCCAGGACCAACCCATGGGGGGCTCCATTTGATACCAGCCTCCAACTAGACTTCAAGCCATTGACTACTATCCTCTGAGCCTAATGATCCAGCCAGTTTTATATCCACCTTACAGTCCATTCATCCAACCTGTACTTCCCTAGCTTTCTTGCAAGGATGTTGTGCAAAAGCCTTGCTATAGTCAAGGTATATCATGTCCACTGCTCTTCCCGCATCCACAGAGCCAGTCATCTCATCATAGAAGGCAATCAGGTTGGTCAGGCATGACTTGCCCTTGGTGAATCCTTGCTTATTGAGCCTAATCACCTTCTTCTCCAACTGCTTAGAAATGGATTCCTTGAGGACCTACTCCATGATTTTTCTAGGGACTGAAGTGAGGCTGGATCCTCCTTCTTCCCTTTCTTAAAGATGGGCACTATATTTGCCCTTTTCAAATCATCTGCAACTTTTCCCAATAGCCATGAGTTTTCAAAGATAATGGTCAGTGGCTCTGCAGTCACATTGGCCAACTCTCTCAGCACCCTTGGATGCATGGAGTCTGGCCCAATGGACTTGAACAAATTCAGCTTTTCTAAATAGTTCCTAAACTGTTCTTTTGCCACTGTTGACTGCCTACCTCCTCCCCAAACTGTGCTAGCAGGTGCAGTAGTCTGGGAACTGACCTTGCTTGTGAAAACTGAGGTTAAAAAGGCATTAAATACTTCAGCCTTTTCCTCATTATCTGTCACTATGTTGCTTCCCTTATTCAATAAAGGACCCACACTTGCCCTGATTTTCCTCTTGTTGCTGACATACTTGTAGAAACCATTCTTGTTACTCTTGCTAGAGGGACTGGGCACGGGGATGGGCAAACCGGGCAACTGCCCAGGGTCTGGACAGAAAGGGGGCCCGAAAATGGTAATTTTAAAATTATTATTATTATCATCTCTGAAAAAGGGGGACCCAATATTAAAAGTTCACCTGGGACCACCAGGAGTCTAGGCATGGTACTGCTTGCTAGCTGCAACTCCAACTGAACTTTGGCCTTTCTGATTTTAACCCAGCATGCCTAAATAATACTCTTATACTCCTCTCTAGTCGTTTGTCCAAGTTTCCTTTTCTTGAAAGCTTCCTTTTTGTGTTTTAGCTTACTGAAGAGTTCCCTGCTGAGCCAAGCTGGTCTTCTGCCATACTTGCTATTCTTCCTGTTCATTGGGATGGTTCGTTCCTGCCCTCCCATTAAGCATGTATGACATGCAAGTATGAATAATTGGATGGACCTTATTCAAGAGAAAACTAAATCTGTTTACATACTGGTGGTATTAACAAACATAGGATTTCTGTAGTAGCCAAAACAGTATTTCTAAATCCCCATAATTGTGAGAATAAAAAATTTAGCGCAGTATATAAAGTGCCTGTTTGGTAAGTCTGCAATATTGAGTTCAAATCCTGTTAAGCTTGTTCTTTTATTAAAATTTCTAGTATCTTTGTCCATTGACACAATTAGATACTGGTTAATTCTTACCACTTTTCCACAGCAACCAAAACATGTCTGAAGCATTTTAGAAAATGGTTAGTGTGATGGCAGCGTGCCATCGTCACGGGCACATACAGGGGACAGAGAGGATTGCGGGGCAGCAACAACCCCTAAAAAGAACCCCGGGCCAGGTTACTTACCCCCGGGAGGGATGGCAGCGTCAGAGCTGGGACCGCGGCAGCAGCCGCAGCCGTCATTACGCCGGCTGTTTAAACAGCTGTTCCCGGTAAGGGGAACAGCTGAGCCAATCGCGGCGGGAAAGTTTAAAAACCCCAGCAAACCCCGCAGCAGGGGGGAGCCAGGGAAGGAGAGAGGAGAGGTGCAGCACGTCAGTGGTGCTGCGGCTTCCCCAGAACGAGAGCCTCGGTCAGGCGGCTCTGCATCAGCTCAGCAGCTGAAGCGAGAACCAAACCCCCCAGCAGGGGCAGAAGGAGTGGTCCCCAGGGATTGCCGGGGCTAGGGCATTGATCTGGGAAGCCTCCCCATCCCGGAGGAATATTATTTCTAAGAACAGGGGAGGAAAAGGGAGATGACCCAAGATAGCGGCGGAGTCAGCAGGATTTTAAGACAGGCTGACTGAAGGCGACCGTTAGCCTAGGTCCCTACGATCGGGAACACCTACCAGCAAGAAAGCCTGCGGATAGCAGCAAGTCACCATCTCACCAGCAAGTGAACGGTTGGTGAGTGGACGGGGTGTAGGGGTGGCAGAGCCCCGTGGAACAACGGAAGCCTCAACCGTGAGTACACCCATGTCAGGGAACCCCTCTGGTAAAAGAGCTCCACTGAAGCCCTCCTTCGAATCACCCATAACATCAAAGTCGTGGCAGGCAGGACGAGGGGAGGGGCTACCTAACGGAGGGTGATACTGGATGTGAGGCCCAACAACATCACAGTTAGCTATTTAAATGATCAAATTAACATTGTTAAGGCTAGTTCAGCACACCTGTAGACAAACAGCTTGCACTAGTCTTGTACTAATATCAATTATGCATGTATCCAGAGTGAACATATGACTGGGGTAGCTGCCACACTAGGTGTGAGTACACTGCCTCATCACTAGGTAGTGGGAGAGGTAGGTAATACATTTTTTGTTTTCAATAGATGACTACCTCAGGGTAAGTGGGTATGTAAACTCTGTACAAGTGTAAAAATGCATGAGTACATTTTTACAACAGTTGCTACTAGATCTATATTAATTCTAGTAAGTTAACGTGAAATAGGCACCACACTGTGTGTCCACTCTCATTTACACTTATATAAAGGCAGTTTCCACTGATATAAACATGTGGCATATTAAGGCCCTCCTTTTCGTGTATCCACACATGGATTTCTGAACTGGAAGGCTCAATAAATTGAGGATGATCACTTCACTTTCACAGTGACAGCTCTGAAAGAAACCCTACATCCATAAGAAGTCAACTTTAGTATTCAAGCATGTTTCTCTCTTAATATAAAGTAGTGGTGTGAACATGATTCCCTGTCTTCCTATACCTGTGGAGTTGTCCTGTATTCTAGGCAGGGTGAGTAGCTGTCGGTAAACCTATAGGCAGTCTGGAAAAAAAGGTTAAAAATGCTTGACTGTAAAGTATAAAAAATTTGGCTGTCTGTAAAAAATTAAGAAACTGTAAGCCTGATTGAAGATCCATCATTGGAATGAGGCTGGATGCAAGCGTTGATGGACAGACAGAGCAGTTCCACTTATAGCTGAGAGGGATCACAGCTCAGTGTCCTGCAAGGAGAGCTCACCATCAGGGTTTTGTGGTCCATGGAAGCCACCATAGATTTCCCTACCATCTCCCCATAGATTTCTCTACCATCCTCATGCTGTGTCTGCATGTTCCTATAAGCCTACTTTCCTTGAAGGTAGGCAGGACCACTCAGCTCCAGGTAGTCTGAGGCACTGGGAAGGATAGAGGAGGGGAAAAAAAATTATTTCCCCAGGTTTCTGGGTAGGGGCGCAACCCAGAACTAGAAAGTTGGTATTATATCCCTGAATTTAAACCTGGCTCTTGTTGCTATTGTCTGGAGCCTGACAGAAGAGTAGCATTTACATTATGTAAAACACATGTCAGTAAAAATGTTTAGTTGTCAGTTAAAAGTTTGCAGGTTATCAGGAAAAAATTCTTGTGTTGGCAACCTGGAAGGACCAGCTCCTGTACTCTGCATGTCCTTGTGCCCTTTCCATCCCTTAGACACCTGATCCACAGCAGATGAATTCAGTAGGTATCTTCCTATTGTGTTTGATGAACTATTCATTATTCTACACAATAGTTTAAAATGGTTCTTGTATGAACTACTCTTAAATATTACATGTGTTTTGCTTAAAAATAAATGTATATTAATCCAACAAAATTGAGTCCTCAATATCTGCTGAATAGTAATAGTTGTGTGAAAATACTGACAACATATTTTGTTTTTTTAGAACTCACTAGTGATGATTTTCAACTTTGAAATAAAAACCAAAAAGAGGAGGTGATTGGGAGAAACAATTGGAAAACAGATGTATAGAAAGAACAACAAATCTGGATGATAGACTCAATCAGAAATCAAATAAAGAAAAGAAAATTTCTTAGATATAGGTCACAAAGGTCAGTATACACATCAAGGGAACAATATATCCTTTTATAAGAGGAACTTTCTGGCTTCAACCACCACATGCTGAGATTTCTAGATTTCTTATATTTCTTAATGATATAGAACCCCAGGAATATCGGTATATATTTTGCAAGCCACAAATAAATTTCTTTGGTATATGATAAAGCATGAAATCACCAGTGTTTATATTTGATTTAAATATAACAAAATTATGAAAAATAATTTTCACCATTTACTTTTCTAAAATGTTTTTTACATGAAAATATCTTATCCTAATAGTTCACATGATAATAACCTATGTATCAACAGAAGACTATCTACTAAGAGCTGGTAATGTCATACCATGTTTTATTGTGGGGCAGGGGTTGGGGGGCTAAAAATAGCCTAGTCGGGGTTGGGGCAAGCTGCTAGGTTTTCCCAGCCCTAGGGCTATGCTGGGAATGCATGTAGGCATTCAGAAGATCAGGTTAACCCTTTCCTAGATCAATCAACCCAATCTTGATCTAAATTAAGGCACCTCCTCACTAGCTTAGATTGAGCATACCATTTTTGGGGAGACTTAAGCCCTCTGAACACCTGCACAATTTAGCATTTAGACTGACCTAACCCTGGTTAGATCTATCTAAATCTAACAGTTTTATTTATCCTTAGTTGCCCATCTTGCGATCAGTGGGTGGGAGGTGCCTGCCTACGTATCTTGAGGTTCTGAATCTTCTTTCAGGTTGGTGCCAGAATTTCACCATTGTGCTGACTTTGAGTTTCTAGTCTATTTTGTTTATTGAGTCAATTCATTCTACTTATATTGCTCTAACTTTTAGAACTCTTGCATTGGGCTCAGGTGTAAGAAATTGTATTAAAACCCTTATGCTTTCCTTTCTAATGTATGCTCTTTCAGTTGTAAAAGATACTGCACAACACTTTGAACCAAGAGGTTAAAAATCTTCCTAAATAAGTAGTTTCCACTGTGGACTAGATATCAGTTTATACATTGTTTGGATTTACCTGGGGTCTGCAGTACTGCACTGCAGAAGCTGTTTTAGGAGTACATTCAGAGGATTATTGAAAAAAGGTTTGTATCATTCAATTACTTGTTAAAAGACCAAAATCTGAAGGTAAACCTGCTCTGTTGCTTTCTAACTTGTTTGACTTTAATTGTAAAGACAAACCCTTTGTAAAGGATTGCAGCGGGTCGACTCAAACATTTAAAGTTTGGTTCTACTGTGTCTGAGGACTTAGGTCTGATTCAAGATGAGAAGGGAAAGGAGGATTACAAGCTTAAAGCAAAGATAAAAATAAGTTTGAAACAAGCTTGCTGAAAGAAAGAGAAACAAGTTTGTCGTGACCTTGCCACAGGGAAGAGAACAGGTTTACCAGAGAAGTTTGTCGTGACCTTGCCACAGGGAAGAGGACAGGTTTACAAGTGGTTTCCAAGAAGGCTAAGACAAAGGACCATTTGAAATTGTAATCCATTTGCTGTTTTAACCTGCCCCAATTTCGGTGAGTCAACCCTGGTTAAAGGGTTTAGAAAGGGTAAAGTTTGCTGGCTTCTTAAAAGTGCTCTCAGTCTCCCCTCAAAACTAGATTAATTTAACATAGTTTTATTTCTGCAAAATAGCTTCCCTAACTTTAAAGTAGCTACAATTCTGGGACCATAAACACCATAAAAAGCAGGAAGTATCAGTATTCTACATCCCTGTAGAACCTGAAAAAAGAAGAGAAAGAATGAGTGAGGGAGAGAAAGAAACAAGGGAGAAAACTTCTCATTTACTGTTATGCTACTGGCTGACTTTTCTGTTGACTCGGATTAATCTACAGTTGTTGCATAGAAGCCAAAAGAAAAAAAAAAATCTGTAACTAGACTTTCCTTCCCATTTCTGATAACTATAGTAGGCTGCCTTGCCAACAACAGGAGCATATAAAGTTCAGTTTCTTTCTACAGAGAGATAAGAGGATCTTAACCAGTGACTGTGAGCACCGCGTTTCCTATTTCACGCTCAGTGCATAAAACTTTGGTTAACTCTCTTCATACGTCATGGACTCTTTAACGTGAAAGCTGTCACCACTCCCCGTCCTGGAAAACTAATTCTTTTAGGATTTTTTTTTAAATAGGACACTAAAATGGTTCTGCAGTAATGTGTAACATTTTTCTTCAATCAGAGATGTGCTCACTATACCTGCAGATTCCAACCGTCTTATCTATCAGCTTGCCAGACTTTTAGCAGGCTGCTCAGAACTGTTGCATCCAAGAAGGTGGCACTTTTTGGGGTGAGGTGGGGGGGCAGGGGTGGCAGTCTGCTGCCCAGGAATTAATACTGCCTCTAGCAACTTAAAACTGCCTCCCCATATAGTTAGTTGGGTGTCTACTACCTCTTTTCTTGGGATTCTCCCTACACTTACTACCTCCAGTTTTACATCTCATATCACAGCAGCTTCTTTTTGGATGGAAGTTCCTGGCCCCTGTAAGTGCTAATCTTGACAGTGCTATAAGGATCCCTATCATTTTAGTTCTTTTGATTCCCCCTTTCTGGATGAGTTGGGTAAAAGATTTCATTAGGAGATGAGTTGGGACTGGTTATAAAACTGCCAATGTGGTAACTAAGGGCTCCTACAGACATGCAGCGAGGCTGCTCTAATGTGCTATAAATCCATCATGTTGGAGCAGACTCAATTAATTGAGTCCACTGGAGTGCAGAAATTAACATACTCCAGCAGCTTCCAGCTTCATGTGTATCAGTGTCCCCACACTGAAAAATGGTGGTGGGGCGCTTTAAACTAAAGCTTGTTTCATGAGTTATAGCTCAAGCGCCCTGCCACCATTTTTCAGCGTGGGGATGTTACATCATACACATGACACGTGGGTGCTTTTAGTTAGTATGGCTTGCTAATTAAAACACACACCCCCGCCTCCTGCAGCATGTCTATAAATGCCTTAGCAAGCTGAATTACAGCAGGATCCAGACCTCATCTTCTTTATATTAAGCCTATCGTGTGAAAAGTCAACCCAATTAAAGTCCAATGGCAAAACATGCATTGATTTTAGTGGGGCCAGGATTTTACCTGGCAAAGGAACAGGCCACAATGATTTCATGGTTTTGCTATAATGTGAAGATTTATATCATATATTCTCTTTGTGCCTTTTTAACCATTCCCCTTATTTCACTCTTTGTTCTATTTTCATTCATCCTTGCCCTGTGACTGGAATAAGCTCCCTTCTTTACTTATGAAAATTTACACTTTCACAACATTATCAGAACTAATATATGATGTAAAGTTATCTTATTAATTTCACCTATAACTTTTTTATTTTTATGTATATTTTGTATAACAGTACCTTCTACATATGTAGATATGAGTGTGTTTCTAAAGATGAGCTATATCCACCCATTTTTGCCAAATTGTTTTTTTGGTCAAGGTAGAATTGGCCTCAACAATAGCATTGTCTGCTCACTAGCAACAGAATATGTTGTAATAAATTAATAGTGTTTTTATGCTATGCCTCTAGCTGTAATGAGGACACATGCATTATGGGTGTCACCCTGTCTCTCAGGACAATTTTAATAAAGCTTACACAGTAGTCCAGCTAAATAAACAATGAACCAGTCAGGATATATAAAAACAGTGCAAGCTCCAGGGGATGACGCTCAATAAGGGAAAAAAAACCCAAGCAAAATTCTTAGCAAGATTAGCAAGTTACAATAAGGGAGGTATTAACACCATAGATAGTCATCCTGCTCCCCACAGTGTTTGAGAATCTGAACCAAGCACTTAAAGATGTGACAAATTTAAGCATTTGATTACATTTCATTGAATTGCATTAGTGCAGTTGTGGTCAACCTGTGGCACAGGTGCCACAGGTTGCACAGGCAGTCTTTGTGTGTGGCAGGGGGCAAGGAGCAGAAAGCTGATCATCAGACCAGGTATGAAGCACAGGACAGGAAGCAAAGCAACAGCTTGGTCAGGGAGTATAGGGCAAGCAGCAGAAAGCTGAGCAGCAGATTGGATAAGGGAAAGGGATCAAAGAGGCACTCAAGAAGGGTGCAGAGCTAATTTGTGGCACACCTGCCAAAAAGGTGGGTCCTTACTGCTTTTGTGAATAAGAAGGGTGCTGCAAATAAAGCACATTCTTCACTTTCTTTTCTGAATCAAGTCAACAAATGAAGTCATAGGTGTTTATTTCTTGTAAATACATTCACAGATAATAGTTTCAAGAACTTCACTATACTTCAGGTCAAGAAAATACAATGGACACAAAGGCCGCATCCGCACAAGTGCAGATGCTTGTTTCCCTGGGTACAAGAAACAGT
Source organism: Alligator sinensis (assembly GCF_000455745.1). Lineage (NCBI taxonomy): Eukaryota > Metazoa > Chordata > Crocodylia > Alligatoridae > Alligator > Alligator sinensis. The sequence goes on along the minus strand of NW_005841834.1, from coordinate 1,097,196 downwards.
GGTATACCTTCTGCCACTGCTACTTGTCCCTAGGAAATGCCCATGCCATGCGCCCTCTGGTGCACAACAGGTTACCACAGGTGGGGTAGGGGACGCTGGGGCCAGCAACTGTGCTGGCCCCAGAAGCCTTACCTAGGGTACTGGGGGCCTTGGGGAGCTGCAGCCATGGTTTTTCTGCAGCTCGGAGCCTGGCCAGCAGCCGGAGTGTGATTCCAGCTAGCCAGGCTCCAGTTTTGGGTGATGTATGCTGCCATCACATGCACCACCCCGTTTTTTTAAGGTACAGGGTTTTTTGACCTCAGGTACTGACAAATTTGCTCCTGACAGGAACAGCTCAGTCCAGGGCTGCTCCTGCTCTTCTCTGCCTCCCTGCAACAGCCAGGGGAGAGCTCCAGGCTTCCCCAGGTGCCAGCACCCAGCTGGCAGGTGGTATGGGGACTGGTCCCAATCTCTGTGGGATAGGGGAGAGCTGTCCCACCTGCCAGGCAGCTGCCTCCCATCCATGTGGAGGTCAGGATGTGTTCTGATCTCCACGTGTCTGGAAGAGCTATCCCCGCTGCCAGGCAGCTTCCTCCCAGCCATGTGGAGCCCGAGCAGCTTCCTCCCAGCCCAATCTCCACATGTCTGGGACGAAGCTGCCTAGCAGTGAGTCCAGCTCTCACAGCCCCATGGAAATTAGGACACATCCCAATTTCCACGTGGCTGGTGTGCTACTGAGCTGGAACATCTCTCCCCCACTGCCTGTGGCCCCCTACTGCCTATCCTGAATGGGAGAAATTTGCTCCCAGTCAGCAACTACATGTGCACTCCAGCACATTAGTTTAATGGCACATTAGTTTACCTACAGGTACTAGAAAACAGATCATTAGACTAATCTACTGTGGAGTAATTGCTGTACACATGCAGATAATGATGTTTTACTGTGCTTTAAATTAGTTTAAGGCACAGTAAAGCATCTCATGTAGACAAACCCACTGAGTGGTGGTTCAGTACTTGTGTTCAAGTGTGTTACTCTTCCTCCAGCCCTTATTGATTGCATACTACTTAAACCTTGAACTGAATGTAAGACTATAACTTCATGAGCTTTTCTATGACAACCATTGCTTTTTTTTTTCTAAGTATTCAATAATTATTAATTTATTAAGTGCAAACACTTGCAAGACTAGGTGGCATTGCTGTTATACCCATTTTACAAATGGGGAACGGAACCACAGAGATATTAAAGCCAAAGATCTGCAGTGGCCATGTCTATTCTGTTGCTATCTTCCTCCACCATCCCTGATTCCTGTCTCTACCCAGCTATTCTTATTCAGCTCCTCTTGCTCCTTTACATTGACTCCTGCTCCCTCATCCATCCATTCCTAGCCTTTACCCTGCCCCTAAACTATCACTCTACCTGTTCCTGTTTGCCCTGCCATCTTGTGTCCTTCTCTGTTCCCAATACTCCAAGCTTTTCTCATTTCCCTTTCTCTGTTCTTCATTGTTTTGCTTGAGCAAACAACTATTTTCTTGAAAAAGAACTTGCATTCAGTCTGGTCAGTGTATACAAGCCATGTCATGATCGACTATACTCAAAGCAGACAGAATGTGAGTAAGAAGCCTACTAATCATGTGCAAAAGCTCAACACTTGGTTAATTTTAGACCAATTTTTACAGAATAGCAAAAGCCCATTTCTAACATCAGAATTAATGCATTTTCCTATTCCAAAGCATTGAGGAACTAGAGAATCTCAACTGAAAACAATATATTTGCATTCCTGATTGAACATTTTGAACTGAAATGTTCCAAAAACAAGTGGACATTAGGCACAGGGAAATTCATCCAAACAAAATAGTAAAAAAACTGAAAACAGGGTCTTATAATGGAAACCATTAAGCAACTTACAGGCATTACCAGTATTACCTTTAATAAAAGTCAGTAATTGTATCATAAGACTGCTGAAGAAATAGATTGTACATGTTAACATGTCACCTTTTCAAAGAACTGTGAAGCAGTCTCTTATGTCTAACGTGACTCTGAAATAACTTGTAAATGACAGCACCAGAATACAGGCTACAGCTTTTCAGGAGACTTTCTATAATGATTAGTACTAAACTGAGCTTGTGACATAAATAAGTGAATGCGATTATAATGATATAATTCATCAGGGAAAACCTATCAGTGGTGATCTGTCCCCACAAATTCCCTAGCCATTTACTTGTTAGAAAGGCAACCTTGCTCCTTGAGTAGACATGGCATGTGTATCTTCATGCATGTTTTAATAGATTACATTAGCACAGTATACAAAATACTTGTAAGATGTCTGCTCTTACAGTTGGCGAGGTGAATTAATACATTATTTAAAGGTAATTCATGACCTTGGCATGTCTTTCAGAACTAATGTAAAGACGACCAAATTATTCCATCTCAACTCCCTACCTTGTCTGGCCTTAGAACTAGAAATAAAAAAAAAAAAAGCACAAGGAGCAGCAGAGACAAGGACACAACGATAATTATTGTAATTATATGCATGAATTCATAAACAGACTGTGTGTGCTGTATGTTCAAGAAAAATTGCTAAGGAAGTGGATGTTAATGGCATTGCCCTGTGAATTTTGCACCTGCATAGCTGCCTCTAGAGTCCGTTCTATGTTTAACTCCCTCAGAATTCCTTTTGCTGGCCTGATACATGTTTTTCCTGGAATTTTGACTACCAACTTCTCACTTAGCACCTAGGTGGACACATTTAACATTCAAAAGAATCAGAGATTCTGTATCTCTTTGCCTCCCTCTGCTTTACACATGAATGAGTGCGCACATCACCCTCAACGGATGTCATATTTTGTTTAAAACTGACTATGACTAACTGAGGCAGGTGGCATGATGTTAAATGTGATGGGTTAGTTAGCATGAATACCTGACACAAAACCAGATGGGATCTATTTTGTCTACACAAACTGATACATATCAGCTGATCACATTCTTTACGAACTTGTTTGAATATTATTTGCACAACCATTATTTGAGGACAGGGGTTATTTTTCTACATTTGCTCCTTCAGAGTGGGAGCCAACTGTAGGAAAGGAAGAAGACACCCATTGTAGACCCAAAATTGCTCAATACAATGACTAGTAAAGCCAGCAGGGTAACCTAACAGCTGAAAAGAGGCTCCTAACCTGAAAGGAGAGGCAGAACCAGAAAGAAAGAGACAAGACAATCCTATACTCGGCCAGCAGGGAGAGCTTGAAGGAAGACTTCATCTTGCCATCTAATGACTGGCAGGGATAGGAAAGAGTCTTCTTTCCTGAGTCCTGGAACACTTGGAAGAAGCTATACCAGGGGTGTGCAAAATACAGCTCATGGACTATATCTGGCCCACCAATTGATCCTGTCCAGCCCACCAGCTACTTCTGGGAGCCTGAGGAAGCAGGGCTATGTCCTGTGCCATTCCTCTCTGCCCCAGCTGGGGCTGGGCCAAGCCATGCAAAACGCAGATTCCTCACCAGCTCCACCCCCTGCATTCTTCCCTGCCTTCCAATTTCCTGTGCAATCCTAGCACTGCAACCACCAGCAGCCACGCTGGCATGGGACAGGGTACAAATGCAGCTCACCAAGTAAGTATCCCACCTGCCTGCCCACCCCCACTGTCACCACATCACCACTAGGAGGTGAGTCCATGTTGGCTGCAGGCAGGGGCTTGGCCTGGGACATCCACCCCCAACTTTCCCGGTGCAGCATGGCAGCAGTGGCTCATTGCAGTGGGTGGGATGACTACTTGGTGCGTTGTATCATACCCCGTCCTGTGCAGGTCAGGCTCCAGTGGCAGTCGTGCCAGGTATAGATGGGCAGAGGAGTCTGCATGCTATGTGGCCTGACCCTGGCTGCAGCATAGAGTAATGCAGGGCACAGCCCTCTCTCCTCAGGTTCCTGGCAGTGGCCAGCGGGCCGGATAGAATCAACTGGCATCTCCCCTAGCCCTCCCTCAACGGCTCACCAAAACTCGTTACATGGCCCATCAGCCCAAGTAACTGCCCACCCCTGGGCTACTCCAACCTGAAAGTTCCCCTTCCTATTGGAAGGAGGACGGTACTGCAGGGGAGATGTCAGACACCTTCCAATGTATAAAATGAATAATAAGGATGGAATGAATATGAAGACTATGCTAACCTAAGTAGTTTTTCGAAAGGAGGGAAACCAAGTTTACTCCTGAAGTCATTTCCTAATCCCCTTTATTTTTGGGTGTTGAAAAGGCCCTACATCCATCCATCCCCAACACCATATTATAACTGCATTTATGTAAAATAAAATTTCCTAAAGCAGACAAAATGAATTTGGAGAGCCTGGCCAGACACCCTTCTCTGAAAAGAACACAGTTCAGCAAGTACCAGTCTCTGCTAAAGTACCATCTACTTAAAAAGAAACAACACAAAAAAAACATAAACAAACCTATACATTGCTTCAGCCTTTCTGAACATCTCCACCTAACTGTCCATTCTCCGTACTCTCCCCTAAAAGTGTCTGACCATTTACCCTAACTCTGTCATGCTTCCAACACAATTATTACCACCCTCAACTGTTTAAACTGTTGCCTTAAAATCATGAGATTGTCTTATCATCACTGCTTTTTTAAAGCATGAGGTTTTCTTTGTTTCATATTTCTACTGCCATAAGGATGAGAAACTCACTATTTAGCCTTATATTTTTCAGGTGATCTTTTGATTCCAGCATTAAGTGCTTTAAGAAATCCATCAGAGCTCATAAGATTCAAGTCTGCAACACACCACCACAGTCAGAAGAAGGATTTAGTGTCTGCACTCTAGCTTTACGAGATTGGCCAGATATTTTAATAGTGTGAAGAAGATCTCTGGAGAGAGGGTACTTCAGGGAAACAACTTCTGAGTCCAAGAGAGATGCATCTGCTATACCAGTTACTGGGATACAGCTTCTGCTCCACACTCCTGTTTGTGAAAGATCACAGAGTCAATGACTCCATCTACTCTAAACCTCTATGGGAATGCCTAACATACTGGATCTGCCAGCAGGAAGCAGTTTTGGGCTAAGTACAGACAGTCAAAAAGCCTGAGGCTGAATTGATTAAGGCTTTGCAGGTTAGTCTAAGATGCAGAGACTAAACTGAAACAGAAGTTATTAGATATTTACCTTTGATTCAGGAAATGCAGTTACATGCCTGCAGTGGCTCAGGCCAGAAGCCAGGGAGTGCTACAGCACAGCTCTCTGGCACATAGTCAGTATGAGATGTGTGTTTGTTTCCTCTTCCTGCTTCCCCCAAGGTCTCTAGGACTTGCAGTTCAGAATCACAGCAGCAGGACTCTGCAGGGTTGCTTATTACTTCCTCTTTTTTCTTCCAGATTACCTCTGGGATTTTTAGTCTACAGCTGCAGCCAGCAGTAAGTTTGAATGGGGGGAAGGGGTGTTTAGCCCCCCTCCCTGTCCCCAGAGTCCACCAGGGTTTGTTGGAGAGTGGGGATAGTCCCCCCTCTGCAGACTGGGCTCCATCCCCAGCCAGGCTTGTCCTTCCCCCCCCACTTCTCAGCCAGCCCTCTCTGGTTCCACTAGAGAGCAGAGGGGCAGGGCCAGCCCTGCTCTCTGGAGTAGAGAGAACAGCCCAGCCCAATGCTGTAAAACAGTGCTTGGATGCTGGGGGACTAGGATTTAACCTGAACCAGGAAGGGGTCTGGGACAAAAGTTTTATAAAACAGTTTAACCCAAATCAGTTAAGTCTGATACTACATTCATCGAGGTTTATCTTAAACCAGTTTCAGCCACTTTGAAACTCGTTTATATGCACTGAGCTTCTGTTCTGTTACAGGTTTAAACCAGTTTCTGATTATTTAAACTAGTTTATGTGTAACTTTTGTCCCTATTCTTGGTGTTCAGGATATGCAAAATTTATTAAGACAGTTCCCAGCCCCTCTAAAGGGAACACAAGGGTTTCTTCACTATTTAGGTTTTGTACCTGTGTACATAGCAGGCACAGCATGGCCTGAAATGAACAACAGCTTCTAAATACCCCAATAATTATTTTCTGAATAGTTTTACTTATGTATAATTTTCTGAAACCTCTACACTTCTGCTGTATTATGCACCAGGGCACCAAAAAAGACCATAGCCTGACCACAGAAGTGAGGTCCCTTTCTACCATGAATACCTGAACAACTGACCTGTTTCTTGGTAGATTAGTGGCTTATTGTCTATTGCAAAACATTTTTGTTAAAGTCAACATTAGAACTTAGTATTGATCTTTCCAGAATTACTGTGTTTATTCACCAACTGCATAATTTTTTTCCTGAAAATTAGCAATTGAAAACTGGAATGCTTGTCTCAAGGAAACTTCTTCTGAACCTTTTGGTAAAAAGGAAAAAAAAATACTTTTCTTTGTTTTCCCTTCCCAAAACAAGGTGCAAGTCTTGTGTGGGGGTATGTGCTGTGCAAATACAGCATTTGCTCCAGATTTTGCCCCAGAATGAATCAAAGTTCAAAATGAAGAGCACATTTTTATTGAGCAAAAGTTGAAGAGGAGTATACAAGAATGGAACTAAAACCATTAAAACCCTTTGATGACCTACTAATGGTAGTTTTGCCTTGGACTGAAGGATAGAGTACATTAATGTACAATTATATTACCAATTATTTGATAAACAACATATTTTGATAATGCATACTAATTAGTAAAACATAATTTTTAAAAAGTGCTAAGAAAATAGGTAAAAAAATATTTAAGAGAAAAAAACTGATTTAGTGAACCACTTATGGGGAACTTAAATTTTGTGTGTATGCTAGGGGCACACTAGAAGTTAAGTTGTCCAGGAAGATAGATTTGTCATTTTCATTGTGCACTTCTACCAAATGCAAATGCAGAAATACAATGGGATGCAATTTTCACAAGTTGTATAGACTGTATGACAAAATTCTTTTCAGTGACAAAAGAGCTGCCTGATAAATAATCCTGGTAAAAGGAAGGGATTTATTGTTTTTAAAGGTGAGATTTGTGAAAGCTTCTATTGTACTAGACCTTCCTTGCCACCCCTTTTTTTAAGCAACAGAGAGTTACAAAAGTGAGAAGAAATAATTAATAGTTTGGGATTTCTGAAGCCCTGACATCAAAAAAAATTGCACAAACTGGCTTGCCTCCATCAACAAAAATTAAATATCAGAGGTACCTAAAGGAAGATCTAAACCTTTCATTATGGGAAACAATAAGCACTATTGAAATGTCTGTCTTACCACAAATAAATGATCTAATATATCACTTGGTAAGGAATGGATGATTACACTTCTTCAAAAGCTGATAAACTCTTCCCAAATTCAGTTGTTGTTGCAAGATTACAAAAATGCTTTTGCCTTTATGAAAAACTGGTAAAAGGTGAAAGGAACCACTTTGTATATAGGATGCTCAATTAATCTGGGGAACTCATTGTGACAGGATGTTATTATAGTCAAGGACTCAAAACATGATGAGCTAGATAGATAGATAGATGCAAATGTTTAAGAAGATTTTAAAAATTGAGCTATTTACCCTTAAACCACAGAACATAAGCAAATAGCTAACTGATCATAATTAGGAAGAAAATGACTCTATAAACAGATTAAAGAATAACTGTATTATAGGATCTCTTGCATATTTTTCTGAAACATATGGTACTGGCTATTGTCCAAGACAATATGCTAGAATATACAGACATATGATATGATATGTTATGATCTGATCATATCATATATCATATCATATCATATCATATCATATATGTCAGTTCCTAAAAAAAGTTACTAGCACTGCTGAGAATAGGGCGAGCTAGGGTAAGCGTAGTATGTTGAAACAGAAGACTGGACTCATCAATTGGATAATTGATAGAGACGTTTTTCTTTTTCCCTCTTTTCCCCTCTTATTCCCAGCTTGATCTGTTTCCATGCAAGATCAATGAGATCCTCCACATTGACTTTAAAGGGAAAAGGATGGAGCCCTATCTCTAAGTCTCTCTCTGACAGAACAAGGAACGATGATCTCAAGTTGAAGCAAGGGTGGTTTAAGTTGGATATTAGGAAAACATTTCTCACTAGGAGGGTGATGAAGTGCTGGAACAGGTTACCTAGAAAGGTGGTGGAATCTCCATCCTTCGAGGTCTTTGAAGGCCCTGCTCAACAAAGCCCTGGCTAGAATGATATAGTTGGGGATGGTCCTGCTTTGAGCAGTGGGTTGGACTTGATGACCCCCTGAGGTCCCTTCCAGCCCCAATTTTCTATGATTCTATTATTCTAACTTTGCAAAAATGATGTAGAGAAACTGGAGAGGATCCAGAGGCAAGTGACAAAGATGATTGAGAGGTTTTCAAGGAAGCTGAATGAGAAAAAGTTGAAGGAAGTAGGTGTGTTTAGTTGGAGAAAAGGAGATTAAGAGGGGGCATAATACTGGTTTTCAAATACTTGAAAGTCTGTTCTCTTTTGCAACAGAGGGTGAGATATGTGGTGATGAGTTTAAATGCAGTAAAACAGATTTAGACCAAACTCAGACAAAACCCTTCCTAATTGTAAAAACAGTAGGTCAATAGACTACACTGCCCAGGGAAGCTGTGGAATTTCTTTTACTGGAGATTTTCAAAAAGAGGATAGATAGATATCTGTCTGGGATGGTTTAGGAACAATGAACCCTGAAATTATACAGACAGTTGGAATAAATGACCCTTGAGGTCCCTTCCAACCTTATAATTCTATGATTGCCAAAATTTCTAAGTATGACATGGGCTTGAACCAAAGTCCATTAAAATATTTGAGAGAACTCCCATGATTACAGTAGACTTTGAATTAGGTCTCTGTGAATATCTGGCAATTGGTGTTTGGCTTTTGCCTGCTTCAGAATGCTAAGAACGGCTCTCACAGTACTTATTTAGGTATCAACTTTTGTATTGATGAAAAAATGGTTACATAAACACACTAAATTAAAACTTCATTTTCATACATGCTGACTTTGTGTGAAATAATATACAATAGTTGGAATTTATTTTTCCTTTTAAACTAAGAATTTGGCAACTGACCCAAGAATTGTTATTGTAATTTAAAATAACTAATTAGTGAGAAGACTTCACTCTTCATTTAATGAATCCAGTCAGTGGACATATTGGAGACAGTGATATTAAAACTTAGATTGTTACCTTTTCTTCCTGCAGTCAAAGATAAGGAGGTACCACTGTCAGTATAATAATACCTTTCTGATTTTAAAGAGTCAGATAGGAAATGCAGAATCTTAAATAAATCTCTCTCAATATTGGCATACAGGCACGTCAGCTTACCTTGTCCCTGCTTGCATATGCTTTCAGAAAATATGTAAGCAGAACATGAGTGCAAGTACCATATGCTCTAATGCTGTCTCACTGAGAAGAAACTCTGTGTCTATCATGTCATTTGTTTCCTTAAACTATTCCTCAGGGATTAGTTTGACTAGCCTATTGCTTCATGTTTGGATAATGTGGCTAATCCTTTCCAGTTTCATTATTCTAATCATTTGCAAGCTGGCTCCCCTTTGCCTAACTATACAACATCCAGACAGTGCCTCTCTCCTTTGTAAAGTGGCATGCACTGAAAATTCAGAACACCTTTTTTGTAGCCTCTATTTGAAAGCCAGGTTTGGCAGCTGGTTTAGTATATGTTTCAAAACTACGTAGACAGAAGGGCCTTTGGGAAATGATGCTTTGCATCAGCCTGTCTTCTTAGATCAGTGCATACTTTTTAGATTTTCACTTCCAATTGCATTCTATCCATAATTTCTGTGTTTAATTGCTAGCTATAAACGTGCATGCCACTGAAATATCTGAAAACTTTGAAAGATTTCATTTTAAAGTGTCCCTCTGGTGATATAATACACTTTGTAAGAAAAAGATATGTTGGTATTACATGCACGCTATATACTCACTCCATGTCATGTTTGTACAGTTTACCAGTAAAAACGAGGTTTTACTAGCCTCACGATATCTGTGTAGCTTATGAAATATCTAGCTGGGGGTTTTTTCATTGTCACTACAACCAACAAGAGAAGAGAATCAGGTTTAGATAACACAAGAGGAGCATGGGGTGTACTTCACCCCATGAAGGTAATGATGAGCAAACCAGAACAAATAGAAGTTGATTTGAGTTTTGCTATAAGGCAGGAAAAATGTTTGAAGTACTAAGGGTAGCTCTGATAGCATTCAGATGCTACTGTGCAGGGTGACATTATATGATAAAGGACTATTTCACTATTTTCACTTTACTTTTAACACTCTTGAGCTTCAGTTTTTGCATCCATATAATGGAGACAATTAGAGGTATTTACATACCTATCTATTACTGTGGACATTTTATGATCCATATTTCACATCTTGCAAACAGTAAATAATATAAATTACTCCCGTTTTAGGGAAAAGAAAACTGAAATACAAGAGAGGTAAATAGGAGTTCTAAAAATCCAGCACCAATTGACTTGGTATAACCTTCATCATTCATACAGCTCAGAAATGCTCATGAAAGTGACTTTTCAAATTTTTCTATGCCTCACAGTGAAATAAATTTATCTCCTCACATTTTGTATAAATTCAGGTACATGTGATAGATATCACGAAAAATGGTGTCAAATGAGTACTTTTCCAAAACTTTCACTAGTTCCACTCACGTTAAGTGCAATCAGTCTTGACATCACTCCCATCAACTTGATTCTCTTGACAGCTAAGATGAACATAGCCTATTGATTTCACCTCTATTGAGAATCATAGAAAAGTAGGGTTGGAAGAGACCTCCAGATGTCATCTAGTCCAACCCCATACCTGAGTTGCAGGAACATCCCTATCCAAACCAGCCCATACACATCCGTTGTCTAACTGATTACTGAAATTACACAGGCAACCCTGTCACACTGGCCTGGCACCCTAACCTACCATAGGTAAAGCAGAGGGAAAATGGTGGCCAGTATCCTACTACTGTGAAGGTTGTTAAAATACACTCAAGAAACATGCTACAGAGGAAGACAAACACCCCCACAGTCCATATGAATCTGATCATTGGGTAAAATTCCTTCCTGACTCCAAATGTGGTGATTGGTCTGACCTTGAGCAGAAAGGCAGAAAACTGCTCTGAGCAGGAGCTTTGGTACACCCCAGTCAAAATCCCCAGCCATGGCTGCATCCAACACACAATGCTTCTCAAAAAGATAAAAACAAACAAACAAAAGAAGCCAAATCCCTGATATGTGTAGTAACAGGAGGGAACAGAATAACCCTTCCCAGCCCTTTGCAGTAACCAGCAAAGCCCAGAAGCATGGGAAATACCCACAGCAGAGCATAGGTATAGCTACCCTTAGATGATTGCTGACCAATGCTTATTCAACCTCTTCTTGAACACCTCTAGTAGTGGAGATTCCAGTATCCCTAGGCAATCTATTCCATTTCCTTACTGATCTAACAGTGATTTTTTTTCATGATTTCTAATTTAAACTTACTTTGCTGCAACTTCAAGCCATTGGTCTTCCTCCCACTGTTTGCTGCAAGAGAGAAAAGGTATTCTCTGTCATCTTTATGGCAGCCCTTCAGATATTTGAAGCCTACTAGCATATCCCCTCTTAATTACCTTCTCCATAGGCTGACCATGCATATTTCCTTCAACCTTTCCTCATATGGCTTGACTTTATCAAGCCCTTCCAAGTCCTTTATCATTTTTGTCACCTGCCTCCCTCTAGACCCTTTGTAACTACTCCATGTGTTTTTTTTACATGTAGAACCCAAAACTGTACACATTACTCTAGATGAGGCCTAACCAATGTTGAGTCAAAGAGTCATAGAAAAGTAGAGGTGGAAGGGACCTACAGAGATCATCTAGTCCAACCCCCATGCTTGAGGCAGCATCATCCCTATCCAAACCATCCCATACAAACCAAAATTTTAACTCTAAATATGCCTACCATTAGCCTTGATATAACATAGACCTGATACCCTAACCTGACACAGGTAAAGCAGGGGAATCATGGAAGCCAATATCCTGCTTCTATAAAATGTTGTCAATATACACTCAAGGAATCCCGCATAGAGGGCCATGCCCTACATAGGAAAGCAAACCCCCCCGTAGTCCATACTAATCTAACCATGGGGCAAAATTCTTCCCTGACCCCAAATATGGCAACCAGACTGACTCTGAGCAGAGGGGCCATACCCTCTAGCCAGGATCCTCTAGTTTTCTCCTAGCAGGATAAGTGGCACTTCCCAGTTGAAGCCCCCAGCCTTAACTATAGTCAACACCCAAGGCCTCTGGGGAGGCTTAGAAACACCCTTAACACATATAGCAGAAAAGTAGGGTGAGGAGCAGGGCAAAAGCAACCAGCAAAGCCCAGAAACATGGCAAATACCCATGGTAGAAAATAGGCATAACTACACATAGATCATCTGAAACCAGTGGCTGTCCAAACTCTTCTTGAACACCTCCAGTAATGGAGAGTCCACAACTTCCCTGGGAAGTCTATGCCACCGCCTCACTATTCTCATAGTGTAGAAGTTTTTCTGGATATCCAATCTAAACTTACTTTGCTCTAACTTCAAGCCATTGGTTCACATCCTGCTCTCTGCGAGAGAGAAAAGATGCATTATTGCCAAAGAGGCATCCTCACCTCTCATGTCTTTCACCTAATGCTCCTATTCAGGCAGTGCAAAACCACATACTCCTTTTATGCAGATATGTGACACTGCAGACTCATTCTGAGTCTGTAATCCACCAAGACTCATAAATCCTTTTCTGTAGTGCTGCCACCCATCCAGTTGTCACCCATTTCATATTTGTTTTTTTTAATATTCTTCCTAAGATGTAACACATTGCATTTGTCATCACTGGACTTCATTATGTTAGCTCCAGCCCATTTTTCCAATCTGTGAAGATCCTTCCAAATTGTGCAACTGTCCCCTAGCCTGTTTGTAGCCTTTCCAATTTTGTATCATCTGCCAATTTGCTTAAGCATCTATATAATTAATAAGCATGGTGAACTACTGATCCAAACCCAGCACTTAGAGCTGCTGATTTGTATCCTGTCCTCAGGAAATGGAGCCCCAGGCCCCTGTCTGCCTTTGTCCCCCTAAAGTCAGACCTGATGCTCTGGAACTCCCACTTTGGGGAGCTCATCCTGCTTATGGAGGATTACCATTATCAGCCCAATTCATTCTGCTCATGCCATGAAAGACAGGCAGAAGTGGTGGGGTGTGAAAGGTTTCTTCACTGTTGGGAGTTCCCCAAGTTGGCCATCTCCTCCCCAGCAACAGAAGGGTTGAGGAGAGACATTTCTGACCAGTTAGTTTTACCCTTCCTTGTTGAGAGCCCAAGAGATATTACAAGCATGGTATGGAGGTGGATAAACAACCCAAGGGAGGAAAACACATCCCCCTTCAGGGTCAGTTCCCAGCCACATGTGCATGACTGCAACCTCTTCCCTTCCCTCCCCTCCTAGCCCTTGCCTGACTGCCAGAACCATGAGAGAAGCTTGATGCCATGCATGGGAATAGCAACAAGGAAGTCTCAGCCCATGGCAATGGCCATTCAGTCCCCTCTTTGGAGAGGGAAGCAAGGTTACACCTGTCCATTCCAGGGCCACAGACTGGGAGTGCTAAGGGCATGAACTTTTATGTGAACCCAGCCTCCTTTAAGAGACCCCCCAACCATCCACATGGATACCTCAGGATGCATGATTCTTTGAAACCCTGCTGGCCCTATCCCATCCATCCTGACTTGGTCACCCATCCAGGTGGGCAAGGACGGGAGCAGAGAAGGGTGATATGAGGAACAAAGTACTAAGTATCTGGCACTGGCGTGAGATGCCAGATGATTCTGGACTCCAGGAGGCTCCAACACCTTCTGGAGGCTGCCTTGATCCTGAAGATGGCAAGGACAGATGCTAGATGCAGATGCAGAAGCACCCAAAAAGGTGGGTTGGTGTTCCTGATGTTCTTCCAGAAATGAATTAGGGCAGGGTGTGTTTATGCCTACAAGATCCAGGAAGTTTGTTTAGCTTTTACACAGCACCCTCACTGTATCACACTGCATGTATGGATTATTTGTTGAGAAGTACAGGATTTTACATTACCTCTTTTATGATCATGTGATGAAAGCCCTTCTATTTCAGGGATAAAGAGGTAGAGGTAAAATTTCTAAGAAATCTTTTAACTTTAATTATCCTAGTTTAATTTTCCTTCCTTGGGTTTAAAATCTCATTCTTAAATTACACAACTAGAGTATTTTGCATCAGATTGTTACATAAATATGTATACTGTGTACTTGTTTCATATGTATGCAACATAATATCATGAGTCACCTGGCAATAAATACTGATGTGGCTTGAACTAATACATTGAAAGGATGAGGGAAAAGAGGTATGAGGGGTGAAGTGGGTTCATGTTCATTGGTGCTCACCTCTAGAATGCAGATTCTGATCATAAAGTGAAAATGAGATTGGTGATCTCATCCCACTAGCCATTTATGTCCACACAAAACCACCACCCATTTCTATAAGCTAGTTCTGCTCATTAATGTATGTTATGTCCTTTAATTTGTCAAATGTGCCCTGTCTAAGGTTCTAGGCTCATATACATCAACTAAAAATCATGCAAATTAAAAATGCTGTCAGTTTCTGTTGATGAGACACCAAGGTCTGGAATAACAGAGTTGCTCCAGGTCAGGCTTGAAATGAATTGGCAGAGATGTGTGAGAAGCCTGTACAATGCTCATCTGGCTCAAGCCAGTGCTGTTAGTTCTTCACTTACATGATCATTAAATTCACCTATAATGTATTAAACTAAAAACATTAGGGGAAAAATTGACTAATCTGAACCAGCTTTCAACACACATTGTATTGTCTGTATATAAACATACAACAGTTTCTCTTTGAAAAAATCTTGCTTACTTTCCATGTCTTACTCACTAAGTATTTCTGGGTCAGAAATAAAAGGTTTAAGTGACTGAGAAAAGAACAGCTGGTGATTTTTCAAGCAGTTAATCGAAATCCAGTTAATTGTCTCTATTGTGCTCTCAGGGAAAGAAGTGGTAAAATGAGAAGCAAACTATTTAATAGCATCAGGATTTATAAAACCTTTTCTCCAGCTGTTTGCACTGATACTAAGAAAAAGTATTCAACATTTGAGAGGTTGCAGTGAGGTGGTCAGTATGCTTTATAAAGATCTGATTCTATACTTGGTTTAATTGGTCATTCAATTGATCTTAATGCTTTTACACTGGTAAAATTGAATTCATAAACCAGGTCATGCATTTTATGCTATCTTTTTGTAATTTAAACTCTGAATCGGTCATTGAAATAGAATAGGTTCCTCTGCAATCATAAAACCCCTTAAATGACCTGTATACTTTGAAAGCTGCTGTAAAAATTGTTTCTTCTTAGAGTTGTTGCTTCATCTGCAGAATCCTTATATGATTACTTTTGAAAGCTTTTTTTACTTCCCTTCAAACATTTCCTTTCCTATTGTGGATACAGTATATCTGGAATTCAGCAAGGTGTTTGACAAGGTCCCACATTTTCTTCTCATAAACAAATTGGAGAAATGTGAGCTAGATAAAACTAACATAAGGTGGTTAGATAACTGGCTCAATAGCTACAAGCAAAGGATAATTATTAATGGGTCCATGTGAGAATGGCAGGAAGTTTCAAATAGAGTCACACAAGGGTCCATCCTGGGCTGTGTGTGTTCAACATTTTTATTAATGATTTGGATGCTGGCATAGAAAGCTTCTTGAGCAAGTTTGCAAATGACATGAAACTGAAAAGGACTGCAAACATGTTGGAATATGTGAGTACAATTCAGAAGGATCTTGACAGAATGGAAAATTGGGCTAGAGCTAACAGGATTAAATTAATTGTGGACAAATGCAAGGTGCTACACCTCAGGGGGAAAAATCAAAATTACAAATATAAAATGGGGGAGATGTGGCTGGATCCTGTCTGGATGGCAACACTATGTAAAAGGACTTGGACGCCTTTGTAGATCATACACTCCTTATGAGTCTGCAGTGTGAGGCAGCCACACAAAAGAATAATGAGATTTTGGGATGCATCAGGAGAGGCTTGAAGGAGTGAAGCATATTCAGCTTTTGGAAAAGGCCCTTAAGAGGGGACATGATAGCACATGGGTGACTGGTGCCTCTTGAGTCAGGGGGGGCATGTGCATATCAGCGACCATGGGGGATCCCCCAGCAGCCAATCTCACTGATGGGAGGGGTCCCCTGCTGGCCGATCACACTCACTGGGGGGGGGGGGGCGGAACGGGCCGACCTC
>NW_005841834.1:1057222-1080858 GCF_000455745.1 Alligator sinensis | reverse complement strand
CGGCCAGCCCTCCCACCAGCCCCCCTGCCTGCCAGCTAAACAGGGAGTGCGGCCTGACAGGGGTTTCATCACACTATTGGATCATATTAATTATCTGGTCAATTGTGACTCCCAGGTCCCATTCAGATGCTGTGCCAGCCAGTGAGCTAGAAGAGGTTGGACAGCCACTGGCAAGGGATGATCTAGGCATAGATAGCTATGCCTATTTTCTACCATGGGTATTTCCCATGTTTCTGGGCTTTGCTGGTTGCCCCCATTCCTCCCCCATTTTCTGCTGTATGTGTCAGAGTGTTTAAAGTCTTCCCAGAAGCATTGGGTGTTGGCTACAGTTAGGGTTAGGAACTCTTACTGGGGTGGGGGGCAATGCACCTGCTGGGATCACAGCCCCATCACTCAGGACCAGACTGATCACCATATTTGGCATCAGGAAGGAATTTTACCCTGTGTTCAGATTGGTGTGGGCTCTGGGGGGTTTGCCTCCCTCTATAGTGGGTCTATGGCTCTCTTCCTGAGAACTCTTGAGCATATATTGACAACATTTTATATAAGCAGGACATTGGCTGCCATAGTCCCCATGCTTAACCTGTGGCAGATTAGAGTGTTATGTCTTGTGTTATGTCAGAGTTGATGGTAGTCTAACGTAGAGTTTAGATTATGGTTTGTATGGGATGGTTTGGATAGGGACAATCTTGCCTTAGATAGGGTGGTGGACTAGATACCCTCTGGTGGTCCCATCAAGCCGTACTTCTTTATGATTCTGTGATTCTCTACAAGTCTATTCCTTTTGTCATTGAATGGCGTGTCTGTTTATTTTAGTGCAGGTAATAGTTTAATTAACATATAAAGTAATTCAAATCCAAATACTATTAAATTGTGATTTAGCTTTATTAACATTGTATAACAAGAATTTGAAATTTAAAAGTACTAAGTCACATTAAGGGTTACAGTTTTCCCTCCACAAACTGCTCTAACTGCTATATCACAACACCTGGCCATGTACTAAATTATAAAGAAACTATTAAAGCATTCTGAAATACTGAGGATACTAAAGCATAGTTGTATATTTTTTTAAATCTGTCCTATTGTTAATATCAGCTACACTTTTGAGCTTCTTGATACTGAAAAAAATAATAAGTCCTTTGTGATAAATGCTATGGAATTATACTAGGAGTAATTAAAAAGAATTATGACCTCTGAGGGAATAATCCTGTTTGCTTCACATCACAATCATGGAAAGAATCAAGTGAAGATAATTCACAATTTGAATTACATTATTCCCCAGCTAAACCACTACTGCATCTCATCCTCTTTGACACAGCCATGTTTTTGCCATAAAAAATGTGAAAATGCATTTAATATAAATATATAGCATGAGTGAATAAGAAACATGACAGCAACCTACACTCTTCTCTCTGCCACAGTGCCAGCTGATTTACTTAGCACTGGATTGTGTAGTCGATGGACATTGTGACATTGATTTTGATAGGGCATGTATTTGACTCATTTTTAAATGCAAACAGTTCTGTGGTACCCAAATATTCCTATGCAAAGGGAACTAATTCCATGAAATACATTGGTAGCAACCACAGAAAGAACAAAGAATGGCATAGATAGTCACCAAAACTCAGTCCTGCCAGATGCTGATTATTCCATCCCTGATCCAGCCAAGCATAGTACCTGATTAGTTTTAAGCATGAGTAGTTTCACAGAAGTCATCTCCCTACCCAATATTATGAAGAAAAATAGCACAAAAGTTAAGTCCTCTAATCCTGCTGATGTACGCTACAACCATAAGATCTGCTAGATACTATTTTCAATTTGTGTTCTTAAATCTATAACAAGACACAATTTTTCTATGGTTCAATAACTCAGAAGGAACCACATAGACATTTACCAAACTTCCTCAATTAAATAAATAAATCAGCAAGACTGATAAAAGTATGGACATTTCAACTTAGTGGTTAACTTATTTAGAAAAGTTGCAACCATCTGAAAAGAAAGCCATTTAATGAAATTAATGGTAATTGAACAGTGCTGTGGTTACTTTTGAAGACAAGAAACAGAACTGGAGATATTAGAAATGTGGGCATGAAAGCGAGAACTCCTAACATACTTGTTTCTGTGCCTTTTCTTCCTTTCCCTCCTTACCTGATACTAGCCAATTGCCCATCAGAAATGACAGAGGAGGTGGGCAGGGATGGCGCGCCACCACCCTCCACCCCACACCACCACCATCTCCCAGGAGCAGAGGAGGAGGTAACCTTGCCCCACTGTCCCCTCCGTCTCCCTCGGCCAGCATCCTGTGCTGCCTCTGCCTGCAAGAAGCAGTGCTGTGGGGATATGTCTCTTAACGCTGTGAACCTCTTCTGGGCAAGGACTCTCTCTCATTGTGCTTATGTACAGAGGCTAGTACAATGAGGTCCTGATTCCCTGTGGGATCTCTTGGTGCCATCATAATACAACTAAGTAATAAACAAAATAAGCATATTAGATAAAAGTTTGCAAAATTAAATAGCAAAAAGCTTATATTAATTTTAGAGTTCAACTCTGTCACATCATAGGTCAGGGCTTTCATATTCTTTGCCCAACAAGGCACTGGTGCTACTATACTGCACCAGAAAAAATAGCCCAGATTTTCAGAAAACTAGTGCCGTACTCAGAGAAGTAAGGGAAAAGGGGCAAAAGTAAATTAGATTTAAATGAGAATAGCACTGTATCTGGTGGGGGTTGCTGGAGAACAGTATACTCTGACTGCCCTTTGGCTACCCTTCTGCTGAGTGCTGAAAGGCACTAACGTGTGCCTGCTCCTTTAAGGGCAGAAACTACCTAGAGAGAGGGCCCTAGGAGCCAGGCAGAAATCCCACAGGTGCAGTTTGCTGTGGCAGCAGCCTAATGAGGGAATTGGCCTGCACCTGCACTCAGTCAGCTGACGGGAAGAAGGCAGGGCCAGGGACAGAAGGCAGCTGCTGGGGGGAGTGGAGTTCATGTGAAAAAACTCCATGGAGATACTTAAGTGTCTGTTCTGCTGCTGGTGAGACTAATGAGCTTTAGGAGCTCCTAAAGTAGCTGAGGCTAGGAGGCATACATGGTTGAGGGAGAAACTGGCCCTCTTAAAGTTCTGTGATGGTATGCAAAGATGATTTGCACAGCTAGAAAACACTACAGTAATATGCAATCACAATAATAGCTATATGCCATAGGTACATAAAGACATTATATTTAGACTGGGAGAGGGACAGGGGTTGGTGTTGTGAAGGTAATCAAGTTTTTTTGTTTCAACCATGTGCATGTCCTGAGAGTGGTGGGGGGGGTGGTGCATGGGTGGTGAGGCATGCAGGCTCAAGCAGGGAGTGCAGGAGTGGGGGGTCAGGCAGAGCCTCTTGCAGCCAGTGCCCTGGCCCCCTGCTAGTAGATGTGCAGCTACCTGGGGCCTGGGCTGGAGGCGGGGAGGGGTCTGCTGTGGCCTGCAGGGCCAGCACCATGGCCAACAAGAGTGTGGGGCACTGGTCATTGTTGGCAGGGACAGGGGCAGGGGTAGATTGTTTTACTGTGTGTATAAAATGGTCCTGCTTTCAAGAATCACATGAAATAATACAATTAAATTATATAACAGAAGGTGGCTTATTTGGACACAGGATACTATTCGAGCTATCTTTCAGCCCAAATATACCTTGCTGTCACTTCTGTTTTACATTGCACTTAGACTCCAGTTTTCTGAGGGGATGGCCTTTTCCCCAAATTGAAATGGTGACCCACAAACTTAAAGAGACCATGTACATATTTCAGGATCTACCTACATCTAGATTATCACAGACTTAAGCACTAGTTCTTTGTGGGAGGAACCTTACCTATCATATTCTGATAAAATAGTGCATACTATCATGCTTTTGTCTAGCCAAAAAAGAAAGAAATAACTCAAACTCATATTATTTTTTTTTGTGTTCACAATTTGTTTTTATATTCATGCTCTGTATGCATGCATCTCTCTCAATATTTTGTAATGTTACTTTAAAAATGAAAAGAATGAGGGCTAAACAATTGACATTTTGTAAATCCTGAATTCTAGAGAACAATAGAAATAAAATAAAGAAAGATATAAAATGAAACTAATGTTCTTGTCACAGAAGAATTCATTGTGCTGAATCCCCAATGTTTCATAAGAACTGTAAGGACAGAATCTTAAACTGCCTATACATGTGCTTGGCAGGGGGAGGCAGGGAATGTGCTTTAATTAGTGTAGTTCCCGGACAGCTGCTTTAATTAAAATGTCTCCCCTTAATGTGTATTAAGTCTCCATGTGTTTAAAAATGGCTGTTGAGTGCTTTAACTAAAGCTAATTCAACAAGTGTTAGATAAAGCACCCCCACGACCATTTTAAAATGTGGGGAGTGCGGCTTGATACGTGTGACACTGAGGCAACACTTGAGCTTTCTAATTAGAATGTGGAGCAGACTCAATAATAGAGCCTGCTCATTTGCATTCTAATTAGTATGTGAATGAGCCCATCTATAGGCAGCCTTAGGTTTCAATGAATGAGTCTCACTCATCAGTTTTTAATCTCAAAAAATCACCACACAGAAACCAAGAACAAAAATGTTGTAAACAAATAAAATATATAAAAACTAGTTTTGAATATAAATCATTGAAAGAGCTCACTTTATTCGTGTTCTTAAATATAAGCATGATGATTAGCAATGTGTTAGGCTGGCATGTAACCAACAATGCCAGATTTCTTAAGAAAAAACAGCAAAACAATCTTTAAATGTGTTTCTATGTAACATATTTCTCTCTATAAATAAATATGTATAAGTGTACATTCCAATTAGTAAGCTTACTCTAGAACTGCTCTTTTAAAAGCTTATGCTGTCTTTTTCATGAAATATGTAAATGTTTGCACATTTTAAAACACATAGCATTTCAATGAAATCCATATAGCCCCATTATGTTACACATGCAAAAATAGTCTTTGAATTCACTGGCAGTCTGTTTGCTATATTTAGCAATTAGTTTATACGTGGGCTCCTTGAGGACGAAAGGCAGAGGAGCTGCCAGTTTTCAGTATGGTTGGTAGATCCTTCATAGCCTCAGGCTAATGAGTTGTAGTTTATTTCTTTGACCTCTTCCTGAAATGCCTGTAACAGTGTTTGAAGTGATGTTCTAGGGTTGCCTTCATCCATTCTGATTTCACATTTCTAATTATGCCAAATGTATACTAATCAAAATGTAGAGAATATAAAAATATTCTGGTCTGAACAGCGTGATATTTACTGACAACAATAAAAAAGTATACAAGTAAGAACTGCAGTAATACACAAAATGTGTTTATAAAACAGATTTTCAGAATAGCTCAGCACTGACCTCTCCACTTAAGTTCCAAATTGTGGGAAACGAGTACTTCTGAAAATTTGGCCTTCCTGTTTTAAAGTACCTAGAAATTTGCACTACTGTTACCTATAGCATCCATATCTTATCAGTTAACAGTATTACGATCATCATGGCCCCAGATCAACAAGGCATTTGAGTATGTGCATGACTACAAGCATGATGTTGTTGAATAGGGGGTCCTTTCATTCAGGTATGCACACAACTAACTTTCAGTAAAATCAACTGGGTAATCATCCTATACAACTGTTGGGGTGATCATGCTGATTTTAGTCTCTCATGCTGTCGATATGCCAGCTTTCAGTAGCAGCAAATTAAATTTTGTATACTCTCAGAAGCTGTTAACTGTCAAAACAACAATTATCAGATTTGCTAAGTGTAGAGGAAGCTGTTCAAGAAGAGGTGTATGTGCATGTTCACTCTGTGCATGTGAGTGTGCGCTCATGTGTGAAAAGTAATAGCAGGTAGGGACTTAAGTCACTCAGGTAAGGATAAGGACAAAGAAGAGTCAGTAGTATATTGAATGGTCTTTGAAATAAGGAAGGAGACCATTTGATCGAAAACAAAAATCATTGGGTAGATGGACTGAAGGGAGAGAAGCCACAGGCACAATCAGGCAGAATATATGTGCCCATCAGTTTTGGGGGAGGCGTGAGAGTGAAGTAAACATGTCAAAGTCACAGAAATAGTATTTTGATAACTATATGAAATTGTGAATAGTCTTCTAAAAGGAACTGAACTGAAAGCCTACATCTCTGGAATTCTGCCCAACTGCTAACTGAAGCAGGGATCTATTAGAATAAGTTCCAGAATAACTGGGTAACATTACATCAAACCACAGTATAGACAGGTGGGATGAAGATAATATGGCATTGGCTATAAATAAATACTGACTTACACAGATTATTTATAATCTTGCCTGCAATTTACTTCCTGCATAAAACCTGACCCATGCCGGCATCATCTGGCAGAATGAGTGATAACATCCTGTCAATTACAAGCCTGCTCAGTGAAGTAATTTGGAGGATGACCATATACAAGTGGTGGACTGAATGCAGAGAGAGCACCATCCACTCTTCCTACATGATGCCAGTACAGGTCACTAAGAATTTTCAGATAAAGCATACTGGTGGGTATTGGCCTCTCCTAGTTCCATCCTTTTCTCCCCTTTCTCATCATTCCTCCCTTTCCTTTGTCCCCTTTATTCCTCATCCCTCTCATTCTCATCTTTCATTCGATTCCCATTCATTTCTCCAATCTCCCCCCTATTCTCTCATCTACTCTGCTTCCTCCTTCACTCAAACAAAACCTACAGATGACATTCTAAAGTGATTGTTACCCTGCTTCCACATCTGCTTGAAATGTATTTCATTTAGGCCTCAAACAAATATTGGACATTGGCCTGGTATTCATTTGCTGTGGATGTTTGAATGAACCCTGGAACATTGAAATGCACTTTCTGATTCAATGAAATGCTTGTTGCTGAGTTTTAGTGCTATTCTGGCAGTTGCAGTCCTGAGTGCAGACAGCAGCTCATCTAGTTTTATTCATCATGTTCTACAATGGCACTTGCACCCTGGAACATTACTCCTTAGAGCCAGGCCTCACTTTACTGAACTACTTATCACTGATTTGCTAGACACCAGTTCAGCTGTGTCAATCCTGTCTGTATCTGCCATGTTTTCAAACAGTATGAAGCTTGAACGCCTTTTGGAGACTTGAAGGAAGCCTGTACTTGGCCATCTCCATGCATTTGGTGACACATGACACTCTTTGTGTATCGGCAGAGTTCAATATTGTGAAAACTCATATTCTTATTCTTGAAATGGTCATTTTTACTGGTTTAAACTTTCAAATTGTTAACAATCTTTCTTTCCCAAAAGAACTGAATACACTTACTTGTTTAACCTCTGTCTACTGTTGTAACAGGCTGTACTGAGTCTGACATTGGTGGGATGTGCAGTGGCACTGTTGCATCAAGTAAAACTCAGAAAAGATGCAGTTTCCATACAACAAAAACTCAGATGTTTGACTTAATCTGTGAAAAAAGCCACATCTTAAGAACTACAAAAGCTAGAAAAGAATGGCATTGTAGAATGAACAGACTCCTCAGAACAAGTGTCTCAAATTCCTGTTACTAAGAAAATGACATATGGTGTCCATGCAATCCCATAAAACGCCTGTGACTGGCAGCTAAACATCCCCACAATCAGTTGTGACACTATAAAATGTTGGCTACTTGAGTATTTATCTTTGAATGTCATTAGAGAAAAACACAGAAATTATCATTTAGATAATCAGATAATCAAGATCAGATAATCTTAGGATTTTAGGGTTGGAAGGGACTTCACCAGTCATCTAGTCTGACTCCAGCTGGTCCATTTAATACTTACTTGGCAAGTGAGATACCATGATCATGAAGGTGTTTGGGAGCTCTCCTGGGTAGGGGTTATAGGACCATCTGCAAAGAGGCCTGTCAAGTTAAACTGATAAGAAAAGGATAGTACAGACAAGGTATATTGGATTCTGGGTTCTGTCTAAAGGATTTCATTGGATTGTTATTAAACATTCATATATATATATATATATATATGAATTAGGTGTCTAACACACAACAATGCTCTAGTTCACGATTCAAGACATATGACAGAAGACACTGTGGAATTACCTGCTGATTGATGAGGTTTCTTTCAAATTCCCAACAAACAGAAGTTAATCAATGCCTGGAATTATACTTAAAAATGTATTTACTTTCTAAAAACATTGCTAATTTAATCAAAATGTTCCAGATAGGGGTCCAATAATATTGTGAAACCTACCAGGCTCTTGGCTCCAGTGATAAATTTTGGCAACATATGTGTAGAATTCAGTAAAATGAAATCAGAGGGCCACAACATTGTCGTGTACCCATGGATTTGTATTCTCATTGCTCTTCTTGCAAGTCTCTTCTAGATTTCACTGTTACTGATAATTTTATAATGCACAGAGATATATCAGGAGAGTCCAAAGAAATTTCAATCAGTGTTCTGAAGCACTTTTTGCCCTCAATGACCAATTTAAAATAAACATGGGAAATTTGGTCATAGGCAGCATACCAACACCCAAAGGAGAGATTTCATCTACCATGCTCTTGTTTAGGACTTACTCCTGCTGCTAAAGTTATTTCAAATTATTCAACAGCGATGGAACAGTTGAGATGAGTATATGCAAACTATTTTGTCCTGGACAAATGCTGCTCAGCTTAGTTCTGAAGACATTAAATATCCACTTGCTAAAATCTATTTGTTTATGTATTAATAATTGCCAGAGTTGACATCAGAATTATGAGACAGAAATACCATATTTACTTAAATATAAGATGAGATTCCCCCACCCACACCCCCACAATCAGCATAGGGGTAAAAAGTCCCTTGTCTTGTATTCGCATACTAAGTGGAGGGAAGGAGCAGGTGCCTGCTGCAGCTATGACTCTGGCCCTGAGCCTAGGTTGGGGCCAGAGTCAGACACACAGCAGCCTCCTGCCCCCATCCCTCTGATTCTCCTCTATAGCTGGGGCTGCTCCCAGGCATGGAGCCATCTGGGAATTCCTTCCCCCGTCTGGCCAATCAACAACACTGACACTGCGGCATGACCAGGCAAGGGCTGGCCTTCTTCATGCTGTGCTCTGGATTGGAGCAGCCTGAGCAGCATCCAACAAGGGGAGAGGAAGAGAAAGAAACTGCAGAGGTGGGAGGGGGGGCCAGGGGCCAAGACTGCGGGGAGTTTGGGGGGAAGAGGCAGAGGCAGCTGGGGAAGGACAGAGGCTGTGGAGAGCTGGTGCAGAGGGAAGAAGTGGGTGGGGAAGAGGGCCACTAGAACCTCCCTCAAAGCCATGCTTTCCCTGCTGTAGCAGTGTGGAAGAAGGAGGGAGAGTCACAAAAAATCTCTAATCCTTAGAATCTATACCTAGAAAAATATTTTAAAAATTATACATTTTTCATGTATAAAATCTAATTATTGGGGGGGGGGTCATTTTATATTCAGGGTCATCTTGTATTTGAGTAAATATTGTGGTAATCTCATCCTAGAAGAGCTCACAGGCTGCATGCATGTGTTGGCAGCACATGTTCTATGATCATTGATCACAATATCTTGTGCACGTTTGCTAGTGCTGGGAGCTGTGCTGGGAACTCAGAATAAGTAAGCTGGAATGGTGGGGGCAGGCAGGTGGGATCAGGGGGGTTGTGGGTCCATGGATGGTATTGGTGGGTTGAGTCCAGGGGGTACTTCATAGGATCAGGTGTGGGCGGGGAGGGGCTGCTGGTAGGCGGTGGCGGTTGTCTGTCCAGGGCTGGGGAAATAAGGTGGCTAAAAATAACCTGGAGTGGCAGGGAGCAGTTAGGAAAAATGCAGCCCTGGTTGGGCTTTTCCAGCCCTGGGGCTGCACTCCAAATGTGTACATATGTTACATCAGGCTAACCCATTCCCAATCTAACTTAGTTCACCTTCTCAGACGAACTATATTAGATCAGGCTAGCCATTTTTTTTGCCTGATATAAGTTCCCCAAAAGTCCATGTCTTTTTCCATGAAACAAACTGACCAAGGAAGAACAAATATATTCTTTAGTTGAAAAGGTAGCCTAGACATTTAGGAATAAATATTGCTAGGCTTTTAGGTCCTTCTCCGACTACCTGATGAGCTGTTAAGGATGTGGGAGTCCGGATACTCTGGGAGGAGTCCTGTTCTACAGGTGAACCACATAGTTGCTGAGGAGCCTGGGAACTGTGATTCCTAGGATTTCTGAGCTCTCAGATCTCCATTAATCTCCTACATTGGGTTGTTGAAGAAGCCTGAGTGCCCCAGCAGTCAGCCATATGGCCCCCTCTGCTAAGGGGCTGGGTATATGAGCTGACAGAAAACTAGACATGTTTCTGAAATAAACTAGCCTGCTTTGCGTTGGATCTTTGTTGAAATCAAACTGCCTCTGTCAAACATTTTGTGTTGGATAGATCAGTATCCTCCAACAGAAAAATGTCCTATTGGAAAATTTCCAGTCATATGTAGCTCCAGCCCTATTTTGATGAGCCCAAATTAATTCATAATAAACCAAATGAGGTCAGAACCAAATGGAGTTTCAAGATTTCTACTGGTGTCCTGGGATGTGTATATAATTTGTAACTGCTGTAAAGGTCTATGGTGTTTGCCAGCTGTATGATATAACATGCAACTCTGTATTGTAGTTTAAATGAATACTGTTCTATCATTCTGCCTGCAAAAGAGATGACTATTGACATAGCAGAGCCTTTTGAAACAGCTCCAGTTGACTGCTGTAATGTTCATTCAACAACTAATTAGTTCAGCACATGGTCTGAAGTAGCCTATACTTCCCAATTACCTCTGCAACAAGAATTTATTTCTTGTGAACAATTTTTAGTCACAAAGGGAATCTGAAAACTAGACTCTGACTATGGACTCTCATTTCACATCTGTGGAATCTTCAGAATTTCTAGAGGAAAGAGGTATTACGCAGAGGCACTCTTCCATGTGTTAGCCCTAGGCCAATTGAAAAATAGAATATTTTAACAACGTTTTGAAAAAAGTTTGCAAGTGGATAAACTAGAAAGAAAGATCTGGAAATCATTTGCTGTAGATATATTACACAACTACCAAGCAACCTGACATGCATCAAGCCAGATGTCAGCTACAAAACTGCTGCGCCGGAAGAGTATGAAGATAATAAATGCTGAGTCTGAAAAATCTTACACATGATATAAAGATATAAACAATTTAACAACAACAACAACAGTGAAAGAGTAACTAAAGAAATCTAAAACTAAATGGTATGGCCAAAGTTTGGTTTGGATATTTTACAAGTGTTTGTTGATGCCAGATAAAGAAAGGAAAAAAAAAAGAGAACGTATATTGGATATAAATGTTGAAAAGAACGTATGTTGCATACATAATGGACATTGAAAACAATGACTATATGCTGGAGAAATAAACTGGAGAATCTGGAGTCTTTACATAACACGAACTATAGGTAAAAAATATGACCTTGCACTTATTACTGACACCAGTTGAACAAGGTTTCCCTATGTTGACTCAGCTTTGTCTGCCTGGCCACTAGGTGCAGAATGATCCAAAGGTTGCAGAAGGAACATGTTCTGTGCTGTGTATGCAAGGTCACGGACAAAAAATTCTCAGTTCCAGGTGGGGATTCATGTTAGTGAATAACTGAGTAAGTAATTCTCCAAAAAAAAAAAAAGAATTTGGAAGAGCTAGCTTATTCAGTCCACTTTTGCCAGGGTGCCACAGCATCCGAGGATGCTCTGAGATCCTTTCAAGGGTTCCATGGGTGCTATGTAATGTTAGAACTGTTAGGTGGACAAACAATGACATGATTCACAAGTGAAAACCAGATTTCAAATAGGAATGCACAGTGTCAAAACGCTATGAACTTCTACAATCTTTCTGAGTTCTTTGCAACAGAAAAACTGCTCTGTTATTTTTATGTAGTCAAAAAATGAATGAAAGTTAAGTGCTGGTATTTTGCAAAAGGAGGAGTGCCATGAGTTTAATGAAGGGTGACTTGAATCTAAAAAGGTTGAGAACCACTGTCATACTTGCTGAATTTCCTTCTGTTACAGTTATAAAGATGTTTTGACTTCAGTGATGATAATACTTCTATGGTATTTGTATGGGATCTGTTAACTCCCATGGTAAAGTAAGACTAGAAAAGGTGATACAACTCTGGCCATCACCAATTTCTGAGACTAGAGATGAGGATTGTTTAAATGTGTGTTAGTAATGCTGATGTCATACACTACCACCACTGTACCTCATTCTTGTCAGATTAGTGGCCCATCTACACATTACATGTATGCCTCAGTTAATAGGTTAATTGGGGCATAAGTGGCAATGTGCATCCAATATAAAGCAATGTGCACCCGAAGTACAAACTAAACATGAACATGCTCCATATATGCTCATAGAATCATACAAAATTAGGATTAGAAGGGACCTCAGGAGGTCATCTAGTTCAATCGCCTGCTCAATGCAGGACCATCTCCATCTAGATCATTCCAGCCAAAGCTTTGTCTAGCCAGGTCTTTAAAACCTGCAGGGATGGAGCTTCCATAACATTTCTAGGTAGCCTGTTCCAGTGCTTTACTACACTCCTAATGACAGAGTTTTTTCCTAATATCCAAGCTAAACTTCCCTTTCTGCAACTTGAAACTATTGCTCCTTGTTCTGTCATCTGCCACCACTGAGAACAGTTTAGCTCCATCCTCTTTGGAACCCCCTTTCAGGTAGTTGAGGGTTGCTGTTAAATCCCCTCTCAGTCTTCTCTTCTCTAGACTAAATAAGCCCAGTTCCCTCAGCCTTGTTGTAGTAAAGTTTAAAGCATGCAAGTAATTTCACCAAAACTGGACGTAGTATTCCAGATGCGGTCTCACCAGTACCAAATAGAGGGGAAGAATCACTTTCCTCGATCAGCTGGCAATGCTGCTACTGATGCAGCCCAGTATGCTGTTAGCCTTCTTCAGAACAAGAGCACAAAGTTGGCTCATATTCAGCTTATTGTCCACTGTAACCCCCAGGTCCTTTTATGCAGAACTGCTGCTTAGCCAGTCAGTTCCCATCTTGTACCAATGCATGGGACTGTTCCATCCTAATTGCAGTACTTTGCACTTCTCGTTATTGATTTCATATGATTTCTTTTGGCCCAATCCTCCAATTTCTTGAGGTTTCTCTGAATCCTAGCCATCTCCTTCAGCATATTTACTACTCCTCCCAGCTTGGTGTCATCTGTAAACTTGCTGAGAGTGCAAGCCATCCCATGTTCCATGTTGGTGAAGATATTGAACAAAACTGGCCTCAGGACCAGCCCCTGAGGCATCCCACTTTATACCAGCTGCCAACTAGACATCAGGCCATTGATTACTACCAGCTCTCCTGGACCCGTTTCTCCCTCAGACTGCCCCCCCACCCCCCATGAGTGAACCTGCCCATCTGTTCCCTAAGTGAATCAAGGTCTGTTTTTCTGAAGCTCTCCTTCCTTTTCCTCAGGATCATGAACTCAATCATCTCATGGTTGCTGGTGCCCAAGTTGCCATCTACTTCTACATTCCCCACCAATTCTTCCCTGCTTGTGAGCAGCAGGTCAAGAAGAACATGGCCCCTAGTTGGCCACTCCAACACTTGCACCAGGAAGTTGTCCCCCCAACACTCTCCAAAAACTTCCTGTGTTGTCTGTACACTGCTGTATTGCCCTCCCAGCAGATGTCAGGGTGAGTGAAGTCCCCCATGAGAACCAGGGTCTGTGTTTGGGAAACTTCCGCTGGCTGTTTGAAGAAAGCCTTATCTACCTCATCCTCCTGGTCTGGTGGTCTATAGCAGCCCCCTACCACAACTCTCCCCTCTGAGCTTTCCCCTCTGACTCTAACCCAGAGATTTTCAACAGGCCTATCTCCAGTTTCATACTGGAGCTCTGAGCAATTGTACAGCTCTTTTACATAAAGCACTATTCTTTCTCTGTCCCTTCTGAACAGTTTATACCCATCTTTGACAGTACCCCAATCATGCAAGCTATCCCACCAAACCTCTGTGATTCCAATCACATCATGGTTCTGTGACTGTGAGGACTTCCAGTTCTTCCTGCTTGTTTCCAAGGCTCCATGCATTCATGTCCAGATACTTGAGGTAATTAGCCGATTGCCGTAGTTTCTCAGGAAAAATTAGAAGACCTGCTCTGTTGCTCCCTTATCCTTGTGCTTCCTGTAGGTCACTCTCTTCCCCACTTACTCCAAGGCATTGGTCTCTATCCCCTGGTGAACATTTTTAGGATTGGTTTGTATGGTGCCTTAAATTGAACATGTGGAATGTCTGAAGCTGCCCCAGGGCTGGTCCTGACAATTAGCTGATTGTTGGCCCTGGCTCTAGGACTGCACTGAGTCACACCAATTTGTGACCACCTGGCTTTCAACTTGCCAGTACAGGGAGACCCAGGATCATAGCAGGAGGTGTGATAGTTGTGATCCCTTGATGCCCTTAAATTATGTTTACCAAGGGACTTAAAGTTTGGATGGAATCTAAGAAATCTCAGAGTAATCTGGAGACATGAATTACTTAGCCATTATACCAACCTGCCTGAGGTTTAATGGGACATTATCACCCAATTCTATTCATAAATATTTTTAAAAATAGTACCTGGATTTGTGCTTCCTCCCTCCTACATTGGTTTGGTAACCTACTGGGGAGGTGGTGGAAGAAGATATCTGAAGTGTCATTGGCAAAAGTCTCTACTCCCCAGGTACAGCATCTGACTCAAGCCAGCAGTACTATTCCAAATTGTAATTAGTCTAATTAATTTGACTGCTTCAACTGTGTTTTCTCTGAAAAGAACTGCCTTTTGATTTGTATGTCAATTAGACTGGTATACGAATGTACACTTTGCATTGTGCAGATTTATTTAATCTTTATCAGTCTGGCTTCTGACCTGAGTATAGATTTCATGTTGGATTCTTCACAGGATTGGGTTCCTAAACCCCCTGCAAAAAAAAAAAAAGGTTGGTGAGCTAGCCAGGTGTACAAGCAGTAACAGCAAATAGCTGTGTGTGACCACTGAAGTGCTCCAGCTTTTTGCTAAGATTTTTATTTCAAAGGGTACTGCTTTTCGAGCCATCTTTGCAGTGCCTCTGATGTGCTCAAGCTGATTAGTGAAGTAGGACCTTTTGAAGTAAAAGCTACAGCACACAGCAAACAGTTCACCTTCAATTCAGCAACCCACTGTAAATTAAGTGGATTACAAATTACATGGATATGAAAAATCCTGCTTCTACTGTTCTGATGTTCAATGAATTCCTCCTAGTGATGAAAAGTAAAATGAGGCTAACTGCAGATTCATAGTTCACTGAAATCAGGTAGCTTGGGCTCTGTATAGCATAGGCCACAGATTACATGAGCATTTTTTGATAGCACTAATCACAAAGAATTATTTACCTACAGAATCCTTTGGCAAGCCCTTGTGACCTTCTCATTTCTGAATAGTTCAGAAAGGCAGTTCTAGGTCATAGCTTAATACTTATTAGAGTCCCACAGTCACTCTTGTTCTTCATTGTTTACGTGGCAGGCTTGCCTATCTTTACCTGGGGTGAACCCACCAATCAGAGACCAGCAGGGGAGGAGCCTTGGGAAGAGTCCGCCCTGCCCCTATGTTGGGACTAAGTGAGGACCAGACCTAAATGAAGACTGCACCCCACCTCCCCCCGATTGGCCAGTCTTCAATCTTGGAGTACATAAAAAAGTATATTAAAAAAGGGTATATAAACAGCTGCATGCACAGCATACAGAAGAGATGCCGAGATGACGAGGGATGGAGAAGAAAGAAGAAGTTGGGCTGAGGAAGAGCTGGGGAAGAGCTACCCAGGTGGCACTTTCAGTTGCCCTGAAGAACCTGAAGACTCCACCGTCGGACGGGAGCATCAGGTGGCCACAGCCCCAACCCCTCGCTGCAAGAGAGCATGGTGAGCCGGTGCAGGCATCACTGGTGTAGGAGCTGGTGGAGGGTCCAAGAGGGACCAGGACCTTGGGTGCCTCTTGAGGCAGCTCAGGTATCCAACCCCACATGAGGTCACATGGTGCAGGTGTCACTACACAGAGGTCCAAGAGAGACTGGGACCCTGGGAGCTGCTTGAGGTGGCTCGGGTCTCCAGCCCTGGCATGAGGCTGACACTGGTGCAGACGCCGCTGCACAGTGAGTCGTTGTTGGGCTGAGGCCCTTGGAGGGAGCAAGGTGTGGCTCAGACCCCATTCCCTGCTGCCCAGTGCGAAGGCCCATGGACAGCTCAGGCTCCACAGCACAGCGGGCCTGTACTGGAGACCCAGCCCTGGGCATGCATGAGGTGGCCCAGGTCTGCAAGCTGCTGAGAAGGCCGAGCCTCCAGGCATGTGAATGAACCACACACCTCATGCAGGGACTGAGACAGAGCACTTGCTGCACAAACTGCTTGCCTAGCTGGGGAGGAAGCACCGGGAACCCTTGCTGGACCCTTACTTGCCAGGAAGCATGAGTTCTCAGGTGAGGGGTTGCTCACCAGGGAGAGAGACAGTGGATAGCCCCATCAGAGGGAATTTAGGCTAGAGAGAGAGAGACTCCTCTAGAGGAGGTGGGTATATGGGATTACCATGCCTTATATTTTGGAGTGTTTATTAATTGCTTGTTGTGTTTTCTATTCTGGTGAGTTTATTAACTGTTTATTGTGGTTTACATTTTGGGGATGCTTACCCATTAATTGCTGGGACACACCCTCTGAGGATCCGTGGGTGAGGTTTCTCTTGTGGGTCTTGGGGACTGCTATACCTGTTCTGTTGTTTGTTGATTTAAATGTATTATATGTAAATATTTATCTTTATCACCCATCCAGTTGATTCAATCCCCTCTCTTTTTATTCTGCATCTGAATAAACCATGTATATAGTTAAGATACTGTGTCCTGGTCTTCCTCTATAGAGACACCATAAAAGGGGAAGCTGCGAGCAAGCTGCAGTTTCCATCTCCAGCATGTACGCCCTGCTGACCATCCTCTTCTATTGGAAAGCTGGGGTACACACTCTGGTACACCCAACTTACATTTATACAAAGCAACAGCCAGGGAGGTGATCCTCCCCCTCTATGCGATGCTGGTCAGGCCGCAGCTGGAGTATTGTGTCCAGTTCTGTGCGCCCCATTTCAGGAGGGATGTGGACAACATGGAGAGGGTCCAGAGGAGGGCCACCCGCATGATCAGGGGGCAGCAGGGCAGACCCTACAGTGAGAGACTGCGGGACCTGAACCTATTCAGCCTCCACAAGAGAAGGCTGAGGGGGGACCTGGTGACCGTCTATAAACTCACTAGGAGGAACCAGAAGGGCTTGGGGGAGACGCTGTTTCCCCTAGCCCCCGCTGGCATAACAAGGAGTAATGGGCACAAGTTGATGGAGAGGAGGTACAGATTGGACATCCGAAAAAACTACTTCACAGTTAGGGCGGCTAGGAGCTGGAACCAACTTCCAAGGGAGGGGGTGCTGGCCCCTACCCTGGGGATCTTTAAGAAGAGGCTGGATACTTACCTGGCTGGACTCATTTGAGTCCCGTTTTTGTTTTTAGGGTTTGTGGTTTTTTTTTTTTTGGGTTGTTTTCCCACCCTGGAGGGGGGTCGGGCTAGAAGATCTATTAGGTCCCTTCTGACCCTAAAACTTTGAAACTATGAAACTATGAAATGAGATGTCTTTATTATCATCATTATACGCTTAAAACTCTGCTCTACATTGCTTTTTCAGTGAGCCTAAATTGCATAGTCTAAATTTCCCCTTCCACGAATATAAATAACACTATTCCTCTTCTCTACAGATACAAGAACTTCTCGTCCTTACTCTGAACAAATTTAAGGTATATACAGATACTACATTGAGATTGACCTAAATGGCAGGCCCAATCTAAGTTAGTTCACCTGAGCAGGTGAACTAACTTAGATCGGGAATGAGCTAACCCAATCCGGTGAACGTCTGCATAAGTTCAAAGCACAGACCTGGAACTGGGAAAGTCTAACTCCTTGCCCCAGCCCCAGGGCTATGTGCTTCCTACCCCACTGAACCTAATTGGGCTCCTCCCACCTCCAGACAGAAAACCCTCCCCTCCATGGACGCATCAACCCCACCCAATCCTGCCATTGCCCCCCAGACCTGCGAACTCTCCCACCACCCCACAGACATGCTAGGCCCCCCTTGATCCTGCCCCTCCTCCCACTCTGAGTTACTTACACTGGGTTCCCCATGTAGCTCCTGGCACCAGCAAATGCCAGTAAATGTCCCTCCTGGTGTATGATCACATGGCTTAAAATAAGCTGCATGATCCTAGACTGGGGGCAGTGATCATCTGCACGGACTATTAGAGACTGAATCCCTCATGCAATTGTCTGTGTTTTCAGACATAACTGACTACCTCTTTTTAGGGGGCACCATTACTGGCAAATTACAACCTATATCAGTTTCTATGAATATCTGAATGCCAACACTGACCCAGTACCCTTTTCTGTGTGCTTATGCAACCTTTTGATTTGATTGATGCATTTAACTTCAGCATGTATTTGATTGTCCCACAGTATGGATGAATATCTTCAGCATGTGTTTTTCAACTATAGGCACCTAGAGTGAGTTGGTGACTGGCATCTCCCCAAAGCTACTGGCTGGCTTCACTACTACAGTAGCATCTAAGAGCAAGGAACTGCCTGTGGAGTTGATAAAAAAAATCTGCTGATGAACTACTTTTTCTTCCTGAATGCAATTTTCCTTTGAATGGCTGTTGATTGTAAGGAATTTCCTCTCCTTTCTATCTCTGAGAGAAAAGTCCTAAGCAAATATCTCCTCAGATCTATGTTCCAAGCAGCGTGCATTTAATAAAAAGTTGCATTTATCTTATACACATGCAAAGCACATCTTTGGGCCCCTCCAGCCACTTTCCTTCTGTGTGAATGACTTATGCATGCAACATACTTTCTTTATAAGAAAACCAGATCTAGCTGCACATGGAAAACAATTTCTAAGTAGTGTTTATAGTCATTACCCTAAAAGCAGGTTTCACAACTTATATATTCATGTAATCCATGTCATCAGTGCACAGATAAAATATTTGTTCACAAAAATCTCTTCATTTAGATGGAATGTTTATATTTAAATTATAAGATCTTTAAAATGTCTGCAAGGATGTTTGTACTTTTGATAACAGGAGTATTTTGGCCTAAAAGCTTAGTGACTTATTGTTTTTGGTGTAAACATAGCCCCATGTTACCTTATAATGGTAGAAAGATATTCCTGTCTGTGAATAATTTGGCTTTAGGTTATACCGGATGCATGATTTTCAGTGTGGGAATACTGAACACAATACTTGATTTGAACAAGTTGTGGATTAAGACTATTTATAGTTATTATAAAATTACCCAAGTGAGCTATTGGAATGTGCTGCTGTGGAAATTCATAGAGTTGAAATCCTCATTGGAAATTGTCTTCTTCCCATGTAAATTTGAACAGAACTATGAAAAATTAGATCTTGTCCTATGTATTCTCCACTGGAGTCAGTGAGTTATGGAAGAATCAGATTTAGTACATTGTACCTTTAATACAAGGAGGAAAGGGCAACACACACCATTGGAGTCTGGGAGAGTGTTTGTATAGAACAATTCTCAAAGGGACTTCTGACTAAAACCAGTGGGAGGTACCCAGTTTAGTTTACCTGTCTTTTTATAGTGGGAGATTGGGGGTCTTTTTATAAGGGAGGAGATTGGGTGACTTTAGTTAAGAAAGCGTTTTATACCAAATTGGCGGAACTGCAAGAATATGACCTTCTAACTAGCTACAAACGGGCTATGGCTTACAAATGTGGAGCTGTGTTATCCTGTTAATGTATTATGTTAGAGTAACATATGAGAATTTATGATAAATTGTAATACTGCTGCGGCCTTTGAACTCCAGATGTGAGCTCTGGCTTTTATAGGTTGTGGGAAATCTTGGGATTCTGACTAAATAACCACAGAAAAACATGTGTCTTGTTCATTTACAAATGAAATGCAAATCCAAATGTTCACTGCTATATTAGTAGAAACATGGAATGAAATAGTATATTCCATATTCTCACATGGTCAGATGAGGGGTTCACTTTTTTTCCCACATCTGTACAAAACAAAACAAAACAAAACAAAAAGAAAGAAAAGAAAAAATGCTCATTTATTGTTTAAGAATGATATATGTAATGTTAATATAAAAAAGGGGAAGTTTGTAATTGAACAAATTTATAATGTTCAGAAAGCTACAGAGTGAGAGAGAGACAGAGAGAGAGAAGGCACACAGAAAAAAAAAAGAATCAAAATATTTGATAATTAGTATGAAAGATATTTGGCTCCTGGCATTTTCTTTGTAATGTTTTATGTATGAAAATAGTTTTAGAAATAAAATGCTACAGGCTTTTGTTCAAATTGATATTATGTAGATTGCAATGGTACTGAACGTCCAGCAGCAGCATAAAAATAATGATAAACATAGACATCTAGGCATGAATTGCATGCACAACCCTATTTTACAGCACACATTTGCTGAAGCTACCATACAACAAGCCAAATACCACACACTGGTATCATGACTAGCTTTAAAAAAAATGTAAGAATGGGTTTATTATTTTCTGCTATGCATTCTGTGTTTATATAGGCTGGTTCATTAAGTCCCTGCCTTAAAAGGTAACACAGTATTCTGACTACAGCGGTAATTTATTACACCAGTTAATCTTATAAAATTGCCCTCTGGATGTAATAATTTGTTATTCTTTTATTAGGCCTTCTTCTGCATACCATGTTTATCATAAAGATGTCACCATTGTGATGCCTAGCAACCAGTACGATGCTCCAGAGGTGTTTGCATACATTTTCCTGAGGGAGAGATCTGCTTCGTCCCTGCTTGGGAGAGCTGTCAGTGTATTCTGATGTACGAGGGATAAAAGGAGTCCCTGCTGCAGTCTCCAATAAGCTGAAGTCACGGCCTGAAAGCACTGACTTGGGCATCACTATACTGTGTTATAAAATGTGTCAATTATCAGATGGACTGCCTAAGGGTATCGCCTGGGTCTAGGTCATAAAACCATCAGGACTGAGGGGGGAAAAATTGATGAGGAAGTAAGTTGAATTAATTGATAACTAGGAGGACAATGCGTATTATATATTCAGTATAACTGGGACCCAGAGCTCTCTTTCAGTATAATCAATGGAGTCAAAAGGTGTGCAATACCTCCTACCCTTGCCTCCCACATCTTCTGTGCATATAATATTTAACTGATAGTTAGGTTATTTCCTAAAAATCAGTAGTCAAGCAAGTCATAAAAATAAAAATAAAAGCATGCTAATATTTTATAGCTATTTTGCTATTATTGCAGTTCTTAATATACTGTGCAACTGTTTATATGTGAATACAGTGGGGACCACTTAAATGTGTAGCCTTAGGCCTGATTCATGAAAGCTTTATGCACCGTTTATGTAAGTATCTGTGGAGTTTACCCAGAAAATGTAAGGAATACATATTTTTATAGTTAAGCTTTTTCCTATGCACCTCTGTCTACCTCAGCATGGCTCTAGCGTGCAAAAACTCTAACTGTTTAGGACTCTATGATTAATAACTATTATTAGTAATGTCTTATGCTTTATAAGATTTATAAGGTAGTATTTGGATGCTTGTAAGAGAGTTTTTAGGGGTTTCTATTTGGATACATAAAAGGTTTCTCTTCACTACAATATCTGAGTATCTTGCAGGCATTAAACACATTTATCCTCTCAACAGGCATCTGGAGTAGAGAAGTGTGGAGAAGTGACATGCTGCATAATTAATTGATTTGACCAGTTTACCCAAAAAGGCTGTGGCAGAGCTGGGAAATGAAGCCAGATCTAAAACTCAGCCCAACGCTCTAACTGCAAACCCAATCCTTTCTTTCTTGCATCTTTAAGATGAAAAAAAAAAAATCCATAAATCAACATGTTTAAATGAATACCCATCCTCTTCAACAGAATACAACCAAGTCGTATCTAAATCTCCCATAGTTTCACTGGTGCAACCACTTTTGTGATGCCATAGGAATAAAACATTTGGTTACAGTTCTGGCTACATGGTCGGTTCTTCAAGCAAAACTATGTTTTTTCCCTTCCTAATTTTTTAATAACATGCTTCCACTTCTCAGTCCAGAGGGGAAGGAGGAGAAATATTTGCACCTTCCTCACTCACCCTTCAGAAAGCCTCCATTCATGCATGTTGTGTTATATGACATGGGTTTAGGAAGCAAGATACTGTTTAAAAAATGAAGGTCCCCTCTACACGTTATAGGTATTGCACAATTAACTGGTTAACTGTGCAATGAACTGTGACCAGCTACACATGCAAAGTGCCTATCATGTCATATAAAGGTCCAACCAGCTGTAAGGTTAGACCTCAAAAATGTGTACTAACTTTATAGCTTGTTGTAGCCAGCTTTAATTTGCACATGTAGCAGGATCTCCCTTGTGGCTGGGAGACCTGTCAGCTGACTGGGGACTTTCACTGCTCCCTTCACTGCTGAGGGGGACTCCCAGCTCCAGCAGCACCCAAACACATGGTCCTGGCTGTGGCCCACAGCTGTGGATGCAGGGGCCTGGCAGCACACAGAAGCTGCAATCTCCCAGCTGCAGGGCTATGTGGAGTCCCCCAGGATGCAGGGGTGTATGGTGTACCCAGCTGCAGTCTTCCAGCTGCAGGGGTGTATGGTGTACCCTTGTGGCTGGGAGATCAAGGCTATGCCCCAGGGCTGCTGGGTCCCAGGATTCACAGCTGTAAAACCCTGGGTCACCGGTACTGAGAGGTGCTGCTGGGACATGGCATCTGCAGCTGAGGGGGCTACTAGTCGCAGAAGCTCACTTCTTGCCAGTGCAGGGGAGCCTGATGCACCCCCCTACACTGGCAATAAGGTGCAATGGAATCTAATGTGCAATCCACCGTCACACCTCCTGCCATGAACAATTGGGGCAACTGACAACTGACGCCCAGGAAAAAGCCAACCTATTAAATAGGTACTTTGCGTCAGTCTTGCATCAGTCCCATGGGACGCCCATGCCCGCTACAGGGCTGGGAAGTCCAGGCGAGGGTGATCCCCTGCCCTCCATTAATGCTGACTTTGTGAAGGAACATCTTGAGAAGCTGGATACCTTCAAGTCAGCCGGCCCTGAAAATCTTCGCCGGGAAGTCCGGGTGAGGGTGATCCCCTGCCCTCCATTAATGCTGACTTTCTGAAGGAACATCTTGAGAAGCTGGATACCTTCAAGTCAGCCGGCCCTGAAAATCTTCACCCCAGGGTACTCAAGGAGATGGCGAGCATCATAGCCCAGCCTCTAGCACATATCTTTGAAAACTCTTGGAGCTCTGGTGTAGTGCCTGAAGACTGGAAGAAGGCCAATGTGGTGCCTATCTTCAAGAAAGGGAGGAAAGTGGATCCGGCTAACTATAGGCCCATCAGCCTGACTTCTATCCCGGGGAAGATCTTAGAAAAGTTTATTAAAGAGGCCATCCTTAATGGACTGGCCGACACCAACATCTTAAGGGATAGCCAGCACGGGTTTGTTGCGGGTAGGTCTTGCTTGACCAATCTCATTTCCTTCTACGACCAGGTGACCTATCACCTGGACAAGGGAGAAGAGATTGATGTCATATATCCTGACTTCAAAAAAGCCTTCGAT
>NW_005841834.1:901478-1056929 GCF_000455745.1 Alligator sinensis | reverse complement strand
GCTTTCATCCATAGATGCTTCTCAAGCAAATCCCGGGACGTCATTCTCCCCCTGTACTCGGCCTTAGTGAGGCCGCAGCTGGAGTACTGTGTCCAGTTTTGGGCTCCACAATTCAAAAAGGATGTGGAGAAGCTTGAGAGAGTCCAGAGAAGAGCCACGTGCATGATCAGAGGTCAGGGAAGCAGACCCTACGATGACAGGCTGAGAGCCCTGGGGCTCTTTAGCCTGAAAAAGCGCAGGCTCAGGGGTGATCTGATGGCCACCTACAAGTTTATCAGGGGTGTCCACCAGCATCTGGGGGAACGTTTGTTCACCAGAGCGCCCCAAGGGATGACGAGGTCGAATGGTCACAAACTACTTCAAGATCGTTTCAGGCTGGACATAAGGAAGAATTTCTTTACTGTCCGAGCCCCCAAGGTCTGGAACAGCCTGCCACCGGAGGTGGTTCAAGCGCCTTCATTGAACACCTTCAAGATGAAACTGGATGCTTATCTTGCTGGGATCCTATGACCCCAGCTGACTTCCTGCCCTTTGGGCGGGGGGCTGGACTCGATGATCTTCTGAGGTCCCTTCCAGCCCTGATATCTATGAAATCTATGAAATCTATGAGTCTATGAAATTGTGTCGATCGTACATCATATCTCATTGCACCATTACCTGCACATGCAGAGGGGCCTTAAAGTAAAACTACAATATAATATACCCTTTTGAAATTAATACGGGAATTAGACCCTATCATCCATTACTCTAGCACTTGATTGCTATGTCCTCAAACTGAGCAAAGTGGAAAGAGCTGAGCACAACTGCAGTCTGAATGCACACTGAAGCTCAGGAACCATTTATTCTATGCATCTCTGGGCATAAAGTATATAAACGTTTCAGAGGAAGGTAGGCCATGGAGTTGGCCAGTCATGCTGGAGAAAAGCTTTCTGTTCTGCATGAAGGGGGGTAAGAGTGGAGATGTCCCCCCTGCCATTCCAAGGGGCTCCCCGATCATTTTTTTCTCCCTGAGATACAATTCTTCCCACACCTTCCACAGGGATGTTATGAGTCCACACCTCTCCAATACAAAGCTTAACTTTGTGACTCAGAATCATCCATGGTGTTACTTTGCTGAGAGTGGGTTTGTCTACACATTCATTAATGGACCGTAGTTCCTGCTCATTAAGTTTAGTACTTGGATAACAAAGTACTAAATTAATGTGCAGCAACTGGTGTAACTGTGCAGTAGTGCCGGGCGTGCACAGGTTTTTACATATGCTAACCTCTCAGTAGCCTAATAGTACTGTGCAGTAGTGTATTAGCATGGGTTCTGCCCAGCATGCTACTGCTCAGTGTTATTAAGCTGCTGCTCAGTTAGCATCTCATGTAGATGCACCCAGTATAAATATAATTTGGTCTGCAAAAGTACTATTTTCATGAAAGGCATGGAAAACAGGTGGAAATTGAATCTAAAAATCACTCAATGGTAAAAAATACAGCTATGTACTCTTATGCAAGTAAAGGTGAAATGGATTTCTTAGGGTGATATATTTTATTGGACCAGCTGCATAGTTGGGATAGAGTTAAACAAGCTTTCAAATGCAAAACATTCTTCATTAGGTCTGACCAGCACAATATGCTGCTGGTCCAACAAAAGATATCACCCTAAGAAATCCTTGCCTCGAAGTTGTGGAACCATCACAGCTACAACATTGCTTTTACACTGTCATAAAGGTGAAATAGAATTCACCCCTAATTATTTAAGCACCCCTGAGAGAAAA
The DNA here is from genome assembly GCF_000455745.1 of Alligator sinensis. Lineage (NCBI taxonomy): Eukaryota > Metazoa > Chordata > Crocodylia > Alligatoridae > Alligator > Alligator sinensis. The sequence goes on along the minus strand of NW_005841834.1, from coordinate 1,055,166 downwards.
AGAATGAAAAATATATTTTCTTCTCCCTCTCCACAGGTGTGTTGTATGTGTGTGTATGAATGGATGAGAAACAGAGAGAGAGAGAGAGAGAAGTATGTGAATGAAGTACTACTGTGAGACAGCAGGGGAAAGAGATGACTTTGCCTTTAGTTTCTGATGCAGAGGTTATCAGTCATTCCTAACTCATCTAAAAGTCATGTTCATGATGTTCCTGAAGACTGACTGTACTGTGGAGGTTTTTTATTATGGTTCCATTGTTTTAGTGGGATGTGGTCATCAGAAGATGTTGGGGTGCAGATGCATACACACATGCAGGCACAGACACACAAATGTCACTCAGGCAATTAAGACTGTCAAAGCCCTGCTGACTCACCAGTCTGGAAACTGGGAAACTGGACCACTTTTAAAACCTAAGAGATTTGAGAGCACAGGATATGGGACTCTCAGATAATACCAGAAACATATGAAATTCAATCAAATTGGTATTGTATTTGAATAAGTATGTAGTCGTTCACATATTTATCCAAAGTTTGTAGCATTACACAAATCTCTTGAGTCTCCAAAAGTAGACTGAAAATCCTACTGAAATAGATTATCAGGTGAGATTTCAATGTGAGGGGAAGATCTAGCAAAGTTCTTATTTTGCCTGAATGGGTGCTTCTATCTCCAGATGCAGTATTATAAATATTAAAATCCACAATATTGATCCTAAGTCATTGAAATCAAGGCAAAACTCCCATTTTAGTGGTGCAGGGGAAGTTAGGATAGAGTTAGACAAGCTTTCAGATGCAAGATAGTCTTCATCACGTCTGACCAGTACAAGCCAGAAAAAAACAAAAACCACTCTCACACAAGTGTCCAAAGACTTTTGCCATTTTGCAGCAAGGAAGACCGAATGGTTATGGTACAGTAGCAAACAGTGTTCATGTTCTTTATAAACTGAGATAATCAACTGTTATGCTACAATAGTAGAAATATGATGAGTTCAGCTTCCAATAGATGGCAAAGCTTTGACAAAGGAATATGAGGCAATGACTTCTTAAATTTGCAGTATACCAGAAGGAGTAAAATTCTGCTCTACTAGCCCACATGAAGAATCCCATTTGTTCTACACAGGTTCAGTAGTTAGAATCATATAACCCTGTTACAGAAGGTGATGCAAAGTTCAAAAGCACCAACTTGAACTATAGGAACCTGGTAGTGGAACTAAGTTGTATACAAGATACATATGTGCTTGTACAGGGACATTATTTTGTGTTCCTCCACCTTTTTGTAAAAAACTAATTTGGTTTGAAGAAAGTGAAGCTGCAGTCTTAGTGTAACTACAAGTAAATATGGTAGCTATTTCATAAAGTATTGCTGTCATTTTCTTTGACTAAAGTTACAGAAATTCTTTGAATTTTATATAGGGGACTAAATTTGTAATGGAAAATGATGTTTGATGGTGTTTAAATGCAGAGTATGTCGCTTTATAAAGCATAGGGCTCTTTTAAGTTATTTTTTTTAACTTCTTGACATGTGTCACAATTTGGAATTCTGCTCTCATGGGATAAATGCCAGATTACATGGTGTAGTATTTTTATCCTCTGTACTTTCACTGTAGAAGCATACAACATCAAAGAAGAGGCAGATCACTCACATCAGCAGAAAATGGAATAGGACTATAATATGCTTGCTTTGATCTCTCCTTCTAATAATTATCTTGGCTACATGCATACATTGAAAGTAAGATTTGAATTAATAAGGCCAAGAGACCCTGGAAAATATAAGAAGGGTATTTGAATGCTAACGTTGACTATGTTTAACAAGATAAACTGCAATTGAGCCTACAAAATTGTGGATTGTTAATTTAAGGCATTAATCCCAAAATGTTATTCTTTCTTAAATTTGTTGTCACTGCATTTAGTAGATGGAATCAGTGCAATTAAGACATTATCTCTTTAAAATCCATGTTCACCTATAGTTGCAGGGGTGGCATTTAGCTAGCATTCATTTGATTTCATATAGGTTTTCAAATAGGAGGGCCTACGGTAAAAATCATTAAATTTATATAAAAAAGTCATCACTGCACAGTCTGTTATCATTAAAAACTATTCTAATATTGCCTTAGGAAAGATATTGCTTTTGATATGGAAAGTAAATCAAATCATCCACATCCACATAGGATTTATACACAGGCAAGGAGCATATTGCATGCCGGGTCAGTCATTTTTTTTTGCTTACCAGTGTTTATTGCTATATTGTGTTTTGGGAATCATATTTTTTCCCTATGTGAGTTGAAATTATAATGTAAACAAGGTTGACGTGTGTGAAAGCATCATATGGTTAATACTGGTTGGGTGGGGAGCATAATGCAGTATATTGGTCCTAGAGAATGAAAATATTTTATTTTTTATTATAAATGATAGTCTGTTTTATATGTGAGTTATAGATGCAGTTGGTTAGGCAGTATGTTGTTCCCACATCCGGAATGTTACAACTGCAAATTATTATTTGATAAATCTTGGATGTACTGCTAAGTATCATGCTAATATAGTGCACCAGGTTGTACAAAGAGATGTATAATACTCTATCCCCAGGTTCACAGAGGCACAGTATGAATTAAACAAATGAAATCAAACACACCTACTTTAGATACACTGAATACAAGTTCCAAAAAGTCACTTGAACAAAGCCAGTCTATCAAAACAGCAGAGGCTGCTGTTGTCCTCAAAATCCCAGTCAAAGGTTAAGAAATACTCTTTTAAAACAGGGTTAGCTGGGCATAAATGTAACAGATCAACATGCAGAAAGGACTGCTTTGAAGAAATGCTCTCACTGTTGAAAACAGGCACGTTCTTTTTCATCTTCTGAACTTACCTGACAGTGGATGGGAGTTGCAAGAGAGAAGGTTTGATTCACAGAGTATGTTAGCAATGGTTCTGTTAAGTTCTGAGACTGTGCACCTCTAATTGAAGCATAAGAAACACCAAACACTCTTATCACATTGTACTATTTTATCAAACAAGAGAACAAAAAGGAAGCATTTGCAAGCAGGTGTAGTTATCATAGGCAAAAACATCCTGAGGAAGAACAGATGTCATATGCAGTAACGTCTTTACTGAGAAGTGCACCTCAACAATCATAACTGGCATCCTGCCTCAAGATTCAGATATTCTCAGTAGCTTATAGCCTTGCCAAGCCAAATTCAGTAAACTGTCTTTTTCGTTGTTGTTGGTTTTTGTTTTTTTTGCCCTGACTAGCTAAATTCCTTCCTAGTCTTAAGTGTGGGAGAATAAGGTCATGGGAGTTAAAGCAGTGGCTGGGAGCACTTCCCGTATAAGCAAAAACTATTCCCAGTGGTTGTTACATGTTAGCTTTTTTCAGCTGAACAAAGTCCAGCCATGGCATGCTAGGATTTAGACTCCTATCAACCCAGTTACTTCAGCAAAGATTTATGATTACAGTAAGGGTGACTTAGGGAACAGTCTGTGTTACTGTATCAAAATGGAAAGCAAGCTGTATTCCTTGGCGTTGGAAGGTAATTCAGCTTGGCTGCACCTCTTAAACATGGCCCAGCAGTGTTTAAGTACCAGATTTTGTTCCAATTGTGCTGAATGATTGCAGTATGCTGTTCTAACAGAAGGTAATAGAAGACATCCAGAATGGTTTGGTAACACAAAAGGTTTCCTCCTCTCAGTCAAACTTTAGCACTGAATACCTATAAATATGTCCTCAGCTATTCTGTTACAGCATAAGGATTCAGAGACATTTTCTTTTTATATATTTGCCTCAAACACTCCAAATAGGTGCTATGGTACTAGAATGAAGGACAGTCATGATAATCCATCAATGGTGTTTTTTATTTTTATTTTTTTAAAGACTTTAAAAACATACTGAAACATTATGCTGTTTATAGCACTTGCATATTTCTTCAAAATGCTTAGGGCACAGAAGGTTTCCTGTAAACGTCAGATTCTTCCCATTCCCAAATAAACAACAAAAAATTGTATCTGAGGTTTGCCTGACCTGATGACTCAGTTAGCACTACTAACCTCTACCCCTTAAAAGAAAAAAATTCAGAAGCAAAATTAAGTTTCATTTTGGTTAGATCATGAAGGCTGGAAACTGTTGTGGGAAAGTGTGCTACTATGTATCCGAGATTGCTGTATTCTTCTCCATTTTCAAGAAGTCTATATGAGACACTTTACTGCACAGTAGACTAATCTACTGCGCAGTAAAGCGTTACCATGTACTTGCATGTGGCATTTACTATGCAGCTGATTAATCTACTGTGCAGTTGTCTGCTACCTGTAAATACAGGTGTGTGCGAAACATGCCATATTTGATTCGGATTCAGCCTAAACTGAGGCCAGTAATTCAATTCCTGGATTCAGATCACTGTCCCTGATTTGATTTGGCTGAATTCAAATCTGAAGATTCAATGCTGATTTGGAGAATCAGTGATTCAGCCATAGACACAGCCTTAAATGTTTTTTCAACATACCTTGAGGTACCAGGCATGGCTCGTGAACGCTGCAATGCTGGGGTGGATGGAGCGTTCCACAGGGGGGGGGGGCTGTGTGCTTGGCAGTGAACCCAAAAGTGGACCTGAAGTACTTCCAGTCCACTTCTGGGTCCACCGGGGAACATGGTGGGGGCCCCCTACACCCTCCTAGCTCAGCAATCAACCACCGGGGGACCCCAGGTGCCCCCCCAGACCCAGGAGGCACCCATTGCCGAGCCAGGGAGGTGCAGGGGCCCCCTCCTGTGTGCTCCCCAGTGGACCCAAAAGTGCTTCTGGTCCACTTCTGGGTATGTTGCTGAGCATGCTGGGGAGCCCCTCATGCTTCCGTGGCATGCTCCATCTGCTTCAGCATTGCAGCATTCACGAGCTGCCTGGTACCTTGAGATATTTTTAAAAAACATTTAAAGCTGTGTCTATGTCCAAATCTCTGAATCTTTCCAAATCTATTCGGATGGTTCTGATTCGATTTGGAGAGATTAACAGGTCTCCTGATTCGATTTGGATTTGGAGATTTGGCCACCGAATCGGGCCGAATCTCCAACAAATCAAATCAGGGACTGAAGTTTCGCACAGCCCTACTGCACAGTAGCACACATGCGGAGTGCTGACTGGGAGCAAATTGTAGTGTAGACTGCTGACTATGTAGACTGCTGACTGGCAGATCAGGGCATGGGGCTGGGAAAATGTCTCCTTCCCCTTCCCCTGCTACTGCTTCCCAGTTCTGTGCCTCAATCTGAGGATCATGGCACAAGGCTGGACAAATGTCCCCTTCCCTAGCTGGGGCTGGGAAGCCCCATATGAGAGAGGGGACATTTTCCCATCCCCATTCCCTGATCAGCAGATTGAGCCACAGGGCTGGGACGCAGCTGCCCTGGAAGTCAAACAGTCCCCCACTTTGGGGGCCAGCCTCTGACCCCAGTGTACCCTGCCAGCCTTGGGCTGGCACTCAGAGGATCCTAGAGATGCCCCAGGCTGCTGTAGGGGGCCACAGCAGGGCTGGAATAGCCCTGCACTGAACTGCTCCCTTTGGAAGCAAATTTGTTCCGAAGGGGCACATGCATAGATACACTGCCAGGGAAAGTTTTCTGTACAGTATTTTATTGAACAGTAAGCCTACAGCACATTAATAGCATATGTAGACATGCCCAGAGTTACTTTTCTATTTGATCACTTGGACCAAATGGTCAAGAGATGATTCACTTTATATCAATTAGAAATATAAATAAAACTAAACCTCTCTAGTTCACAAGGGCAAACTTGATAAAGTAAGGAACTAGACCATGAAGCCAACTGGACTAAGGAGCTCAGGAACTTTAACAGAGGAAGCCCGGGATTTCTTTAAGACAAAAGGCACTAAAACTATCAGGAATCTGCATACCAAGCAAGGAAGGGAATAAAACCTACTGGAAGTGGCTTTTGGGCTAAGCAAATGAATAATTACTTGACAAATCACACTAGGAGTAAGCAGAGCACCTACAGGGTATAGAAAAAAGACTTATCAACAAAGAAAGCTGTATCACACATGTCAGGAAGTATAGGGATAAAGTAAGACTTGTCAAAACTCATACTGACTTAGACCTTGAAAAGTTTATTAAAGTAAATAGTATTTTTTTTCAGACATACAAATAATAAGAGAATAGGAAAAGATGTGGGTGTAGAAGAAGTATAGCCACTATTTAATGAGTACTGGATAGAGGTTAAAAATAGACTGGGTACAGCCCTCCCTCTCCCCCTAACCCCCTCCCAAAAAAATTTTTCAATTAGGATGATGATACTGAATAAAGGGGCAAGGCAAGATGGAAAATAAGAATAAAGCTATGGAAGCAAAATTTTTCCCGAATGACATGGAAGCAAAGCTCAAAGAGCTTAATACAGTGAAGTTGAGGAGACCAGATGATATCTATTCAATAAGATTGAATGAACTGCACATGCAATTGCAGATCTAGTAGCAAGCATTTTCATAAATCTATCAAGTTGGGAGTGGTGCCATGTGGTTGGGGAACAGTAAATATAGTACCTATATTTAAGAAAAGGGGCAGGGGAGACTTGTTAGTTTGCTTTCAATATGCAAATCTTTAGAACATATTTTGAAGGTAGGGATAATTAAAACAGAGGTAAATCAAAAATAGAACAACACAAAGCATGAGTTTATCAAAGGATTATTATGCCAGATAAAGAGGATATATTTCTTTGACAACTGATTTAGTAGACAAAAGAAATGCAGTAGATCTCACCTGTCCAACTTAAGTAAAGTATTAGATATGGTGCCACATGGAAAATTAGAAAAGCTGTGTGAGGATCTGATTAAATATAAGATAACAATGGACAGTATTGAAAGGGGAAGTATCAAGTTAGAGGGAGATTCCTAGGAGCTGTCTTAGGGCCAACCTTGTTTAATATTTTTGTTATTAACCTTGGCACAAAAAAGTAGATGAGTGTTGATGACAAAACATTGGGAGGTATCAATACACAAAAAGATCAGAATATCATACAGGTGTTTTTAAGGACTAGAGCAGAGGCAGGCAAATATTTCAGCTGAAGGGCCATGAGTTTTGGTAAGCTGTTGAGGGCCGCAAAGGTAGCCCTGCCCCTTGACAGGTGCCCTGCCCCCTGGTGACCATCTTGGGACTGGAAATCCCATCCCTAACCCCTGACATTTGCCACCAGAAGTCCCTCCCCTTGCCTTGGAAGTACTGCTTTTGGTGTGGAGACTGGCATCTGAACCAGACAAAAGAAAACCAGAACAAATTATATACTAAAAGTCAAACATCTACTATAACAATTATAATTTTATTACAACAAATATTTTTGTCATGATTTGTTTGCATATTGTATATAAAACTGACTACATAATAGGTCAAAATAATTTTACTCTTTATTTTGTGTGGGGGGGGTGTATGATGTGGTTAGGGGTGTGTGTATGGTCGGGGGTGCAGTTTGTGAGAGGGTGTGATTGTGCATGTGGGGGAGGGTGTAGGGTATGTTTCCATGCTATTTATTTTTTGGTTGAAGTACTGAGTGCCCCCAGAATTATAATAAATGATAATTGTTGGTGGTGGGTTTTCATACATGGACTCTAGTTTCCTAGGAATTGAGAGCACCTATCCATTTCACCTAGATCACCATCTGATGGAAGCAATTTTGGATCATTACGAACCTCCACTGATGTGTTGTTGAAAGTTTCTTGTGAGAAATCTTGTACCACTAGAGGCTAAAGTAGTAGGTTACAAAGGCAGTGACTGGACAATTTGGCCAAGATTTAAAATAATTGTAAGTGGGTTAATTTTAAAAAATGTTGATCATCCAGCAGCCTTGGGAGCAGCTGCATGATCAGCATTTTGGAAATTAGGTGTCTAAATATTTATTTAGAAACTTAATACCAATTTCTGGTTTTGAAAATCTTGCCTTGGATGCTGATATAGTTCTATGTATCTGAACACTACAACCTTCAGGGTGGGGGGCAAGGAGGAAGGAGGGAAGGTGACCAGGGCACCAGCCCTGGGTGCCAATTTATGGTGAAGAGGGTACAGAAAGAACAGTCCCATGCTACTTAACAGTCCCATGCTACTTATTTAGCCACTGCCATAGCTGATGGCATCCTGCCTGCAGCTGCTGTCCCAATGTGCAGCTGCTGCCCAAGAAGCAGGACCACACAGCTACACCTCTAGATACAATGCATTTTATGCATGTGAACTAATTAATACCATGTAGAATGCATATTGTTTGGGGCTGCCTGGTACATAAGGAGTATGTTTACAGGGTCTCCTTCTTGACCCCAGAACTGCCACTAACAACATAAGTGCTCCCTACTTGTTTGTACTCATGTGACATACATACTGGTAACTAGAATAGATGGCTTGGGAGATGCCATGAGAAGCTTGGAACAGTCCTGGGATGAGCACTCCAGGTGCATGTTCAGAGCCACTCCAAGCCACTCCCAAGCTGCCTGTTCTACCTGCCTCTGGTGTACCTGAGTGGCAGTGAATATGTGGAGCTTGTTTTGTTGTGGCAGTCATCCTAAGGCTGGGAGGGAGGCCATGAAAACATGCCCAAGAATTCTATTCTACAAAAAAATCTGAAATTTGTTTTTGTTCCACAAGAAACAAGAGAGAGTTCTGTTAAACCGAAATAACTAGAAGGGCTGGACACTCTTCTTTGATGTAATGGACTAAAGTCTAAATCAGGCAAAGGGGAGAGAACTTGAACTTAAGTTTCCCATACTCCGATGAATGTTCCAGCCACAGGAAAACTGGCTGTCCTATCACTCTCTCTCTCTTTTGTTTTGTGAGGAAATTATATTTTGAATCTAAGACAAAAAATATTTCATTAAAATATTCCCCAGAGAGTTCTGGGATTGCAATGCCCTTTTCACAACTTATGGAATTTAGGTATGCAGTCTTGATTGAGTGATTTGCTCCTCAAGTCACTAAGAGCATGTCTACACTGGCTCCATACAATGCAAGGGAGCCAACCACTGGTGCCAACCACTGCCTCCTTAAACATCTGACAAAGTAAGCAGTTACCTATGAAAGCTTATGCATTTCTTATCAACTTAGTCTCTTCAGTCCCACTCTACCCAACCTTCTCCTTAAACATAGCTGCTTCTGGGTGGCAATGGTTGCGCACTTATGCAGCTCAAGAAGGTGAGAGATTATTGCTATACACAGTGTCACACTAATGTGGCTCTGCTACTTCCATTTCAGGAGGTTACATATATGAACCTCACTTCAGTGGTCTCTAGGGGAGTGTCCAGATGAGCACGATCACATGGTATGTGGCGCTGCAAACACATTTGCATCGGCACGTACCGTACAGTCTAGAATTCTCAGAGCTGCAAGGGTATGCTGCCTGAGCGTACGCTGCTCCAGTTTTGGGGGTTTTTTTGGTTTCCACGATATCCAGGGGTCAAAATAAACCGCAGAAAAAACCCTGAAGCAGCACATGCTTGGACAGCATGCACTGCTAAAAAGCAGAGCTGGGCTGCTCAGAGCCATGCTGTGGCTGCAGGCTAGGCTCTGCCATGCCATGGCTGCAGCTTCAGGAGGCCCCCAGGTCCCCAGGTAAGGCTGCTGGGGCCAATGTAGTGCTGGCCCCAGCCTCCCCTACACCACCTGAGGCAACTTGCCACACACCAAAGTGGGTGTGGCACAGGCGTACCCTGGGGACAAAAAGCAGCAGCGCAAGGTTTCATAGTTTCATAGTTGGTAGGGTCGGAAGGGACCTGAACAGATCATCAAGTCTGACCCCCTGCCATGGGCAGGAATGAATGCTTGGGTCAAACGACCCTGGCTAGGTGATTATCTAGCCTCCTTTTGAAGACCCCCAGGGTAGGAGTGAGCACCACTTCCCTTGGAAGTTGGTTCCAGATCCTAGCCGCCCTGGCTGTGAAGTACTGCTTTCTGATGTCTAGCCTGAACCTACTCTCAGTCAACTGTGACCGTTATTCCTAGTTACTCCTGGTAGTGTTCAGGGGAACAGGGACTCTCCTGTTCCCTGCTGGTCCCCCCTGGTAAGTCTGTAGATGGCCATCAGGTCACCTCTCAGCCTTCTCTTGTGGAGGCTGGATAGGTTCAGGTCCTGTAGCCTCTCCTTGTAGGGCCTGCCCTGCTGACCTCTGACCATGTGAGTGGCCCTCCTTTGGACCCACTCAGTGCTGTCTCTTGAAGTGCAGCGCCCAGAACTGGACGCAGTACTCCAACTACGGCCTGACCAATGTCGCATGGAGGGGGAGGATCACCTCCTTGGACCTGCTTGACGTACATCTATGTATGGTGTGGTTAGCCTTTCTGACTGCATCTCCACATTGGCGGCCCATGTTCATCTTGGAATCAGTAATGACTCCAAGATCCTTTTCTGCCTCTGTGCTCATGACAAGGGAGTTCCCCAGCCTGTAGGTATGCTGCAGGTTCTTTCTCCCTAGATGCAGTACCTTGCACTTGTCAGTATTGAATCCCATCCTATTCTCATTTGGCCACCCCTGTAACCTGTCCAGATCTAGTTGTAGCCTGTCCCTCCCTTCTAGCGTGCCCACCTCTCCCTACATCTTCATGTCATCCATGAATTTGAACAGGGTTCTTTTCACCCCCTCATCCAAGTTGCTGATGAAGATGTTAAACAGTGTGGGCCCAAGGACCAAGCTCTGGGGTACCCACTGCCCATGTCCCTCCAGGTTGAAAATCACCCATCCACCACCACTCTCTGGGTGCAGCCCTCCAGCCAATTTGCGACCCATCTGACTGTGTAGGCATCGACGCCACAGTTGTATAATTTTTTAATAAGAATGGGATGAGAGACAGTGTTGAAGGCCTTCCTAAAATCCAGAAAGACTATGTCCACTGTGACACCTGTGTCTAAAGATTTTGTGACCTGGTCATAGAAGGCAAACAGGTTGGTCTGACAGGACTTGCCCCTAATGAAACCATGCTGGTTGCCCCTAAGCATAATCTCCCCTGCTGGTCCCTCGCAGATGTGCTCCTGAATAATTTTCTCAAAGAGCTTCCCTAGGACCGAGAGAAGACTAACGGGCCTGTAGTTTCTTGGGTCCTCCTTCCTCCCCTTTTTAAAAATGGGGACCATGTTGGCCCTTTTCCAGTTCTCTGGCAGCTTGCCAGAGCACCATGAGTGCTCATGAAGCCATGCCAAGGGTCCCACAATGACCTCTGCCAATTCCCTCAGCACCCTGGGGTGGAGATCATCTGGACCTGCTGATTTGAACACATCCAGCCCCACCAGTAGTTCCCTAACTAGGTCCTCTCTGACCCTAGGCCTGGCTGTGCCTCTCCTGAGTCCATCCAGAATCCCAGTGGGGAGATGTCCCCCTCCCTGCTCAGAAAAATGGAGGCAAAGAATTTGTTAAAGAGGTCAGTTTTATCATCTGGTGCAACCACCAGATTGCCAATCATGTCCTGCAGTGCCCCATGTTATGTGCTTTCTTTTTACTCCCTATGTACTTAAAATAAGGACTTCTTGTTATCTTTGATCCTGGTCGCTAGTCCTAGTTCTGTCTCTGCCTTAGCCTTCCTAACAGCCCCTCTACAGTCTTGAGCAATGGAGGTATAGTCCTCCTTGTTGATGACCACTCCCTTCCATTGGGTGTACGCCTCCTTTTTAGTTTTCAGACATTCCTGAATGCTTTTGGTGAGCCAGGGGAGCTTTTGCGCACTCTTGCCCATCACAAGGTGTACCGCTGCTACTTGTCCCCGGGGAACTAAACATCTACACATGTCTGGATGTGCCCTAGAAGTGTGTGCATGCCCTACATCTGTGGCAATGCAGAGAATAGAACCTCTAATGCATAGGTATAAGAGTACAGGCAATTTTATCCCTGTACTGCATACATGACATAAAATGTCTGTAAAACAGTTCTCAGGCTCCCCTGGAGAATATACTCTGGTTCAAGAAGTGTCTCTGGTAGGACAAGCTAACCAGCTAACTATGCACAGCTCCAAACCAGCACTCCAGGCATGTTAAGGTGGAAGTAGATGCAGTCACAGCACTTCTATACAATTACCAAGATAGTTCATGGGGGCTGCAGGGCTGGTGTAAGAATTAGTAGTGACCTGTGGTGGAGTTGACCTACCTAGGTGCTGAAAGGTGAACTGGCTAACGTAGCTTCAGAGTGGAGATGGCATATTTCCTCTTTTCAAGGTCCCTGTGCTGGATTCAGGACCAGCACATAGATGAAATAGATCCTCAGATCCTGTCTTTACCACAAGGCCGCTGGCTGGTACTATTTGTTGGTTTCCCTAAGAAATTTACTATAAATGGAGTTGCAAAGAGGAAAATGCAGGCTACAACACAAGGGGAAGCTTCAGACTTGAGCTATTCAAATGTTTACATGCAGTCCAAAAATTAAGGACTGTTTTGGCTGTCACTTCCACTTGTTGTAAGAAATTGCTGGCATCATGCCTGACACTTCTGTAACACAAAGAAGTGGTCTTTATATTTAAAATTTGTTTTTATGTAAATAAGTTCCTCTGCCTAGGAGATAAATAAGCGGAGGTCAACTCTAGGAATTAATGCAATAATATTTTCTATGAACATTTTTGCTAAACCCAAGATGGAATTTTCGCTTATGCTTCTTCTCTTTTCTGTGATCATCCATCTATATTTTTTTGTGTCTGGGGATATTTTATCCATGCAAACATGGGTTTTCATGTATGAGTGAGCCTATTTGCATGTGAATGAGCATATTTGCACACAAACAAGCTTTCTCATGCTGAAAGTGCTTGCCCAGCTGACCTATATATGCACATGGCAGAATATGACAAAAGAAAATTGAATGTAAAATCTGCTAGGCAGCCAACAAATCTATTCTACATTCTTCTCTCCCTCTTAGGCAAAACCCCAGGTGTTTTTTTTTGTTTTTTTTTAAGGAAGAACCAACATACATAGTGAAATCAAATTGCCTTTTTTACAAAGACAAGTAAAGATTTAAAGTGTCCTAAGATTTCCTAAGCCTGCTTGTTTTCTGTGCGCCTGATTTCCAGAGTGCTGAGCATTCAAAACTCCAGCTGAAGTTAATACAAGTTTTTGGTACTTGCCACCTCTGAAAAGCAGATCTTATATATCCCTTGCTTTTCTCTCTTCCTGAGAGTTTTAGAACCTCAATGGGTCAGCATTTTACTTTTAGAAATATCATAAAACATTCTACTACCCTTTGCTCCATGAAATAACAGCCCACTGCTTGAGTCACTATCCATCCCTCACCATCCAGAAAACAGAACAGCACATCTGTCCCTCACTGTCCATAGAGTAGGAAGCAGGAAATAGAGCAGGGGAAGGAGATCAGAATGGCACTCAAGGAGGGTGCAGGTTTAATTTGGGGCATGCCTACCAAATAGCTTGGCCCCACTGCTCTAGTGGTACTTGTTCTACATTCGGTTCGTACAAAGTTGTTTAGCTACCAGGTAAAAACATGCCCATAGAGGTGTTTGTAATACAATATTTGAATAAAGTTTATTGAGACTGTAGACAGTATGTGAGTTTTAGTGCACTGCATTACACCTCTAGTTTGGGAGAATGCTGACTGGAAAATTACCTAACCAGGGAGATCAGGATCTAAAAAGGTGATAAGCTAAGACTTAAGACTAGGTAATTAAACTGTTTAAAATGTTTAGGATAGCCAATCACAAATGACTTAGGTGACCAAATAATCCAACAAAATGCCAAAGTCTGATACCTAAAGAAATGCAGGGCACCTATACACGTGCAGCAAGGCTGCTCCAATGCAATGCAGCATGGTAGAACAGACTTGATTAATCAAGTGTGGTAATTTCCATGCTCCAGCAGACTCCAGCGTCAAATGTATGAGTCTTCCCACACTGAAAAATGGCAGCCGGGGCACTTTAACTATATCTAATTAAATGAGCTTTAGTTAAAGTGCCCCGGCTGCCATTTTTCAGCCCAGCATACACGAGATGCTCTGGGCACTTTATTTAGAGCGGCTCTCAAACCCTCTCTAATTAAACAGACTCCTCTACCCCCACTCCCGGAGCACATGCATAAAGGCCCATAGTTTATGGAAAACCACCAACAGTTTATAAATTCTATTCACTTACCAGATACAGACTTGTAAAATCTGGGATTGATATTAGGTAGTTTGGGGAAAGAAAGACGTGCCAAATTCAATAAAAAAAGATTCTGAACATATAGTTGGACTGTAACTAATCTAAGGCCTTTGATGCACATGTCTTAAGAATCCCATAAAACAAATTTTTCTAGTCTTGATTCATTCTCATCTTCCTATACCATATGTTCTGCATGATATGTGAATCGCCCCAATGTCTTGAAATTGATAGTCTTACAGTTGCAGAGTTGATAGTCTGCCTTGGAACTCGCAATGTATTAGGAGCTGCAGAAAGACCAAGATAATTGTATATTGAGCCTCTCTTCTGAGGAAGATGGTCTAGAGTAGTGGGGGCCAACATTTTTGGGAGGGCATGTCACAAGCTAAACTTCCTCAAGCTAAGCCTCCACAAGCTAAACTTCCTCTAATCCTCTTCCCCTACCCAATCTACTGCTCTGCTTTCCTGCCCTGTGTCCCCTGTCCCATCGACTCTGCTTTTTGCTCCCTGCTGATCTGCCACTGTTTTCACTGCACTCTCCCTGATCTGCCATATGCCACCCACACAAGCTGCCCATGCCACCTGTGGCACAAATGTTGCAGGTTAGCCACCCCTGGCTCCAAAGTAATCTGTCAATACTCAAGAGCTGTAGCAGAATTTTCTTTTTCTCTACTTCAACTCCTACTACATTTTTATGTGTTTGATGAGATATCCCATATATATAGTAGAACTGAACTTAAATGTTGATTTGAGTTGAAAATGTTCAACTTTACCCACATGTAGGTTGTAGTATAGATCAGGTTACAGGTGAAATAAATATGGCGATCTTAGTATGGCTCTCAGACAGTTGTGTAAAAGTGACAAATTTCTATCCAAGAAATGCTATAAGTGCTGAACCAGAAGTGCAGTGGCAATGGAGATAGGATTAAGATGTATTTGTTCGATGATCATTTAAGTCGATGAGCCTAATTCCCACTTATACAAAACCCCTTTACATCAAAAATCTTTAAAGTGGGTGTAAATCGCACACATTTATAACCACTTTAAAGCCTTTTCTATAAATAAGAATCAGGCCCAATGTGAGCCTCTATATTACTTCAATGGGCATGGCATGAGGCAAAAGATGCTGATGATTAACCAGTGCTATTATTGCATGCTTTTTATGAACATTAGCATTCCACCACATTAATCACCACCTTCTCCCTAAAACATAACAAAAAAAAGAGGAAAAAAGAAAAGAGTGTGTGCTGTTTCATTTAAACATTATTCATATCTGATTTTATAGTGGTAATTTCTCAATACTCTCATGAATGGACGGGACAGAACAGATCTTCTGCTCCTTTCCATGGCTGACTAGCAGACTGTAACTCTGCTTATTGCTTACTCACTCATAGTCAGTTTTTAAAGGGGAAAAAAATCTGTATTCCTTTCATTTTTTTGCAATCCTAGTGAAAAACAAAATGTGTAACAACATGATGTATTTGGCCTGCTCCTGTTAAAGTTAAATACTGCCTTTTTAATTTTCATTTCTGACAGAAGATATGTGACAAATGACATAGTAATTTTCCTATTCCTTCATGTTCATAAAACATTGATAATATGATTTTTACCTTCCCTTTGTTCTCAATTAAATGAAATGTTCCAATACAATTAATGTGTTCTTGCAATTTAGTTTTTCTTTAGAGGTTTCTCTTGTCTCTGATTAACAGCATTTTCTATCCATTCTGAGAACCCCCAACTGCTATTCAGAATGTTTCATTATGCCTGGCAGCTATAAATACAATTGTGAACCAATATCATTTTAATTGTTTCACTAATAACTTGTTTTAAATGATTCAACAGTCATCAGGAAAGATAAGTGCTCTTGTACCCTGCAGGCTTGGAGGGATGATGGTATGAGGCAATGTAACAGAGTGCTGTATCAGAATAATGAAACCTTATGCACAAGATAATGACAAAGCACTTACATTGCTGTAAAGATAAATGAAAACAGTAGATCTTCTTTCACTGTAATATAACATCCACTTCTACCTCCCATTTCAATCATTAGACCTTCCAAACAGATTATTGCACAAATACACATGTGCAACATGTCCCACCATAATAACGGCATGCTTCCATCTATCCAGGAGGACGGTGAATGATGGAGTTAACAAGCTTTACAAATGCTCTTGTTAATTAACAAAAATTGTTACTTTCTCATTTGAGGGGGACTTATAAATTAGACTTAATTACACTAGATAATTGCAACTGCCAGCTATGGTGCAACTCATTCGTGTTCTGTTCTTTCAATGGCAAATCAACAATTGCAACCCTTGCCTATTTGTGTAGATGAATTTAATAAGCAAACAGCCCTTTTATGTTAATGGTTTACTGGCATTCATGGGTTTGGCAGGAGAAATGTGCTGGGGGAGGGTTTGCTAATGGCAGCACATAATCACATTAATTAAAATATAACTGCCATTTAAAGATTTGTAGTGTAGAATTAGAGCATGTTGGGAACTGAGAAAATCAAGCTAGAGTGCATATTAGCACCATTACTCTGTGCTCCCTGCACAGCAGTCAGCAACCTCATGTGTCATAAATGTAATTTATGAGTGCTGTTTTCTTTGAAATATATGTTTTTAGTTCACTCATTAGAATGTAAAAATTTGCCATGTCTGCTTCAGAAGGTTCAAAATAAATTCACTAAAAGCTGAGATCCATGATCTGATTTTAACAAATCCCTCAACATTTTTTTTATTACTTGTATAATTTCTTATAGTAAAACCAAGTATCCATTCCTTTTGAAGATAGATTCCATGTTTTATTGCAAATGTAAGTCAAACTATCACTATAAATTCTACAGTATTAGCTAGTCTTATAATTCTGTATAATTTTTATAGGGTCTCTAATAAATACAGTGCTTAATTTGATCACTTTAGTTGTAGGAATATTGGTGGAAAACATTAACTGCTTTAGAGCTGGTCACATGCAGAGAGACAGTATAGCAAAGCTCTTCAAGGCTTTTTATTAGCCAGTTTCCAGGATCCCCTCATCAATTTAAAGACATGTTTTGATCTAAATCAATTTCACTTATACTGCTTCTATAAAAATGTTGAGATGTATTTGCCTATACAGTATAGTTAGCTTTTTGCTTAGATCCCTGGGTAACTTACTTGGCTACAGAGTCTCCCTGAGAGACAATGACAATCAGTTCTCCCTGGGATTACAAGGACATGAGTGCCAAAGGTCAACAAATTGCAACCAAATGAATTCTATCCTTTCTAACACTGCACAAAGGTAATGTATTATATTTATATCTACTATGAGCTTCAATAATAAGTCACTGTTCACAAACAGATGCCATTATCTCCCTATATACAGAATAAAAAAAATCAGAAATCCTGCATCTTGCAAGGTAATCATTTGATAATTGTTGCCTCTTAATGTTTTATCGTTTTCTCTATAACACACACATATGAGAAGAAAGACAACAGGGAGAAGTACAAGCCCTATTCGATTCAAGGACAAAATTTCCATTGACGACAGGAGGGCTTTCTCAACAAGTGACAACTCCAATGCACCAGAAAATACAGGCTGGCAACATGAAAATGGTGGTGGCTTCTTCATCTCTTATTGTTTCCCAAAGTACACCACTGGGGAATATTTCAGCATCCAGCAATCAATGTATTTTGATTCTGAGGTTGTTAAAAACAATATGATTTTTATTTTTGAAGCTGATATTGTGTGGAATTAGTTACCAGCCTAATGAGCTTGGAGAAACTGTGGGTACTAAATAGCCATCATTTTTAAACAGGCTTCTTTTGGAAGAGTAACACATTGCTATAATGTAGCTACTAAGAAGTAATTGAGATTATTGGAATGGTTATGCATGACATAGAGTCCGGATGTGACAATATATTATAATTGTTACCATATTACTTCAACATTCAGTAAAGAGGTATGATGTATAATCACTGATAGATATGTTAGCAGTTACAGCATATTTTATTGACAACTCTACAATGTCAGCACACATTAATTGTTGTATTCAATATATAACATACTGGAGATGATACAAGTATAATATTCTTTAAAAAAATAAATAAAACTATTAAGGATAATGTACTAAAATGGTATAGACATAATGTTTCCAACCCTATGATTCTATGATTCTAGACCTAGAATGGTTTTGGAATAGTAAATCCCCCATCTAAACAAGGAGTTACACTGGACACCCTTAAGGTACGTTCCAACTCCTGATTCTATATAAATGGAAAGTTTGCATTCACTGAGCCTAAACAACTGATATATGATCAGGCCCATGCAAAGAACTGCAAGATTTTGCCCATTATAGGACCATTTGCTCTGTGAACTGAGGTATTCAAGATGACATGAGGAAGAACAATAAAGGTTTCCCTGAGTTGTCTCCTCATTTAAATGAGCAAAGGGCTGCTGTCTACTGCACACACATGAAACACTGCACTGTATAACAAGTCTCCACAGTTAGTTTCTATAAAAAGTAAACTTCAGTTTTACGTGGAGAAACTGGGGCACATAAATCAGCAAGCATTTCCCAAAACCTCACAGGCACAACAAGGAAGAGGCAGAACTTGGCCAAAAATGAGTATGACCTCCTTTTTTCCTCGTATGATGACAAAATCCTTAGTGATGACTGTAAAGGAAAGTCTTGAAAATGTTGATTTAGTATCTTTACTATGTAAGAACTTGGAAATTGCAGGGCTGATACTGTGAAGTGATGATTTTCCTCAATCCCCACTGTTGTCCAATATCTCAGAGGAAGTCTTCAACAGCTCACAAGGCTGGCCACTAAACTCTTATAAAAACAATTCCTAATGTGGGAATTGTAAATAAAATATACAGATGATATTTTTCCTCCAAAATGTAAAACATATTTTCATCTGGGGGGATGTGGGGATGAGGGGGGAAGTAGTCATGCAGTGTTCAGTTCACAGACACTAAGGGTATGTACAGAAGTTACACTTAGGGTGGTGTAACCCTAACTAGATTGATCTAAGTGCTGATCTGTATACACAAGTTCAGGAGGTTAGATTAGGCAAAAAATAGCCACCAGATCTAATTTAGTTTACCCACATGTGGATCTTACACTTAGATCAACCTAATTAGGGTTAGGTTGATCTAAGTGATGGTCTGTACAGATGTTCAGGAAGGTTAAATCAGGAAAAAAAAATGTCTGGCCTGATCTAAATTTAGTTCACCTAGGCAGTGAGCTATATAGATCAGGCTAACCCAGCCCGATCTAACCCAAACATGTGTACCAGCACAAACCCAGATGAAAAATTACCCATCCCCAGGGACCCACCAACCCCTCCTATGGATTTGCCCCCCTGCAGATTTTCCGGATGGCATCCAAGCTACTAAGCCCCAAAGACCCACTAGCCCCTGACCTACATGGATTGCTTTCTCACAAGTGAGCGACACAGTTGTAGATCATGTCCTTGGAATGGAAAGTACACATTCAAAGTTCAGCTGCTCACCCCAGCCACAGAGCTCTACTTTTCCTTCCCACACCCTCCACACAGATGGGGCTATCTTTATTCCTCTGATCCTCCCACCCTCAGACAGGTAACCCCCCCTGCAGATCCACCAATCTCTTTCCCGTGGACATGCCAGCCCTCCCTGATCCTACCAATGCCAACTCCCCCACAGACCCCACAACCCCTTGCCACAATCCTCCTCACTCTTCCCCCACCCTGACTTACATAGATCAAGCTTCTGGAACTGGTGGACATCTGTACAGTCAGCACCTGATCTACAATCACACTGCTTAAAGCAAGCCACATGATCGTAGATCAGATCTCTGTATGTGGCCTAAAAATCCACAAAATTATTAGAGGCTTTTTACTGTTTGACTAATGAATTTAAACAGGGTGTCCAAATATAAGATGAAAAAGGCAGTTTTATCTGCTTTCACTTCATTTGACACTGTTCTTTGTCTTTCCAATGAACAGAATCCCTAAACAAC
Organism: Alligator sinensis; assembly: GCF_000455745.1. Taxonomy (NCBI): domain Eukaryota; kingdom Metazoa; phylum Chordata; order Crocodylia; family Alligatoridae; genus Alligator; species Alligator sinensis. The sequence goes on along the minus strand of NW_005841834.1, from coordinate 1,035,104 downwards.
TTTAGTTATGTTCTCTGGCCTGAAAAAGAAGTTGAACAGCCTGACATAACTTATGTTTCTTGAACATGTTCATTTTATACTGTTTCTTTCAATGGTTAGAATCATAGACTCAATAGGGTTGGAAGGGACCTCAAGATGTCATCTAATCCAACCCCCTGCTCAAAGCAGGGCCATCCCCACCTAGATCATCCCAGACAAAGCTTTGTCTAGCCAGATTTTAAAAACCTCCAAGGATTAAGATTCGACTATCTCTCTGGATAATCTGTTCCTGTGTTTCGCTATGCTCCTAGTGAGAAAATTCTTCCGAATAACTAACCTAAACTGCCCTTGCTGCAAATTGACTAGTCAAAAGCATGACACTCATCAGCCTCAGATTGATGCTGTTCAGTGCTAGATCAGTGATCAACAATGATTAACACCTATATTTCATAACCAGTGAGTGGTTTGTCTTAGTGAAGCATGGTTAGAGAGTACAACAATACTAATATGGGTTTAGCTCTTTCATCTATCTATACTCTCTTCAAGCACAAACTTGAAGAAAGAACAACCATTGTATTACCACCAGAGATCAAATACAGAAAAGTTCCTGCAAAAAACAGAAACCTTTTATCTGGGAGCTAACAGGAAAATGAAAGAAGCAATTTTAATTAACCAATCTCCACACAACAAAAGATTTCCTAGATCGCTTCACAAGGATGTAGCTTGTGAGAATGGTAGTATTAGTCCCAATGATCATCCTGAATTAATTTTTTTGCAAGTACAATACTGTCATAATCTCCCCAAATCCCTTCACTACCATAGGTTTTGCATAGAAGCTCTCTAGATCAACACACCTGAGCTCAAATTTGTGTCAAATGTAAGCCTGGTGTGTTGCAGCTAAGCTATTACCTCTTCTAACTAGAAAACAGAAGCCAAAATCATAAACAGGGAAAGGCTCAGCTAGAATTATCTGTGCGCACAGGCTGACTCAGCTAAATTCCAAAGCATCTTCAATGAAGACTCATGAGCACAAGAGAGGGATACTATATAATAGACTCCACCATGGGCATACCACTGCCTAAATGAATCTTAACCATGCTACCCCTCCAGACATGAAGATTTTCTGTCGACAGGTATTGATAAAATGAGAGGAAGAAAAATGAAAAAAGGTTTCTTGGATCCAGGGTAGATTTTCCAAGATGATTGTATAAACATCTATGGTGTTAATCAAGTTTCTCTTTCTGGGAATATATTTCATTTGTTCCCTGAAAGTGAATAAAAAGTGTCATAGATACTGTCAAAGCCAATGTGTAGATTTAATTAGTACAAATGTTTATGAATACTTTTTCTGTGGCATTTCTCCAATTCTACTCATTTCTGAAATTGTAAACTTGCTGTCTACCTTGTTTCAAGTATAAACCAATACATTATCAAAATGGCCTCTTTAAGAGTATAATAAATGCAGCTACACATTACTAATTGTTTATAAATGAAGCAAAAGGGAAAGCAGTTTGCAAAGGTCACAGCTATTTTATTTATGTCTGCCAGCAACTAAGGCATACTAGTGCTCTGCAAAAGTTAAAAAAGAAAGCAGCAGAGATGTAATGAGCTCAGCTACATTAGGCCAATGATACTTCAGAAACAAAGCTGGTGAACACAGGGATTAAACTACTAACACAATGAGGCAGAACTTGAATTTTAATATTGTGGTGAATAGGGACTTTGATTAAATGATATCCTTCTAATTTATGGTGACTTTTATTCTCCACATAAAACATCACTCAAAACCCACTTTAACAGAACAAACCAAAACATTAATAAGTGATCAGAATTTAAAAGACCAACAATAAAAGAAACTGATTTTTAGAGGTTTTGAAAAAATATCCAATAATAAAATCAAGAAATATACAAATTAACCTTACTCAGTGATCTGCCTCACTTTTTCTATGTAAGTGAATGCCAGGAGAGCAGTGCAGTTTATTGAATATGATTTGTATTCATCTGTCTTATATATTTTATTTTATATATTTCTTTCTCTCCCTTAAACACAATATTGTGGCTGAATCTGGTGTTTATTAAAGTGGAGGACTAATAAAAGGGACAAAAGCTAGACAGAAAGTTCATATATTCTATGTGAGACGCTCCACAGATCGCAGCACTGCCCAGCATATCAGTTCTCAGTGTGTCACAGTAAGAGTGGCCCACGCCCAAGATTCTATGGGCTGTTTTTAAAAAACCTGTATTTTTATTCTAGGAATTTATCTATTATGATACTAAAGTAATTTTCATATGTGATACAGGTCAACTCTTCACATTTATTTTTACTGTATGCCATTTTCATTTAAAGCGATAAAAGAGGCTATGCTCACTACAACTGCATTCTTCTGCATGTTAACCTTACCATGTACTAAAACAAGCCTGGGAACTGCACAAACATTATTATTTCACTAGCCAATTACCCATCAAGACTGATGGGGGGAGCGGGTGGGGATGGAGCCCCATGCCCCCCCACCCCCATCCGGACCCGCTCTCCCCTTCCCTCTTGCTGCTTGGGCTCTAGGCCCATTCCCCGCCTGCCCCGCCTCCGCTGCAGCAGGAGGCAAAGGGGAGGAGTGGGCCCAGGCCTGATGCGGGGAAGGACCGGGCCCAAGGGTGGGGAAAAGCCGGGATGCTGTGGCGGGCGGGGGAGCAGTGGGCCTGGGCTGACGCAGTGGTGGCAGGGGAACGGGAGGAGTGGGCTCGGGGCCAATGCAGGGGAGAGGGGGTGGGAAAGAAGGCCCACTCCTCCCCTCCCCCAGGTTTTGCTGTGTCAGGCTGCATCAGGCCGGGTTATCTGCTTCCCCCCCACCACCATGGTGGACCCTCCTCCCCCACATCGGGCCCGCTTCCCCACTGTGGCAGGCCCACTCCCCCACCCTGCATTGGGCCTGGGCCCACTCGCCCCCTTCCCCCACCACCACTGCAGCATGTCCGCTCCTCTCCCCACTGCCACCGGGTCAGCCCTGCAGGCGGTAATGACAGAAGGGAGGAGGGGCTGGCTGGGGCCATCTCCAGTGGCCTCCTCCCCCCATGGTGTCCTGACCCAGTTCCCTCCATGCACCACTGCCATCACCTCTAAGGAGCTGAGGCCAGCTCCAGTGACCTCGCCCTTCCCCCTCCACTTCATCGTTGCCACCTGCAGGGAGCAGGGCAGAGGGGTGAGACCAGCAGTGCTGTACACAGTGATTAAGGTATGCAGTGATTAATTTGTTAATGTCTTAATCACAACATAAATGGGAAGGGTGTTATGCATACACCCAGTTTCAGACACTATAATGTGCAAAGGAGCTATAAACATTTTCCACATATAACGTAGAACATTTTTATTGTAGGTTTGTATGGCACATTAAATTTAACATGTGGCTGCAGCTGACAATCAACTGGTTGTCAGTCCCAGAGGTAGGATCACAACAAGGTCTAGAACCAACCCCAGTGTGTTCCCAATAATAGCTGACTGTTGGTCCTAGCCTGAGGCTGGGGTTGGGGAGCCAAAAGGATTTTCCCACCAGGAACTTTAAGCCCTATGCCCAACAGCTATGGATAGGCTGCTGGGCACAGGGGATCTGAGGCTCTCAACCAGGTGAGGCAAAGGGGATCTGGGAGGCTCTGATTCCCTATGCCTAGCAGCCTGACCAGAGACATTCTCAAGGTTTTGAGAAACAGCTAATTGTCTGAGCTGGCCCAAACCTAAACCTTAAATCTAAACCTAAAACCAGATTCCTAAACCATTCTAGGTTAGCTAGTCTGCCCAGACGGCCCTGAGTGAACCAGACCTCTGACTTTGCCGGCTGCACCCTGTGTGGGCCGGGAGCGATCCAGGCCCTTTTTCGCGCCACGCGGGCTGTGGCCTGCAGCCCGGGCACGCTGGGTCGGAGAAAACAGGCGACACGCTAGAATTAGTCACGGACGCGTAATGGTTGATTTAAGATTATTTACTTACACCGAAGATGGTCGCGGCGCAGGCAGGAAAACTTGCTTGAGTTGTAGTTACAGATAGAAAAGAAGAGAGGCGGACTAGAGTTCCTTCCCGTGAACATTCTTCTAGCCCATCCGGTTGGAGGCTCTAAACCGTGAGCCCGTTGCGCCAACCGAAGAAAGTACTTGAAGAAAAGAGCTCTGAATAGGCTCACACGAAGTTTGCTAGGCTCCGTGGAACTTGTGCACGCAGGGAAGAGGGATACGTTGAGGATTGCCCTCGGCGCCAGGGAGAGGCTAGAGGCTGATCAGACCCCTGTTGCCTTCTTGATATTCACACTGGGTCCAATAGGCTCCGCAGCGCTTAGAGATCTTCACGAGACGTGAAGTCTCCTCCTCCTGGTGTTCGTGGAGTCCTCCAACTTGGGCGGAAACCACTCAAGCTTTTTATACAGCTAGCAAGCCAATCACTAGCCGCCACGTGGGAATAATTTAGAACTAGCCAATGGTGGGGCACAAATTTGAATACAAATGGCGGGAACTCCTTGCAACGCACATTTCTGTGCTGCAACAAAGAAATGCACCCTGCAAAGAAAGCTACTGGTGGCGGGAATTTTTTTGCACTGGGGTTTTCCTCTGCAGCAGAAAACTCCACCGTGCAAAGAAGCTGCAATTTAGCGGGAACAATTTAGCAGTGCCGAAGCACTCACAAAACAAAAATCACACCCTTGGGTTGTGACACACCCAAGAATCTGCTGGTTGTCAGCCCCACATAAAGGATTGCAGCACCGAGCTTTCAACTTGCCAGTGAAGGGAGATCTTGGTTTATGATCCTACCCTCCTCTTGGACTGGCAAGTGGTAATGATGCATTTGGGATCTGACCCCCGATCTCAAAATCATGCCTTCTGTGGCATATCCACATGTGGCATGGCATGAGGCTCAATTGCTAGGATCAGGATCAGATCCCATCACTCTATTAAATTGTTGTGTGCCAGGGCTCTCTACTATTGAATTTAATGGGAATTTAACCGCTCTCTTTAATCAGGATAGACGTAAGTTTTAAACCTACTGTCTTATTTTAGAAAACAGTTAACCAGTAAATTCTTGTTTCAATGAAGAATGAGTTTTGGTAAATAATAGTAAGTTAAATGGTTTGTTCAGTTTCTGTTCTTTCCTAATGTATCGGTAGGCATTAGCAACATTCTCAGAGTGAAATTAAATAGCTGTATCGCTGTGACTTGCCTCTGGTTCTCTGATTGCAGTGTTTTAGAAAGTTTTCCTTAAGGGATTCCATCTTATTTTCTTGGAGTTTTGCCCAATGTACCACTTGGTACTTCAGAAAATTCAAATCAGAGCTAAAAGCTGGCAATGTGATGCCAAAATTTTAAATGAAAATGAAAGATGCTGTTAAGTTGTTTGTAATATATAAGAGTTAGTTTATTTCTACGTATAGGGCCTTAGAGAATAAATTAGTTTTCCCTTTTACTGATGTCAGTGGATACAGTTCCTATCATTTCTGGTTAAGACATGAAATTTCGTTATAATAAAATCATTTTGACATCAGTGAGTATAAAATGTTGAATGCTCAAAACAACTAAAACAGAATAATGTTAGAAACATTTTTTTACATTCTTTATCTCCTTTTATCAGTAATAGTTTATATAACAGATAAGTATAATGTAATGAATGAATATGTGGGATATCCCTGCTATAACATCAGGAAAACAGCTTTGTTTATAGTTACAGCTTTGTATTCACTATAAGGCCATCCAATATCTCCATCCACAGAAATATGCAGCAATTAGGAAGAAATGAAATTTCTCCTTTGATTTTCAAATGTTGCTATGTCTCTAAAAGTTTCATCTGAAGAGAAATTGAATAGGCTGAGACTGTGTACTTTAGAGAGGGGAAAAATAAGGATGTATTGACAAACGTATATAACATAATTCATGAAGGAACTTTCTGAGGATTTTTTTTTTTACCTCCCTCATAAAAGAAGAACAAAGGGACATTCAATGAAACTGAAAGGCAGCAGATTCGAAACTGATAAGAGGAAATATTTTTTACACAATGCACACAAGGACATTGCTTACACCAAGAACACAGCAAAATTTAAAGTGGGAATGGACTTTATATGGATGACAAGTCTATCTAGGCCAGTGGTTCTCAACCTTTTTAGACTTGAGGCATCCCGGGATAGACTTGAGCATCCCTGGATAAATTCCAGGCACCCTTTGGAAAATTCCAGCTCTTAGTTTTCACTCTTTTTATGAAAAATAATAAAGCAGCTTTTCTGTTGCAACAAGCTCAGAAAGACCACAACTATAGATTTCTATTTGAAATTGGGACTTATTTGTGAATCATGTTTGTAAAACCTAACAGTGTTATCATTGTATGGCATCCTGTGGCACCCCTGAAAAGATCTCAAGGCACCTCAGGTGCCGTGGAACCCTGGTTAAGAATCACTAATCGAGGGTAATAATAATGAATACTTGAAAACAAGAGTTCTGGAAGGAAAATAAAGCCAAATGGGTGAGAGTTTCTGTCAACCTCTAGCTTTTAATGGTTAGTAAAAAGCTCCCTTACAAAGTAGATTAATTGACATCTGTCCACTGAGGAGTTCCTTGAAATTTGCTCTGGGACAACACTAATCACTGTATAGACAAGATAATAAATTAGATGGACTATGAGTCTGATCCAATATGTGGATTTCTACAGTCCAGTGATCTGCTTCCATCACTGGAGAAAGAAGGAAAGTGTCTTCCATAGGATGTTATTCAGTGGTAAGTACTGTCACAGGAGACTAAAGATTAGTAGTTTGGTAGATAATTTAATTTGGCCAATTGTTTGAACACACTGAGAAGTTTTATCCTAACTGTTCTAAGTATGGGTCAACAATAAATGCTCTTTCTACTGAGTAATGTAGATATAAATACATCCTTCCATTTGCCATCTGCAAGAATCTGGGTGGTCAACCCAAGACAATGTTTTTATTGGCCATCTGCAAAGTTTTTACTGACAACCACACTTTCTTACTGACTATGCTTATATGTTTTACATGATGTAAATGCAACCCTTCTTCCAGCCCCTGGGCAAGGGTTGGATTCAAATTTAGGGGTTTAACAACAACCATAGTAAAGAGTTAGTTATCAACAACAAGTTTTGAGATTATCAGTAAAAATCATTTTCTTGGATTGGCAACCCTGCTTGACCAATAAAGCAAGGTTTTACACCATACTGTCCCCATTCCAGGGATCCCCTACTCATTCCTAGAGCCTAATGCTTCACCCCACCCCACCAACCAGATTTACCCCTGCCCTACCCACATCTCAGCATGGACCCCACAAAGAGAAAGTATTGCCTACCTACCTGCAATTCAGCAGTATTACAGGTACGCAATAGGGCACAAGAGCAGCAGCAGCATGTGGGAGGGAGGAGGCTACCAGGCTACAAAGCCCTGAGAGATGCCCCTTGCAGGGTACTGCACTCCTCCTCAGACAACACATGGCATTGCATTGTTCTATCTGTCCTTCAACACCAGTTTATTTCTAATCAACAATCTTCTATCAAGCTCCCAGTTGCTTAGTTTTTTAGGCGCTGGTCAACTTTTTTACAGACTTAACAAGCAGGCATTTTTAGCCTTTTTTTTACACAGTGTCTGCTGGCAACCCTGGCAAGAATGAATTAGGAAATCTGGATTTCAAAGCATGAGCCTGTACTGTTTGAAGTAAATGACCAGGTCTACTAACTTGTAGGCTGTGCCTGATTCATATATATATGGCCAATAGGCAGACAAGGTTCCTTGGGTGAATCTGATATCTTTTATTAGACCAACCCAAATAGCTGGAGAATAGTTATATGGCCATGACATTTAGGGGAGACCAAACCCTAAATGTAGGCTTCTTTCCACAGTTGGTCCACAGCCATTAAGTTTCCTTTGTAGACCAGGATTGTCTATAGTGAATGAATCGAAGTAATCTGTAGCCAATGCATACGCCTAAAAGCTAAAAACATTACCTCTGTTAGATTACTAACTCACTAGAACAGATTCAAACCCCTCTTTCTGGTCCAGCAACTAAAAAACGCTCAGGACCCAAAATGAGTGACTTTTATTCTGAGCAACATTCCTGACTTTATTGGGAATGGATTGCTTTAGTAAGCATTATGTCTACGATCGTACTTTCACAAGACTGAGGATTAATTATTATATTATTTTACTATGTTTTTTATTATAGCTACAAATTCATGACTAAATAAATGTCATGGATTCACTTGTTTTGACTTTTAAAACCTGCAATACCCAGGACTTAACATAGCTTTACTTATATAAATATATGAATTTGTTTAGCATATTGAAGAGGGAAAACTGGAAGGATAAATTCCTGTCTTAATTGTTTACCATTGAAGACCACTGCAGCACATAATTCCTTTGCACTCACTGACAAAGAAGTCTAGCTGCTGACACACCACTTAAAGAAGCTACACTAGTAAAACCAAACAACCTTGCAACTCATTTATAAAATGCTTGCTGCTCTCATTTCAAGGCAAGTTAAAAATCTAATAAATAATAAGCCAAGAGGTTTTTTCTGCATCCTGACATTTGATCAAATAAAATGGTATTAACATGTAATAATAACAATAACAATGGAAATAATAATAATGCAGACCTACTGAGTCATACTAAACTTAGTTTTCAATAGGCAATAAAATGCCTGGATTTTGTGTTACTTCATTTATTGACCATGGCCTTTAGAATTATTTTTTTTTTGGTATTCTTTGCTGCTAATGTACCAGACAGAACTAAGAACAACAAACAAACATTGGCACCAGTCAAACCAAGGAAGTCTAGTAAGAGCTATTGTCAATTCTGTACCACTTCTTCCAGGATCCTAAAGTAGGAATGTTTGGATAGAGCCATGGCCTCAGGTTATCAAATGCAGTAAACCTCACAAGGTTAAATATAACCCTAACATTGATGGACTATGCAAAAGGTGCATACATTTTCAACCATAAAAAATATAGATTCGTAGACCAATTAAGAAGCTGGCGAAATGAAGTGTCTTGGCAGACTTAACTTGAACAAATGAATTTACAACTGGGATTACACAACCATATTGTATGCTTTTATGGAAATATACTGGTTAACATAGCAGCTGCCACACCACATGGGATTTATGTTGTCAAGAGACCCTTCTAATAGTAGCACAAATTAACAATATGCCCCATAACATATGGCACATAAACTGACCTATTTTCCTGGGTTTTAAAATGCACTTTGTAATAGTTATGTCCTGATTTTCTTTGTCTTAAAATTAATTGTTCAGAAAAAGATGAAGTGAGTTAAAAATCTTGACTCTGGGATTGGGGCCAGAGGACATTGGTGAGTGGAGCAGACAGTGATGGAAAACAGAACAAACTACTATAGAAACAATAAGTAATAAGAATAAGATATGGTCAAAGAACACTAGTGAGAAGACAGTCATTTGGGCTGTGGAGAAGCAAGATATGCCAACACTTAAAAGCACTCATAATTTCACAGCAATGTTGACCAATTTATAGAATTAAATCTGACCTTTTTTTCTGCTCGTGTGTAATTTTTAGCAAAATGGTGATTGGATGAGAATCTGGGGAGTTCTAAGACGCTTCATTACTGCACATTATTGGCCACGTTAAGCTGTAATATAAACGGACACAGTTCCATTGCCTTCTATGTCTTGAATTTTGTCAGAAATTATGCAGTAAGATAAATTAGAGATTCCTAACGGAAAAGATTGCAATGGTGGAATAAAGCCTGACTCCATGAGTCATAGAAATTCTCATAAAACCTTCTATAGGAAGCCATTTGTACTAGACCACACAATGGATGTCATTGGCCTCAGTCTGGATTAATTAATTCAGGTCAGAGTTGGGCAAAATATTTTTGGTGAATCATTTATTTGCCAAAATTGCAGTTTTGAGGCAGCAACTAAAAACTTTGTGAACTGACTAGTTTCAGCTGAAACAAAAATGACAAACTTTGAAATAGTTCATATTAATATATCTTAAAGGATTCTTTAGATGTTTCATTTGTGGCTGTTTATAATAAAGTGAAGGAAAGGTTACATTAACCATCATTGTAGTTGTGGTTGTGGTGTCACCTAGTTTCTGTATACATTTCCATATACCCAGTGTCTCAGTGTTTAGGCACCTACACAAATTTTAGGAGATCTGAAGTCAAATCTCTCTCCCATTTAAAGGGATCTGGATCTACATGAACCACTTGCCTTCCTGGATAGGGTCTTGTCAGAGGGTATGCTGGTGTGAATTCTTGTTGATTCTGTTTCATTTTGCGTGGACTACCAAAATATTTGGTGAACCAGAGAACATGTTACTAAGAGAATGGCTCTATAACCCAGTTGCTAGAATATGCTCATAAGAAGCTTTTGTCCAAATCTAGGGAAAGTATTTGAATGACAGAAAATGGAAACTCTCTTTCACTTCTTGCATGAATGTCCTGAGTAGGACCTAGCTAAAGCACGGCTACCATGATTTTCACATTATGTTTCTTTAGTATTTTAATTATATGTGCCGGAAAATGAAAGGTTCTGTTTTGGTTTACTTTTTCAACAAAAAAATAAATGAATAATCTGTATTTTAGATCACTCAAATACATTTTTAAAAAATTGATTAGGTGTCCAAACCAAAAAACCCAAATATTAGCATAGCTCTCTCTACGGTAGAAATTACAATGGTGGTATGTACAACACCCTTTTATAGGCTGCATTGTGTCATTTGAGCACTGGGCTTGCAGGATTTCCTGCATTACCCTGAAACAGTGCTAATGCAGTAGACAGGCAGCTTAGATGCTTGGAGCTGCAGCATGAAACAAGATGGCACTCTGACACTCAAAGGAGAATAAGACCTAGTCAGACTGTACATATTACAGTTCCCAACAATACCTCACTCTTATTTTTAAATAGAAAAGGTATTTCTCATTTCTAGATACTTTGTTTTTGGGCCTCATCTCATTATATTTTTCTTATGTAGTCTTAAATTGTAGCTATTTTATTCAAAATTTTATGGGTGTTTTGGCATTTCAACAGATGGACCTCCCTGATTATACTTTTCACTGTTAACGTTTTTTTAATTTATATCTTCCCTGACTTTTAATGTCTTTCTGGTCTGACCTAAGCACATTTTACTACACAAACATGGAATTTCATTTACTCCTGAGAATCCTGATGACTCATTAACTGGGATATATCCTTCACTCTCATTAATGTAGCTCTTACTGTAATTTGCAGACGATTAGATAAGTGTCTTTCTTCTTCTTCCTCAACACAGACAGTCTCGCCATGTGCCTGGAATGACTATAAAAAGTGTATCCTTTAAACAATCTTTTCCTTTTCTCTGCCCCAATCTCTTTTGTGTGCAGCTATTCTCCCAATCTTTCTGGTATATTTTCTAAATGTACATAGTTACTTTTTAAGTGGGTAATGATTTCTCACCACAGTGCCTCTAACTACTTTAGAAGGATTTAATTCTTTTAATACTCAGAAAATCACAAACACTGCAGGATCCACTAAACTTTTAACAGTACAGTGAGCCCACTTACAGAAATAGCTCAGAAACAATGCATTTTCTGTGCACCAAATCAAAATATGCATACCACTCCACTGTCCCTGATTTTTGGAGCTGTTTCTGATTACTGATTGAAAATTCCCTCTGTTCTTCATTAAAGACTCAGATTCTTTTAAAATGCTTATTTACGGTGGCAGTCCTAAGGGGGAGGCTATGTATTTAACTGCCTACAGCTCCAAATCTCTTTCAACATCAGGCCAACTCTGTGTTAGGTAACTTGTTGGGTGAGTGGTGCCACATTCCTGCACTGCCTATGGGATAAAGTAGCCGCAAATGCAACATGGCTCATTTGTTCCTAGACTGTCATTAACATTAATGAGCTATACATGTACACATCAAGGAGAGGAGACTGGAGAATCACAGCTCCTCAGATTAAATGCTTTGTTTGCAGGGATTGTGTCTCTGGCTTAGAATTGTTCGATCTGCGCCAAATTCTACATGCTTGTGCAAAGTTTGAATAAATAGGCCATGTGTAGAGAATATGTGCTGGACTCAGGGGTGCAGTCCTTTTCTGACTCCACCTGGAACATCACCACAGTACTGTAAAACTGCTATTATCAATCTCATGTATCCTGTATAAAGTTCAGCTCCCAGACTAGTGCACCATGCAGCACAGTTTGGGCACAGTTTTGAGCAGCCAACAGTGGCAAAGGAACAGATTAGGGACTATTTAGAAAAGCTGGACATACACGAGTTCATGGGACCAGATGGGATGCACCCAAGGGCACTGAGGGAGTTAGCTGATGATACTGCAGAGGCACTGGACATCATCTTTGAAAACTCATGGCAATAAGGACAGGTTCTGGATGATTGGAAAAGGGCAAACATACTGCCCATATTTATGAAAGGAAAAAAGGAGGATCCAGGCAACTGCAGCCCAGTCAGCCTTACCTAAGTCCCTGGAAAAATCATGGTGCAGATCCTCAAGGAATCCACTTCTAAGCACTTGGAGCAGAAGGTGATTAGGAACAGTCAGCATGGATTCCCCAAGGACAAGTCAGGCCCGATTGCCTTCTATGATGAGGTGACTGGCTCTGTGGATGCAGGGAGACCAATGGATGTGATATACCTTGATTTTAGCAAGGCTTATGATACAGTCTCCCACAACATTCTCTGAGGCAAGCTAAGGAAGTACAGGCTGGATGAATTTACTGTAAGGGGGATAGAAAACTGGTTGAAGCATTGGTCTCAGAGAGTAGTAATCAATGGCTCAATGTGTATTTGGCAGCCGGTACCAACTGGAGTGCCCCAGGGGTCATTCCTGGGGCCAGTTCTGTTCAATGTCTTCATCAATGACCTGGAAGATGACATACAGTGCACCCTCAGCAAGTTTGCAGATGACCCCAAGCTGGGGGGAATAGCAGATAACCTGGACAGTAGGGCTAGGATTCAGAGTGACCTAGACAAGTTGGAAGATTGGGCCAAAAGAAATCTCATGAGGTTCAACAAGGACCAGTGCAAAGTCCTGCACTTAGGATAAAATAATCCCATGCACTGGTATAGGCTGGGAGTTGACTGGCTAGGCAGCAGCTCTGAAGAAAAGGACCTGGGGGCTACAGTGAACAATAAGCTGAATATGAGCCAACAGTGCATCCTTGTTGCAAAGAAGGCTAATGGCATCCTGGGCTGCATTGTTAGGAGTGTTGCCAGCAGGTCAAGGAAAGTGAGTATTCCTCTCTATTCAGTACTGGTGACACCACATCTGGAGTCCTGTATTCAGTTTTGGGGCCCTACTACAGTCTACAGAAGAGGAGACTGAGAGGGGATTTAATAGCAGCCTTGAACTACCTGAAGTGGGGTTCAAAAGAGGATGGAGCTAGACCATTCTCAGTGGTGGCAGATGACAGAACAAGGAGCAAGGGTCTCAAAATGCAGCAAGGGAAGTTTAGGTTAGATATTAAGAAGAATTTTCTCACTAGGAGGGTAGTAAAACACTGGAACAGGTTAATAAGAGAGGTGGTAGAATCTCCATCCTTGGAGGTTTTTATGAACCAGCTAGACAACATTTTGGCTGGGATGATCTGGCTGGGGATGGTCCTTCCTTGAGCAGGGGGTTGGACTAGAGACCTCCTGAGGTCCCTTCCAACCCTAATTTTCTATGATTTCTATTAAAGGAATCAGGTCAGTTGGTCCTTCATGTCTAGCATTGGCCATGCCCCTCTGTCTTACTGCTTCAATCTCTCTGGCCCGCTGTGAAAAGATATCCCATATGTCACTATCTATTGTAAGCAGAAACAATACCTCCCCACTTCCTATCCTCTCTTTATCATTTTAACAATATTTATTTCATTTATTTGGGTGTGTCTACACGTTGCCCTATGGTAACATACAATGTGCTACATCACTGTACAGTGTGCTACAGTCATGTAGCAATCACATGGATCTACATGTGATCAGCACCTATGTTGTCATAGCGGCACACTCCCCTGGTACAGTGCCACTACAGTGATACAGCAGTGAAATCTAACCATGTGCCAAATGCACGGCACAGTAACTGTCCATACTGAACTGTGCTTTAGTACTTCCAAAAGGAAGTATTAAAGCACAGCACTATAGCAACATCTCTGTATGGCAATGTGTAGATGCACCCTTTAATGCCCACAAATCTGGGGAGTACTGGCCCTCTAGGAAGAAAGAAAACATACATGCATAAATAAAAAAAAAGATGTTCATTCAAAGGGATATCTGAGGACAGAAATAACTAGCTGAAAAAGATAAAGTGCCAGGTCACAAGTTAAAGTAATGGGAAATAATAATGCAGTGTTTACAGTGTTAAAAAAGCTTAAGTACTTTACTATGCCCTGCCAGGGACTACTTTATAGCCTTGAGCAAATCACTTTATTTTCTGTGTTTTGTTTGCACTCTGCACCAATGAAATAAAAATATTTTAATACTGTTAGCCTATGATTTCAGAACTCTTTGGCTTGGTATATAACTGACAAATAATAAATATAATGCTCTGCTGTGCCATTCAGATACAACCTCACCCCATGTTGATGGGGCTTTACCCAGCCACCCTCCTTCAAGAGGAAGTTCCTTTTAGAGATTTTTACATGCACAAGGAACATGCTAATTGCTATAGCTTTTTCAACTCTTTAGCATGCCCCTCAAACCATGAGCACCATGAACCTACCTCTCCTTTTTCCTTTGTACTATCTATCATACCCCAGGGAACACATGGGGAGAGTACTCCAGAGAATGCAGTCTGCAGTTGTGCCTGGATACAACATAGGAGTGACTTTTTTACTGGTGTACCTGCAAAATAGCCAGTATATTTTGGTCATTATAAACAACCAACCAAAAAGGTTAGATCCATATTTTTTTTCAATTTTTTTTAGCAAGGCACTAAACATGGCTGATGTATACGGCTCACATGAGTTCAGTAAGTTAGTAATCTGTTAAGAGTGACATTAAGAGACATGGGACTTGAGTTAGGTGGGGGGTGGGGGTGGGGGGTTGATTTGTCCCTTTGTGAATACAGACATATGTGATGGATCTGAGATACACCACATGGGGCAGGTGAGTTCAGTGCCTAAGCCATGCTGCCTGAGAGCCCAGCTGGTGAAGATCACCCTCAGATTCTCTGAATCAGTATTATATTTCATGGCTGCCTAGTTCCACTTTCTTCCTATCTGGGCTAACCTACTTCATGGGTGATGAGGGGCACCTCTGGAATCTCCCAGTCCAAGAAAGTAGAAAGAATTTGCATTATTGTACTGTTCACACCAAGCAGATTTTCTGCCATTGAGATAGTGCTGTGCAAGAAGTGGTTTCTCCATCCCACACTTTTTTTTTTTAAGATTTCAGATATTTTTTTCTGGTCAGTCCAGGAATGAACTTGAGACATGACATATTTCTTCAAACCAGAGAGACACAGACAGACTCATCAGCAGGTTAGGTGTTCATCAGGGAGCTCTTGTTTAGAATAGGGACTTGATCTTGGTTTGCCTACAGTCTAGGTGAGTACTTTAACCACCAAGCTACTGACTAGCCAAACTGAACTGCTTTCAATCTCTCCCGATGAAGCTGTTTCACTTCATATATTCCCTCTGTAGCGGGGACTTGAACAATAGTTTGACACATCAGTGTCCTGACTGTGGAGTTGTACCTGGTCTCCATCTCACTTTTTTTCAGCTTCTTCTGCTGGAGTTGTTCCAATTTCTATAAACAACTCTTAATTTGACCAGAAGAAGAACAACTCCATAATCCAGTGCACTAGAGTACTGTCATGGGGGGTAAAAGGATCAGGTTTAAGTCTTCACCTCCAATCTAGCAGATCAGAAACTTGAACGCAGGTTTCTTCTATCCCAGGTGAATGTCCTAACTAATAGGCTGCTGACTCTCTTTGGCTTTGAGCAAGAATGCCATTTTGGTCCTGAGAAATCATTCAAAACTAAACTCTTGTTGAACCCAGTGCCTTCCCAGTTATAAAGATTTGTCATTTTTTCAATGAAAAAATATTCTGGCAAAAAATTCCCTTTGGGAACACTAGCCTGCATTGTGAATCTATCCTCTGGTATGCAATTATAATGGGTAGCACTCAACACAAAATCTAAACCAAAACTGTGTCCTCTCAAGTTCTGCTCCTTGAATTAAATTATTAGAGCCTGCTGTAAAACAATAATGATTTCTACTGTCAGAAACAATGTTTCAAACAGATGTGAACCACGCAAAGCATATGTGAAAAATGTGCGATACACACACAAAGGTCACAGGAGCCACTTAGACTCCACATGTAAAATATGTAAAACACATGTGGAGGCATGATGCAAGCTCATATTTTGTTTTGTCCTTTGGCAACATTTAGAGTAAAGCCTAAAAGAACCAGAATTCTCTCAGGCAAACTTTGAGCTTCAAACTTTCACACTTTACAAAGATTAACACATTTAAAATTCCAACTAGCAGCTATCTTAACCCCTCAAATGATGTGTTCCTAATGCTGCCTCAAGTGTGATGGAAAACATTTTATATGCTCCTTTTTAATGCCTGTTGCTACAAAGGGTAAGGGATCTCTCCTGTTATACAGCTAATCCTGGGGTAATAATTGCTCTTGATTTGGGTCTGGTTTACCTAAACATAATGTGACTGCATAATCCAGGATTCAGGATGCTAAATGATGACAAACTGAGTGAAGTCTCTGTGTTGCAAAATGCCCACAGATCTGTGGCTTTTTTGATGGGCTGGCTTATTGCATACTGCAGACAATCACCAGAGGAACCCCTGTTCATGAATTAACTGTCTTCTGTCAGAAGAATCTCTAGGAAAGCAAGGCAAGCATCACTGGGCCACTCCCCTCCAGAAGCAATAGCACTTATAGGGCAGGCAGAGTTGTATGCAGGTGGGAGAGGAAGCTCTAATAATACAGACAAAACTCTGCTCCAAGCTAAATTGACATAAATACATAGTGCATGTTCTAAAGACAAGAGTTATTTCAATTTTGAGGCCTTATTCATATTAGCTAAGAGCTCTAGCAGTAAAGAGGGCACTTAAACTACCTCTGGCAAGTACCTATGGATTCCACCAGCAAAGTAGAGCTTCAGAAAACATTACGTTGTCTACGCTGCTTTTATTCTTCCCCTCCCTCCCACCCCCCCTCCAACTCTCACCTTTTGCAATGGGGCATGCTGGGAACAAGCCTGATGCAATATGTTCTGAAGAACCACTCCAATGAATATGGTGATTCTTGTGGTTGGGCTGGTAGACTGTTTGGACTGGTGGTTGGACTGGTTCTTATGTTGTACCATTACATTTGGGGACCGTTTCTATATCTGACAGCTGGAAGTAGAAAAGGAGTGTAGAGTTTCTTTCCTAACTCCTCAGCTGTACCACATATGAGGTTGGTGAACTTCATATCCCAACTCTTATTCTCATTTAAGAGTAATGGGCTTAATCATGCAGGCTCTTCTTCATGCAAATGACATCCATGAAATGACTTGTGTGGGGGAGGGTTTGCAGATAGGCCTCAGAATCTGGCCCATTATTCTCCTTTCTTTCATCCTCATTCATACCAACAGGGACTTCACAATGACTACAAATGCCCTTGTGGGCAAGTTTGAACCATGTCCCACATTGTTGACTCGTGCCCATTTACAGTGCTACCTAGTGGCCTTCAGGCTCTTCACACTGGTGATGACATTGCCTTAAGATGGTTGAAACAATATGCTGAAACCACATACACTTAATAAATATCACCATTCTGAACTTAGCTGAACTTTTAATTGAATGAAAAAGGTAACAGAATGGAAAAAAATAATTTCAAAATGGAGGTGGGGAGAGCATTACTACTCCTCTTGAAGTCAGTGGCACCTTTCCCACTGATTTTGATAGAAGCAGGATAGAGTTTTTAATGAAAGTGCAATTAAATAATAAAGACCCAAAATTTAAAAAAAGAATGTGTGCAGGCACACACATTAATGATTATGCTCGACATTTTTAGCAGCACATCCTGCAAAGTTATGCAGTAGGAATAAAATCATTTATGAAATATTCGTGGCAAAACAAAAAAGGTCTATAAACAATCAAGTGTGAAGTTGATTTTTATAATTTTTAATACATGTATCAGAGGTGCAGAAAGAAATAAAAGAATAACCTTTTAGCAGGCCATTATAGCTTTGATAAAGATTTACAGTACAAGATACAGCACCCATAATGTTTGAAGGATGATGTCATGTCTTAATTATGTTAGCATTTAGTGGATATACATCAGCTCCACATATTCAGATACTCAGAATTTACTGTGCCCTTTCTTTGACCCTGAGTTTTTTTCAGACAACCAAAGTGGAGAAAACATATTCAAAGCAGATTTCTGTCCAACATTCATGAAGAGACTTCAGACAACAGGGGTTTAACTGAGCTCTGGTTCTAGCTATTTCTCTGTCTCTGCTGCTGGCTAACAGCTCAGCCCCTCAAGGGATCCTCAGTTCTCATTGAAAAAGTGCGTCTGATCCTGCACCACTAAAGTCCAGAGAAGCTTTGCCATTTATTTTAATCATCACTAAGGGTGTTTGGCATCTCATAGGTGTACCCAGCCCAGGATTGACCCTGGACTCTGGGACTAAAAAATACAGACTAGGTAAAATCCAGGTTGTAGTCACTGTGATCTTACATTGCAGGACTATCCCTCACCTTCACAACACCTACAAGTCACAGAAAAAAACTCTTATGTACCTATTCTGGCTCCTACATACTATAGTTACAGTGTAAAAATCCATAAGATCATCACAGTATATAGCTACTGTATAGCCATTTTTTTTTCTTTGTGAAGGAGGAATTGACATTCAGAGTCTTTTTGGCAGGAATGAAAAGGTGTATTCTTTCAGTTTGCTTTGCATAAATTATTTTTGTTGTGAACAGTCACAGAAGAGAGCAAGGACAGGAAGGACTGTTTGCAACTATCAGTATTTTTTCCTTAATTTTATTTTCATGAGGTTGGCTAAGAGCCCATGGAATTAGTCAACTCTTGTGTTCAAGGAGATTAATGAAGTTTGGAAAAGGGACAAATGTGTACGAATGTCTTTCAGCAGTGGTACTATTGCTTTTCATTTAATGGAGACAGCTTTTCTTTCCAGAAATATTACAAAGTGACTTATATGAAATGGGAGTACAGTAACCCATTGTTCTAAAGCTGCTTAGGCTATAAAGCTATTGTGCATTGTCTATCAAACATATTCAGTGCCATCACATTTCCCCTGTAATACACTAACATACACAATGGAAGAAACAGTGCCTTATACATCCCCATGATTCTGATCATCCCTCTCCCATGGGACATCCACAGAAGGGGCGTTCCATCACAGCAGCATTCTCGGAAGATGTCCTCAGCTCCATCCTGTTCCAAGGGTTTGCACCTTCCGCCACAGAAAAGATTGTGGTATGAGTAGGAGAGAGGGGAGATATTTTGCCAAACATGGTAGATCTGTTGGACTCTTAGGAGGTCAAGTGACTGCTCTTTGGCCTACTGCCCAAGCCAAGAGTAGCCCCTGCCATATACATCCTCTTTCCATCAAATCATTTGGTCACTGTAGCTCTCAGGAGCCATGATACAATGCCCTGAATAATGGTAGAGCTGAAGAAAAGTGAAAAAGAAATGTAAAGGGTAACATAGGCTGGATGAAGAAGAAAAAAAAGAACAAGTCACACAATAAATCCCTTCTGAGGGTGGATCTGTGAGAGAGAGTCTGGGCCAATATGATTCCATTTTTTTTAATCACCATCTCTTCCAAAAGCAAATTTAATAAGGATATTCTCCATGCATTTCTATGTAGGTTTGTTTTGTATCCATAGAGAGAGGGGGAAAAAAACCTGTAAAAACTGAACTAAAAACAGGAATCCAAAGTGATTAACTCTTTGATAATGAAGTCCAGTTTTCTACAATGTGCACGTCACAGAGCGAATTGCTGTTTGCTTTGATTTGTGCTTGAAATGTGAGACATACTGGTTCCCAGATGGCTGTTTCCTTGTACAGAAAAGCAGAGAAACACATACATTGCAGTTACTTGCATATCTTTTCATTTATTCATGTAATTGTGATATATATTCCATGATCCAGGACAAGCCAGATGGTGAAAACATAGTTTACAGTGCTGCCATGTTCCCCTTAAATATCCTTTACTGTCTGTGGTGGACTCTTCACTATGTCATGTGTTAACATTTGGCCACTAAGATGTTGCTATTCAGAACACACTGGGTGAAAGAATTTCTTCTGTTTTATATCTCCTCTTATATGCATATCTAATTTTCTGCAATGCTAATAAGAGTTGCAGGTACACACCACAAAGAAATACCCACCCTCTAATATCAGCAACAGCTGATGTTACTATGATAGATTTTTATCATGACATGTTAGAAAGCATTTCTAATAAATAAAGCATTATAGAGGAGAGACTCAAAGTTACATTTTTAGCAAAGTTCATGGGAATTAGGCCTGTAGTCTGTCTAACAATAATAGGAGTGGTTTATGTAATTCCACCCACACAGCCGGATTAACTAAAAGGATTCATTTTCAAGCAGTGAAACTGCTAAATTCTGGTACCAGCAGCAGTACAGTTTGCCAGTATCCTGTAAGGCTTTAATTCCCTAAGGCCCAGGCCATATGACATGTTTGGACGATGTTTAAACCTTCCCCCTGTGTATGTTCATCCTGTATATTTTTATTGTTCTTTTAATTATCTGCACATACATATTAATTCCGGAAAGTACAAACAGGCTCCACTGTCATTTCTCCACCACACTTTATATTATAGCATCACTCATGAATGCAAGTTACAAGTTTCCAGACAGACGGGCGGTTGATCTAAATTTGTGGGACAACAACATTCAGATATCTGCTTTCAATTTATGTGCATGTTTTTCCCTGTTATTTTCTTTTTATGGTAGTATTAATTGTTACCAGAAGTCCCTATGAAATGACTGAGGAACCAAACTATGGAATGTAGCAGATCAGAAATGGTTGTTTTGCTTGTTGATAAGTGAAATGTGTTCACTCAGCTTATTAGCAATTCCTGAGTACACCCATGAAAATTCAGACTTTTCAGTTCTGGACATGTGGGAGAAGGGTGATGACCTTCTGGAACACTGATAAGTCTGATCCTGAGGCCTCTACTTATCTACCAAGGCAATATATATTTACATATGTATTTATGATTTCCAGAAGGAGAGTCTCTCGAGAACCATATTTTTGGGAGCTGCTGTGTCCCAGATTACTAAACCGACATACACTAAAGCTCTGTATTAAAGGGAAAACTACTAGCTTTATTCAGCAGTCATCCTGGCTAGATGATTGACTTAAACTTAAATGGAACTGGCTTAAAGAAGGAATCTTTACATTCATGTCACTGGGTACTGGTTTGGGCACAAAGAATGCTGAGTGCGAAAGATGGGCCCTGGATGACATTTCCAACAGCAGCCCCACTTGGATCTTCTGGTGGAAACTAACTACTTGTGCACTGGGCGTGCTGGGACTCTCTTCACTGACAGGATCTGCTTCAAAAATCTCAGCACTGGGACTCTCCAAAATAAGTGCAACTTCTTGTATTACATAAGAAAACCTAAAAGGCCCTTCTTGGTATCTCTTATATGTTGATATCTTAATTTATTGCCTCTTTGTTTATATTTCTCTCCCTAAGTTATTTATATTAGAAACTAGGGTTGTGCAAAACAGCACCATTTCATTTTGATTTCTGTTTTGCTGTTTCAAAGGGACAGCATTTCATTTTGCTGTCTCAAAGCACTGTTCCATTTCATTTGGTTGAAATGGTTTCTCTGTTTCGACACTTTGCCCATAGGTTATTGTTACGATGGTAAACCCTTGCATTTTCCTGCCCTGTGTCTCTTGCATTTCCCCACCTTTTTCTTGCTGATTTATGGTAAGCCCTGCATTGGTCTTACAGCTGATGCACTGCTTACTTATGCTTGCATTTTCCTGCCTTTTTTCCACCCGCTCCTTTTCCCCTGCTGCTTGCAATCTGCTCTTTCCCCCGCTCTTTTCCCCTGCTGATTTGTGATGAGCCTGAACACTGAAAGGTCCTGGGTCTTGCAGCTGATACGTACATTGCCTATGCCCAAGTTGGAGATTTAACCAAGCATAAGACTTAAGATGCTAAAGTTAGCAGAAGTGTAATGTTTGTTTTACATGTTTGTTTACTTAGGGGTTTTAAATGGTTAATTGTTTGTCTAATTGTTTGACTGTTTGTTTAATTGTGGAGTAGAGGAACTTAAACCAAACAGGGAAGGGAAACCAATGGTATATGAAGATATAAAAGAAGGCTTTTGAGAACTGTAAGTGACCAAAGACAATAGGGTTGAAGTAGGGGTGAGGTACGGTTGATGACCTCATGTGGGTGCAGAGTGGAAGGTTTCCTAATGCATAGGCAATTCCATGTAAATACAGGGGTGGAGCCATGGGCGTAACAGGAGGGAACTGGGCATGGTTTAATGCTAATGAGTGTGGACTGGAAAGTATAAATGTATGAACACAATGATGCTCTGTGCGGTGTCTGTGGTGTGTGCAGTGTGTGTGGCCGCTCCTCTGTTTGGTGGGGACCCGCCCGAAGTTGCCTCCACTTCAATAAAGCTGTTGAAAGCAGGGTGTGCTTGTGTTTGCCCCCTGCTCTACTCTGGCTAATGAGTATCAGGATCCCATGGGCAATTGGTTTGTCGGATTCCCTCGTTGTTGGGCCTCACGTCAGAGTGACGTTTAACAGTTATAATGCGGAATCACGAAAATGCCTATGATTTTGTCATTTCCTTCCTGCTTTGAATGAAAACTGCAGGAGTGGTAGCCCCTGCTGAGGTCACAAAGTTCATAGATTCATAGATTCATAGATGTTAGGGTCAGAAGGGACCTCAATAGATCATCGAGTCCGACCCCCTGCGTAGGCAGGAAAGAGTGCTGGGTCTAGATGACCCCAGCTAGATGCAAATCCAACCTCCTCTTGAAGACCCCCAGGGTAGGGGAGAGCACCACCTCCCTTGGGAGCCCATTCCAGACCGTGGCCACTCTAACTGTGAAGAAGTTCTTCCTAATGTCCAGTCTAAATCTGCTCTCTGTTAGCTTGTGGGCATTATTTCTTGTAACCCCTGGGGGCGCCTTGGTGAATAAAACCTCACCAATTCCCTTCTGTGCCCCCACGATGAACTTACAGGCAGCCACAAGGTCACCTCTCAACCTTCTCTTGAGGAGGCTGAAAAGGTCCAGGTGCCCTAGTCTCTTCTCATAGGGCTTGACCTGCAAGCCCTTAACCATACGAGTGGCCCTTCTCTGGACCCTCTCCAGGTTATCCACATCCCTCTTGAAGTTTGGCGCCCAAAATTGCACGCAGTACTCCAACTGCAGTCTGACCAGCGCCCGATAGAGGGGAAGTATCACCTCCTTGGTTCTGTTCGTCATGCATCTGCTGATGCACGATAAAGTGCCATTAGATTTTCTGATGACTTCGTCACACTGACGACTCATGTTCATCTTGGAGTCCACTAGGACTCCAAGATCCCTTTCCACTTCTGTGCCTCCAAGCAGGTCATTTCCTAGGCAGTAGGTATGCTGGACATTTTTCCTCTCTAGGTGCAGCACTTTGCATTTCTCCTTGTTGACCCTAGGTGCAGCACTTTGCATTGCTCCTTGTTGAGAAGTTGTCAAGTTTCAAGGAGACAGGTGTAGGGGTTTCTGGGAAACTGCACCTCAAGTTGCTGATGAGCAAAACTAATGCCACGTGTGTGTGTTAAAGGTGGAGTGGGCTGAAAAGAGCAGGCATGGTAGCCCCTGCTGAGGCCATGAAGCCTGCCAGGTTTCATGATACCGCTAGGGTCCTGTGACTGTGCCAGCTCCGCCCTGTGGGATCCTTCTCTTCTCACCTGCAGCCATATCTTTTTGGAAAATATAATACATAGGAAACCCACCCTCGAGCTTCAGCTCAGTCATGGTCCTAATGGACTCCACTAAACTCTGTAGGTTCTTCGACCCCTTGCTGGGACCCACTCTAAGCAGGTACATCCAGGAGACACCCTAAGCCTTATGGGCTAGATGCATGACTCCAACCATCCCTTACCACGCCCCATGCTTTGCAGATAGTATATTGATATTGTCCCTGTAATGAAGTCTCAATTTCACTCTACCTTCTATTGTCACCGGGCTCACTGTTACTGTGCTATCACTGGCACTGGGGCCTCTACATGACCTGGTAGTGTGCCCCAATAAGGCCTCCTCCCCTACAGCCTCAGTCCAGTTCACCACTTTAAATAACAACAGGTAAGTAGTACAGTAGCACTAGCATCTCAGGCAGCCAAACTGTCACAGAGCCTTTTTTCCTTTCCTGCAAGAGCTTCTTCTGTAGCAGGTACCAGAGAACTCTCCCTGCCAGCCCCAGCCCTGGGGCTTAGATGTGTCCAGGGCCCTGCCTCCTTCCAGTCAGCTGAATGGGGACAGGTGCCGGGCTGTAGGTTGTAGCCGTGTTGGTCTAAGGACATGGCAGACAAGGTTTTTTGAGTCAATCTGATATCTTTCAGTAGATCAACTGAATAGTTAGAGAAATATATTTTAGCAAGCTTTCAGGTTGAAAACTCTTTGTCAGGCTAAGGAAGCACCTGAAGCTGGTGTGTGCACTCTTCCTGGATGTAAGAAATAGTAAAGAAGCTTTGCAAACCACTTTTCACAGACAAGCCTATGAACTTCACTTCATCAGCCTCCTGGATACAGAAACTCATAGATTCAATATAGACAATTAAATTCTGACACACTACAACCTGCTGGACATCTGACTCCCCAGGTACCTCTGCACTTTTACCTGCTACATCTGCCTTTCCCCCTACACCAGCCTGTCCCTCACCCCCTGACGCCTCCATTTCCACTAATTGGCTTTCTTGCCTGCACTGCATGCCAGCCTCTGGCTTCTTTACTATTCCTTCATCTAGGAACAGCACACACAGGCATCAACTGCAGGTGCTTCCTCAGCCTGACAAAGGGTTTTCAAACCCAAAAGCTGGCATCCCAGGCAGCTAAGCGGAGGTCACCTGGAGCCCCACAACCCCACTGCAACCAGCAAGCCTCAGGCCTGTCAAAGATGTGACGGGTCTGGGCTTTCCCAGCCAGGACTGTGAATGCATGTGGTGGCTGAAGGTTAAAAGGCACCTCCTACCCACCTTTCACCAGGGAGGTCCTCAGTCCTGGCATTTCTTGGGGGCTACTGCACCACCTGTAGTCCCACAAGGTCTCCCAACCCTGGCAGGGGGCAGTTTTAGTGGTCATGCCCAGGCAGGACCTGGGGTTTCCTCCTTCCTCATAACTCCTGCCCATATCTCCAAGTTTGTCCTGGCACAGGAGCTCAGCAACATAGATTCATAGATTGAGGGTCACTACAGGAGCCAGGAGCCCAGGCCCCCCCCCCCCCCCCCCCCCCCCATAACTCTAGGCAGGAATACAACTCGGGTTAGGTGACCCCAGTGAAGTCACTGTCTAGTCTCCTTTTGAAAACCTCCAGGGTAGGTGAATGCACCATCTCTGGAAGGAGTTTATTCCACAGTCTGGACACCCTGACTATGAAGGAGTTTTTCCAGTGTTAAGCCTGAAGCAGCCTTCCAGGAGTTTGTATCCATTGGTCCTAGTCTTCCCTGGGGGTGCCCTAGTGAACAGTTGTTCAGTGAGCTCCTGATGCACTCCTTTGATATAGCAGTAAGCCACTATCAAGTTCCATCTCTACTTTCTCTTCTTTAGGCTAAATAGGCCCAGGTCGCTCAGCCTTTTCTCATATGGCTTGCTTTGCAAGTCCCTGATCATATAGGTTGCTCTTTTCTGGACCCTCTCAAGTTTTTCCACATCCTTATTGAAGTGCGGCGTCCAGAACTGGATGCAGGACTCCAACTGCGGTCTCACCAGTGCTGAGTACAACAGGAGCATAATTTCCTTAGTTTTACACGAGATGCTTCAGTTGATGCATGCCAGTGTTTTGTTTGTCCTGCTGACCACCGTCTCACACTGACACCTCATATTCATATGATGATCAATCATTAGCCCTAGGTCCCATTTGGCCATGGTGCAAGTCAAATTGTCACCAACGAGCCTGTATGTATGTATGTTGAGGGTTGTTTGCCTCCAGATGGAGCACCTTACACTTGGAAGTGTTAAACTTCAACTGGTTCCAGTTTGCCCAGCTCTCAAGCCTGTCCAGGGCCACCTGTATCTGCAACCTATCTTCTGATGTGACCACACTGCCCCATAACTTGGTGTCGTCTGCAAACTTGGCCAGCGAGCTTTTCACTTCACATGTTCTTCCTTTACTGGCTGGTGATACAGTGAGTGCTCCTTCCAGCTCTGAGAGTGAGAGTGAGTGGGGCACTAAATGGTTGTGAAACCCAAGGGTTAAAAAAAAGAAGGAAGTGTGGACGGAGTAGGGAGGGTGGCACTCACTCTGTCTGCACATGGAGCTTAGGGAGCCCCAGGAGCAGGAGGTTCACCTTCGGGAATACCAGTTGCCCCACCAAAACAGGATCCAAGGAGGTTAAGTGGAGTGTCACAATATCCCCAGCAATGCTGAACACCCTTTTGCTAGGAACACTGGTCAGTGGACAGGACAGGCGTTCCTGGGCAACTGTAGCCAGATTGAGACACATCTAGCTCCAGCTTGCCCAGTAGGCCAAGGGGTCACACAACAGCGGCTTTACATACTTGGTGAGATAGGCAGCCACCAAGGCCTGAGTGCTACCTGCCTGATGGTGGGGTTTTGTGCCTCTGGACCCCACCATGGAAGTCATGCCCTTGATCCACATTGGCAGCACTTGTCATGGAGGAGGAGACTGGCTGATGGATGGCGTGCTGGCACAGGACAGTGGATCCCCCTCTTCCATGTCCCCCTGCCTGTGCCCTTCTGCCTCTCTGACTTTGCTCATCAGCACCTCCGTCCAGTGATCCAGGGTTTTGCTGCTGCATATGCTCCCCTTCACCCTTGGGTCACACATGGTGACCAGCAGGTGGACTGTACTAGACTGCAAGGGATCAAGTCATTTCCTGATGCCCTCCTTTAGCTGCCTCACATGTGGTTACAGTGGTTTGCCCCAGCCAGGAACATTGATCCCCTGGAACTTCTCCATTTGGTTCTCAAGTTCCCTCACTATGGGGATCACCTGGCTAAGGAGGGCATCACTAGCGCTGAGGGTCTCGGTGGCCTCAAGGAAGGGCTTGAGGACTACCAAGATCTGGGAGATGGTATCCCACTCAGCTGTGTTAAGGGGGCCACTGATCCCAGTCTCCCTGAGGAAGGCCATCTCATGGACGGCCTTCTGTTGCTCCACCAGCCTCTCGAGCATCAGGTATGTGGAGTTCCACCGAGTCTCCACATCCTGCATGATTTTGTGCTGCAGGATGGATAGCTCTGCCTGTTTGTCCAACAGCATCTTGCCTCCCTTGATGCCTCAGTGGAAGTAGCCTGCCACCTTCCTGCATTTGGAAATGAGCTTGCTGGTGGTCACTGGTAGCACTGCCCCCCGCACAAGGTGTTCCTGATAATGAGGTGGAACTTGTGTGCCATACAGCAGATGCCAACAAAGTTGGCATCACAGACTGCCTTGACCATATTGGCCACATTTTCGGTGACCATTAACCCGCAGGTGAGCTCACTGTACCCGCAGGTGAGCTAGGAACCCCTGCACCAAGCAGTTCGTGGCCCCCATGATGTTGGTTGCTGCGTGGAACACATCCGTCACCTCAGCTTGAAGGACAGCCCACTGACAGCCTGGCTGGTCACACCAATGCCCTGTGAAGGAGAGGT
Organism: Alligator sinensis; assembly: GCF_000455745.1. Lineage (NCBI taxonomy): Eukaryota > Metazoa > Chordata > Crocodylia > Alligatoridae > Alligator > Alligator sinensis. The sequence goes on along the minus strand of NW_005841834.1, from coordinate 1,007,297 downwards.
AGGTGTGATTACCGCCCAGGCTGCTCCAGATGTCAGAGGCGAAGTGGACGGCTTCCTGTGGCCCTGCCTTACGCAGCTCCTCCCTCAAGTACTTCCTGCATGCCTCATACAGGGAGGGCGCCCCCATCCTGCTGAAGGCAGTGCATGCGGACACTTTGTATGATGGGGCCACAGGTGCCATGAGCTGCCTGAAACCTGGCCACTCAACAAAGGAGATGGGCTGGCCATCCAGAGCAAGCATGTCCCCAATGCTCTAGGTAACCTCACCTGCCTTGGGAATGCACCCCCTGTGTGCCCACCTTTCTCCCACTGTTCCAGTGGCCTGCCTCTGCTTTGGGGAGACTGGGGGGTTTCAGGCGAGAGGGGGACTTCTTTTCGGGCATCCTGCCACTGGTGCCAGACTGAGGAGGAGCAGGGGCAAGGGATGGTGCCTGCGGAGTTGCATCAGCATTCCTGTGGTGCTCATGTGTTTTGTTCCCTTGTGCTAGCTGGTTTTGGCTCAGTAGTGCGGGCAGACAGCATATGTGGGATCATCTGCCAGCTCAAAATGATCCCACATCACACTACCCCCTCACTTCTGGGGTGCAGGTGCATGTGCAAATGCTACACTTTCCCCCTCCTCAGCAGGCAGAGGCACAGCAACAGGAGGAGTAGACTCAGCTGAGCCATTTGCCCCCACAACCTCTACCTCAACCTCCTCTGAAATGCCTTCTGGGGAAGGAGATCTGGCTCTAGAGGAAACTTGAGCGATGTGGAGCACAAACTGAGATGATTCCCTCTCCTTCCCCAGAATTTCCTTTGCTATGGCACTCAGATCCAGCTCCAGCTCTTCCTCTGGTACTGGAAGGCTCAGGTTGGGAAGTACAGGAGAGTGGAGGAGTGGAGGGGGTGTAGGAGACTGTCATGCTGATGCTGTTTGTAATCATGGTTCCGGGTGGAGGGGCGTTATGGCTGGTGCTGTTAGAAGGGATGCAGACTCAGGCAGTGGCACTGCTCCCCTCTCCTTGCTGTCAGTAGAACCAGAAGCTTCCTGCCTACTAATTGTAGGAAAGAGGCTGTGTCTCAGTTTGGTGGGGGGCAGGGAACTTACAGCTCTCCCTCTACCCCTCTTCCACCCCTCCCTGAAGGCTTGCCAGCTGCTTTTCTAGCATGCTTCATAGTGATTTTGGTGTGCTAGATAATGTGTGTGTTCTTCTGTAATGTAATAAGTATTTATATAATATATAGAGACAATTATATGTATGTATTTATGTAATGTATTTCTGTATTTCTGTAATAAATTATATATATATATATATATATATATATATTCATGTTCCTGTATAAATTGTGTATTATAATATGCAATATATGCCATGCTTCCCTGCACAGTGAACAGAATGCACACTGTGAGAGAAAACACACATTTCTTTTCTGGGGGAAAAGGATGAAAATAGACTAACAAAAACAATAAGAGGATTTTGGCGGAGGAGTAAATTGAAAGGAATGAATATAATAATATAAGGAAAGGAAAAGGTACTGGATCCCACTTGCTAGGAACAGACTAGAAAGTAGGAAGTGATAGCCTTTCTGATGCTGCTGAGCTGCTGGAAGACACAGCTCAGTAAGCTGACCCCAAGGCACAGAGAAAGCTCAGTTCAAACAATGCTTTTTATGCTGTTTTTCTGTCCCTCCCCCAGAGCACTGGGATTGGAAGGGACCTCAGGGAAGGAAGGGGTGGTTGGAGATCAGTCCATCTTGGGATGCTACACATGTCAATATTGGAGCACTCCTTCCCCTCCCTTTCCTTAGCTTCTGTTTAGCTGCAAGCAAGCCCAGCTTCGAAACTCAAAATGTTTCCAAACTTTCAAAACGTTTTGAGTGCCCTCATTTCATTTTGAAACTGTTTCAAAGCCGTTTGTTTTGTTTTGATTTCACTGTTTCAAGCTCAAAACGCATTGAAATAGTTTCAAAATGAAACACTCATTGAAATTTCACACAGCCCTATTAGACACCAACCACCACATATTCTCAGCACCATCATCTATTTTCATAGCATGCACTAGATTTTTGGTTGGCTTACAATAGATTATTTTCAGGCCGTTTGAGGATTCCCTCCCTCCCCACCTAAATTCTTAGTCACAAAAACCCAGAAAGAGATCTTCTATTCCACTTATTAGCCATACAAGTGGTCTTCAGCACCAAAGGGCAATCCTATTCCACCCTGCTTGAGTCCCTGAAACATAGTAAACAGTGGGTGCATTATCGGCTTTGCTGCCTTTTGTAACCCAGTCTTAATGGACAGATGATGTTACATTCCATAAGTAGACACATTAATAGGTTTTCAGGGAATTGAGTAGGGTGGAATAGAACACACTTAGGTGCCTAAGACCTAAGGTAGAATAGAATCCATCCCAGAGCATATTTCTTTTTGATGGTCTATGAATGGCATCATGCCAGAAGCAGTGGTCAACTGGAAATCCTGCCTAAGGAGACAGAAGTCATGTCCATTTTAGCAGCAACAAGGGCTTCCACCCAACTCGCTTACAAAAGTTGGTATTTCTAGCTTGTGCCAGCTCAGTATACAGGACATATTTGTTCTTTACCATCCTAACTGTGGCCAAGATGGGATGTGTGTCTGGTCAAAAGCCCTGATAAAAGAGAGGACTCATGGACACTGTCAAAATGCCATGACGTCAATATAGTATACTGCACGTTTTCAACTCTGGAGTTTCTATTGAACTGTATTTTGAAGAGGATTTTGGCCTCTTCCATTTGATATGTAGCCCTGCTAATGTTATGCATATTCAGCTACACTTATGTTTTATTATGGTAACTTTGTATATTTCTTCTTTGCATACGCTCATTACTATGAATGTTCAGAGGTTTGGGAGGGTACTTGGGCCTGGGTTTTACTGTATGGGGGCTAAGCATGCAAATGTAAAGGACAGGTTGATCAGAGCTTTGTGTCCACAGGGCCTCACTTCCAAAACTGTGAGTCTGCAGGCACAAAAATATAGCAAATTCAAAGTGGCATGGAGGTCACCAAGGGGTCAGCACCCAGTGAGCTGTGCAGAGAGCTTCAGTGGGGTGGCCCTAAGTTCCAGCACAAAGGCAGTGTGTGAAAAGCAGAAGACTGGACAGAAGCAACTCTTTGGATATCTTTGTAGACTATCAGTTCTTCAGAGGAAAAGTACTTGCAAATGCAAGTCCCTGTAGTGGGTTCAGGCAGAAACCTGATACTCGCTATATCTAAAAGAGAGGAAATCCCTGAGTCTGCTGTTGAATAGCTCAGGATCTAAAATACCTGGGGTTGCCACAGCCTGAGGAGGAGTGACTGACCCCAGGGCAGCAGCAGAGCAGCAGCAGTGAGGAACAGCAAACCCCTGGCAGAGGAGGAGTGGCAGTGACCCTCTGTGGCAATAGTGGACCCCAAGCTGTGGAACAATGGTGACCCCTAGTAGTAAAACAATGATCCCTAGCAGCAATCCCCAGCAGTGGAGCAGCAGCAACTGCGGTGCATGTTCCCCTACCCAGCACTTTCCATTTTTTCTGGAGAAGAGCAGCAACAGGGTCTTCTGTAGTGGATCTCCCTACCCAGCATCTGCCAGCAGTCCCTTCCCAGAGCTAGGTGGTTGTTATCCAGGGTTGTGGCCTGCTAATGACTGAGGACCCTGGGAGTTGTTATATTTAAAGTGAGATTTATGTATTAATTGTAACATGCCACATGTCCAAGCAATGTATTACCTGATAACAAGTCACAAAAATGGTGATTCAGCCTCAAAGATATTACTTGGTAAACACAGAATATCTTTGCAGGTCATTTGTATCATGCTAATTTGAACCTATAGGATGATAGTGTTTGGTCAGGTCCTCCAGCATCCCAAGATGGACTGATCTCCAACTGCCCCCTTCCTACAGAGGGGATTCTCTGCTGTTGACTTGTGCTGAACTCTGTTTCACCAAAATGCCCCAGCAGATGTCATGATTCAACACCCCTCTACCCCTCCTCTCTTTCCCCAATCAACCTTCAATCTGCTTCCTTAAGGAGCCATTTACCATCTCTTTCTTGTGAGAACCAGTGTAAACAAATACTCAACATGGCACGTTTGACTTGCACACAATAGGAATCTGAGAGAGGGTCAAGTGCCCCTGAGACCTGGAAAAGTAAGTTCACATAGCACTTTTTTTAACCACTCTGGATATCTTGCCTTGTGCATGTGAAGCAGGTCACATGGGGCACAGACAGACGTTAAAGCTCCACTCTAACTCATGGTGCTTTACCATGGTATGCCCCCAACCCAACTCATTTGTTGGGTCGGGGAAGGAGAGGGGCTGGAGGCAGCCTGTATCAGCCCAGCCCAGCAGGTGGGGGTGCTCCAGCAGCTTCCCAGGAGACTGCCAAATGACACCCCTAGCCCTACTCCCCTCCCACCCCCCGCCCGACACCCACAGCTGTTAGCGAGGAAGCTCCCAGCTGCTAAATGACAAGAGCTAGGGGGAGTGGGGGGAATGAGGCCCCTTTGCCTCACGCTCCCCACCTCAGCTACCCTGGTTCAGGTATTGTGGTAGTCAGGCTGAGCCTGTGAGGTGAGGGGGCTCCATTCCTTACCCTCTCCACCTCAGCTCTGGCTATTCAGCAGGCGCCAGCACCATGGTGGCTGCTCCCGGCTGCTAAGGGGCCAGAGCTGAGTGGGGGGTGGGGGGCAGGACTGGACACCAGCCCAGCCTAGTCCCTAGTGTGAAAATTAACCCTGGAGGGAACACAAGTTCCCTGAGGCACTCTGCTTTTGAGCACCTTAATGTAATAGCTGATTTGACCAGGGTTAATTTTTCTTGTGATCAGACATCTTAAGGGATAGCCAACATGGGTTTGTTGCGGGTAGGTCTTGCTTGACCAATCTCATTTCCTTCTACGACCAGGTGACCTAACACCTGGACAAGGGAGAAGAGTTTGATGTCATATATCTTGACTTCAAAAAAGCCTTCGATCTGGTTTCCCATGATCACCTCTTGGAGAAACTGGCCAATTGTCACCTTGGGTCCTCCACGGTCCAATGGCTGGAAAATTGACTCCATGGTCGGACCCAGAGGGTAGTAATTGATGGAAGTCACTCATTGTGTCCTGTGACCAGTGGGGTTCCCCAAGGCTCTGTCCTTGGACCCATACTGTTCAACATCTTCATTAATGATGTGGACACTGGAGTCAGAAGCGGACTGGCCAAGTTCGCCGATGATACCAAACTTTGGGGCAAGGCATCCACACCAGAAGACAGGCAGGTTATCCAGGCTGACCTGGACAGGCTCAGCAAGTGGGCAGACGAGAATCTGATGGTGTTCAATGCCAATAAATGCAAGGTTCTCCACCTTGGGAAGAAAAACCCGCAGCATCCTTATAGGCTCGGCAGTGCTATGTTTGCTAGCACTATGGAAGAAAGAGACTTGGGGGTCATCATTGACCACAAGATGAACATGAGCCTGCAATGCGATGCTGCAGCTAGTAAAGCGACCAAAACGCTAGCTTGCATCCATAGAAGCTTCTCAAGCAAATCCTGGGACGTCATTCTCCCCTTGTACTCGGCCTTAGTGAGGCTGCAGCTGGAGTACTGCGTCCAGTTTTGGGCTCCACAATTCAAAAAGGATGTGGAGAAGCTTGAGAGAGTCCAGAGAAGAGCCACGTGCATGATCAGAGGTCAGGGAAGCAGACCCTACGATGACAGGCTGAGAGCCCTGGGGCTCTTTAGCCTGGAAAAGCGCAGGCTCAGGGGTGATCTGATGGCCACCTATAAGTTTATCAGGGGTGACCACCTGTATCTGGGGGAACGTTTGTTCACCAGAGAGCCCCAAGGGATGACGACTAGGTCGAATGGTCATAAACTACTACAAGACCGTTTCAGGCTGGACATAAGGAATAATTTCTTTACTGTCCGAGCCCCCAAGGTCTGGAACAGCCTGCCACCGGAGGTGGTTCAAGCGCCTACATTAAACACCTTCAAGAGCAAACTGGGTACTTATCTTGATGGGATCCTATGACCCCAGCTGACTTCCTGCCCTTTGGGCAGGGGGCTGGACTCGATGATCTTCCGAGGTCCCTTCCAGCCCTAATGTCTATGAAATTTTAAAAGCGCTCTGCAGCCGTTAAGCGCTCTGCATATCTGTTAAGTCATAGCTGTAGAGTGCTTTCAGGGGACAGGTTGCTCAAAAACTGTCACTTCTGTTTGTGCCCCTGATGGAACAATTTCCATCAAGCAACAATACCTGATGCTTGGTGGAAATAAGATCCACCAAGGGCCTGAGAGGCTATGAATTTTTCAGTGGAAATTTCTGGTTGGGGGCTCAAGCCAAATTCAGAAAACTTGTGCAACCTCTTAATTTTGCACTTGGCCCTTGTTACTGACATTCAGTGCCTATCAGAACGCTTACACATAAGTAAGGAGAAGCATGGATCTATTAAAGAGAGCAACTATAAAGTCAGAAGACTAGGTAAATTATACAAGTGTTTTACTAGGATAGTCTTCATGGACCCCAACTCAAAATGTCACATGCACCCTGGAAAGAGCTAAATGCTTTCTACTCTAAATGATTAAACGTTGGCAAAAAAATGAGGTAGAGATTCTTTAGGAATGGCATGTGTTCTTGGGATGCATGGTTTAAAAACACAGGGCTACATGTGGGCGATGATGGAAGTGGGAATAAAGGTGGGAATTATGGAAAAGAAGCAGCTCATTTTTCTTTCTTATTTGCAACAATTAACTCATTCCTTTCATCATTGACAGGAAAAGCTGCATCTTTTCTATAGTCATTACTTGCTTATATGCTAAGCAAGTTGCAAATATGTATTCCAATCCCATGAAGCTCAGTCTAATGATAGTGACACCCGAGCATAGATTAAGGGAAGGAAAAAAACAAAGAAATAAATAGGCATTTTAATGCATATTTCTTAGGTTCACTTTAGACAAAAGCACAGAAATGGGTGTTATGATGAATTTAACTGTAGACAGAGTAGAAGCCTTGCAGATGATTTCAGGAAGGTAATATGGGAAGGTGCCATTTCTGTAGTTGTGTGGACAGATGGACCAATTGACTATGATGGCACAGAAATGAACTGCAGTTAGTGCAAGTCATATTTGGAAATGAGACTAAGGATATTTTTGATGAAATGAAGAGTACTTGAGAGATGTAGATTTGTGACTAATTGATATTTAATAATTAGCATTATTAAAAAGCAACCAAGACCTTTTGATGGTACAAAGTAAAATGAAGACAGCCACTACAGAAATGAAGGATGCAGCACATGAGGAAGCAATAATGTGGATATACTCTAAATATAATTTTTGGTAGGGCAAGAGGGAAGGGAAGGGAAATGCACTTTTTGTGGTCAAGACTTGCTTTTGTATTTAGTTACGGTTAGTAATTTTTAATTGAGAGCCTTTGGTAAATGTGAAAATTGGTACTCACTGCAGTTAAAAATTACCATAGTATTAACTGAGCATAGAAATAGTAGCAACATACCTAGAAAAAAGAAATACTGCATTGTAATAAATGTGAATATTTTTAACACTGCTCACTCTAAGTGCACTTTAACTGGGGGAGCTGTCCTGGGTCTATAGATCAATCTGGTGTTTCTTTAAAGATACAGAGAATAAAAATTAGAACATCAAGAAAACTGCATCTGTCTAGATAATAAGACCAGGATAATATTACATACCATATGGTTGATAACTGCTACATTCCAGCAGAAAGGCTTTTGAAACTAGAAAGACCTTTTATTTTTGTTAAAACATGTTTGATAGAACTACAGTAAAGCAAACATCAACAGAGGAGCTGTAGCTTGAAAAGAAGGCTCATGAATATTAATTCAGGAAATCAACATAAAAGATGTACAGTGCACGCTGTTTATAAAAAAGGTAATAAGCCACTGAGGTGCCAGAAAGGGAGAGAGCAAAAGTAATAATTGTATGATTCAGGTATGTAAATGAAAACTGCGTGGCAAGAAAAAGTAAAGAGAAGCAGTTAAAATAGCCTATTTTACTACTTTCTGCCAGTCATGTACCTCTTGCAATGTGCCGTTTTCGAAAAGCTGAGATCATAGCAGATCTCTGCATGTAGATCAGGTTTTATCAAAGCCTCTTGCTTTGTCTGTATGTTGAACAGAGAGCCATATTTTAACAAATGCAGAAATAATGAGGGTTTCAGATTTCCAACGTAAGCACAAAAAGATACACTCCACTCTAATATTTGAAAGCTTTTGAGTTCACAACTGAAATAGCACCAGCGCAACTCAGAATTCCTGCATACTGTCACCAGGATTTCTCAAAGTAAAAATCTCAGGAAAATATCTTTCTTTCTTCCCTTCTTCCAAAGTAAAGAGAAAAATATTCTACAGAATCTTACAAGTGGCATAGAGCTAACTCTACATAATCCTGCATTGATCAGAATTGCACATATGAATTATGAAATTTCTGTACTACATAAGCTTCTGTTCATTTTAAACAAATCTATATTTTGGTTCACTTTGCCAGTTAATCATTTGCTATTTATTTGTAATAGAGACCAAGCACAGACATTTAAAAACTTATTGTTACTTAAAATGATAGATGAAAAATGAAACATGAGAACAGTCATGCTCAATTACAAATATCATTCTGAGTTGTTGACATCACCTCATGAATATCTTAAAACTAATTTAAATCCCAAGTGAAAAAATATAAGTTCTTCAATATTTCCCAAAGTTTGCTTTCTGCTGTGGGCAACATCCCATTCCTCTATGAAGTCATAGAATGTTGTAAATGTCATACAACATTTACTTTGAGTCTTTCACACCATTGTCACAGACATAGACCTAGGAGTATCAACCTAATCCTGACTCTGACACTGACTCCTTCACAGAGAGTCACTTTCCCTTTCTAGTTCAGTTTATCAATCTACAAACTAGACATGATAATGCTTAGTCATATGGCTCTTGTGAGGTTTGTTTGAAGTGGAAGAGCACACTAGAAGTGTAGTGTATTTGTATATAATCTATATTAAAACTGTTTAGCACCATTAAACATCACAGTCTGGGTATCCAGACTGTGGAATAAACACCCTCCAGAGGCGGTGCAGTCACCTACCCTGGAAGTTTTCAAGAGGAGACTGGACAGTCACCTCGCTGGGGTTAGTTGACCCCAGTTGTCTTCCTGCCTAGAGTGGGGGGCTGGACCTGATAATCTGCAAGGTCCCTTCCAGCCCCTAACAATCCATGAATCTATAAGTATCATACTATCCAAAATCTTATTTTCAGTAAGAGGACAGAAGTACTTTTAAAAATCAGTAGGGCAGTTTAAACATTGTAGTTTACAAATTCCTAATACAAAATAAGTATTTAAGTCCTTGAACTGAGTTCATTCTGTTTCTTTAAAATGGGTGTACGTATGTGTAGGAATGACTACTTTGGAGTAGAACAGCCCAGTGCAATCATGAGTGCCTCAGATACTGAGTGAGCAGACCAGAGCTGGTTAGAAGACTGTGGGGAAGGAATGGCAAAAGCAAGAAACATAGGCAGACAAAGTTATTTGGGTAAATCCAATATTTTTTATTAGACCAACTCAAATAGTTGGAAAAATTCTTCTTAGCAAGGTTTCGGGCACAAACACCCTTCATTGGGCTGAGGAAGCAAGGAACAGTATTATTAGCAATGTTGGCCAGGGTTGTTGCTACTGCATAGCTGAGTGATGTTAGGCAAAAGTCTATAGAAAGAATAGTGAGCAGTGATGGCAGATAGGATGAAAAAAAAGGTTGGCTAATGCAGAAGTAGTGAATTAGATATAGGCAAGTCCCAGGATACAGCAGTATAAACATAGGGCCAGAAAAGCAGTTGCGATCTCAGGGTTCCAGGGAAGATGCTACAGTACAGTCCTGACTTGTAAAATACAAAAAAAAAAATAGCCCAAGTCCCTTAGAGAAGTGCTTCAGTGCCATGGAACAAGGTACTCCTTCACTTCTCAATTCGAACAGGAACAGGTGCAGAAAAGGGGAATACTGAGCCTATCATACAGAAAGAGACTTTGAGCTTGTCTACACTAGAAGAACATTTGCTGTTGTAACTATGCTGTCATAGCTATGTCAGCAGAGCCCCGTAGTGGAGTTGCAGTATATTCTGACATGAGTTGTTCTGCCTGATTGGTCCACCATCAAAAACAAAAATTACTTAAATCAACACAAAGCACTTTGTCAGCATGCCCATGTCTACACCAGGGACTGTGCTAACAGCTAGGAGTTGTGATTCTTTTAAAATCCTGACCAAGGTAGCTATGCCAGAAAAATCACTGTAGAACTAACCTTAGGAGCTTGACTTATTCATGCTAACAAAATGAAGGCTAAGAATGCTCTCTATAGACCAGGAAGGGAAACACCAGGAAGTGAGAGGAGTTACTCAGGTTTACAGGCATCAGTGGCATGGGAATAAATGGCTAGAAACTGAACATGAATAAACTTAAACTAGGTCTACACTACAGACTTTTGCCAGCAAAGCTATGTCAGCTAGCTCTAAAAAAAATAAATAAATCACACACCATGCCTGACATGCATGCTGGCAAACCCCATAATGTGGTCACAGCTGTGCATGTGGAAAAGAGCTTTCATCAAGTTAGGTTATACTGTTCAAGGAAATGGGGTAGCTTTGCCAGCAGAAATCTCCTTCTATCAGCAAACACGGCATCTGCAGGAAGGGGCTTTGCCAACATAGCTACATAGACTATGCTGGTAGAGGCTCCTCTGGTGCTTTTAGCCATTAGAGCAGTGAGGTTCTGAAACAGTTTCCTAACAGCAAGGGCAGGGGCAAAAAGCTGAACTAGTTTTAAGATGCAGCTTAATAAATAAATGAAAAAAAAAATATTATTCTCTGAAATAGCAGGAACTGGATTTGGTGATCCAAGAGGTACCTTTCAGTCTCAGGTCACTATGATTTTACATCATATCTTAAAAAGATCTTATTTTTGTCATTTTTTAAGAAGTAAAAAAGAGGTTTCTCCAGTGCTTTAAAGAATATTATTTGCCTAACCAATATATCATTCCCTTTGTCATTTTTGTATTTCTTTTTCTAATGATATCCAGTGAAAAGCATGGGCTGTGGTTATGGAGCATGATCAATGCCTTGAAACAGACAAGAGAACTTTATTAGCATGATATTTTTCCTGTGTCAAGTGCTCCACAATACAGACATCTAGTTGTCACTCATCATAAATCTACAAAATGCACATCTACTATGCTGCATGTGCACACTTAAAGTTATACAGTTACAAATTAAACTTTTATTGGTGCATCTATTTTCCAACTGAGCAAGACAATTACAAAGCAAATTGAGAACTGCCGGTATACCACTTGAGCATTAACTTGGTAGCTGCCTCCCACTGTGCTGGCACTGCTGTTACTCTTCTTCCTGCTCAATAGTCTTCCAGTAACAAAGTCAACAGCTGTGGCCAAAGGCAGTCAAGTCTGTCAGTTGTAGTACCCAGATGACAACCTCTGGTATATCTCTTCCAACAGCAGCAGTGACATCTGGATCTCTTGACAGAGCTATGGTTTCTTTCTTGGCTAGATTCCTTACAAACAGCTGTGGAACTGTCTCTATTGCTATCTTGAGGTTGGCCTGTGGTGGGGGTGACAGGGCTCCCTCATCCTGCTCTGATTATGAGAATCCTCACTGTGAATCTCTAATCAGTCTCCTGTCCCAATCACCTTATATTTAGTCAAAATAACATTTCCACTTGATTGCCTGTTTTTCTAGAATAATCTGTTCTTTGCCCTTCAAATATACAGGCCACTTATGCACCACGTTCTCTTTGATTACCAGAAGAATTTCAATTGCCCTTATTTAATTCTTCTTTTGTTGCTCAGCCTCTGGCTGTAAAAGCAGTTTCTCTTTAAAACAGAAACACACATTATTATATTGAATTAAAAACCTGTGCCCTGGGAACCTGATGAACAGCTATTCTGATCATCTTCTCATGAAGAAGAGATGAGTTTGGAAGCATATTCAAAGGAACATTGTGTTTAAGATTTCTGGGCAGTTGAGCTACCTTAAAAGAGAATGGGGTAAAATGACGCAAACCCTAACAAATGTATATATTTGTATGGACACTAGGAAGTAGGGTGGTATATGTGGAATAACCAAACCACAGTACAATAAGTCAGACCGAAACAAGGTGGCTTCATTTAGTCTGGCAAGGTTCTTTGAGTGAATCTGATATCTTTTATTAAACCAACTTAAATAGTTGGAAAACAATTTTTAAGCAAGCTTTCAGGTTCAAAAAGTCTGGCATTCAACTCAGAGTCATATCTAGAATAAGATAAACAAAACTGAGCTAAGTGCAGAAATTATACATAAACCTGTATAAGTAATCAGAAACTGGTCTAAACCTATAACAGAACAGAAGTTTAGTGCACATAGACTGGTTTAAAAATGGCAGACATGATTTAAGGTAGACCTGGATGGATGTAGTATCACATTTAATAAGTTTAGGTTAGACTGGTCAATTGAACTTCAGTCCCAGATCCTCTCCCAACTCAAGTTAAGTTGCAGTCCCCTAGCCTCCCAGGCACCATTGAGCCCCTGCTAACCCCCACTCCCAGGGCAGGTGGACTAGCTCAAACAGAGGGTGAACAAGAGTTCTGTTTGCTCATGATCCAGTCTACGCAGCTTAGAGAAACCTATGTAGATTGGATCGATTCTGCGTCAGGCTTTTAGAATGTCTGTACTTAGCCCTGAATTAGAGAGAGAGGCTGTAGCAGTGAAGATGTGGCAGGCATTTGAGAAAAGAGTGAATTAGAAAAAGCGACAAAGACAGGGCTTGTGGGTGTCAGGCTCTGGAGAGACAGGGAAGGTGACTTGGAAGGACAGAAAGATAAAAGTGACCTTGGAGTAGAGAAATGGGCTGTTTGATACTGTTCTAAGCAATTTCTCATGAAAAAGTAATGGGTTTTTTTTGAAAGACAGAGAGTCAGATGGACAGACAGACAGATATTTGCAAAACAGTAGTCCCCACATTTTCAAAGTGTTGTGTGGAAATTTAGCTACAACTTTTACAAAGCCAGAGACAGTCCTGTGGCTAAAACCCTGCACAGAGCTTTACAAATTTAAAGATAAAATACTTTAGAGTATGTAAGCACTAGAAATGTTATAAAGCTCTCCTAGCCCTACAGATGACTCCTCTGTAATAATTTGGTGAACCCAGCAATATAGTTGTGACCTCAGATGATGTGTTAAACAAGGAACTCTCCTGCCCATTTTACTGTAATTCACTCAACAGGGTTCATACTTCTCTTAAAAAACATCTGATCACTATATATGAAACCTAGAGGCAGAAAAGCCTGACAAAAGTCTAAGGCTTACTAGAGCTAGAATCCAGACTAAGAATTCTACACAAATATATTATTAGCACTTCAGTGAATCATATATCATAACATAAATTAATAATATATTACTCAGTGAAATGCTGTGTGATTTTTAATACTACATGACAGATTTTCTAATTTATGAACTGTCTATTAAATTTAAAAGTCTTTCAGTTTCTTTTTTTCCCTCTATCATATATTAAAGTCTCCTTTTGCTTGAATCTCCTAATCCTTCATTTATTAACAATATTACTCTCTTTCTTTCTCTTTTCTATTATTGTTCTTGGTATTATTTCCTTTCTTCCTCTCCTTCATTTTCTTTTTACTTCTCATTGCTTGAAATTGAATTATTTACAATAAAAATATACATATCTGAATTAAACCTAAATATGTTCCTTTTCTCAACATGTATACTTATATTGTATGATACATCATGTACTGTTGTATACTATATTATATATTCCCAACTGTCACAGTTATGGTGATCCATATATAATGTCAATAATTACAAAACAAATAATATCTATCACCTGTAGTAGAAAGAATATGGTAGATTTTCTCTTTGGATTTCTTTCCCCCTACTGGCTTTACTACCTAGTAATTAGTATCATGTGGAATCCAGATCCAGATAATCCTCTGTAGAAGTGCTGTAGCCTGCCAGATACTTACTATACAAACATTTATATATGTATCTACACTGATCAAAATTTCCTGGATCTCTGCTAAATTGAAACCCAGGTCAAAAAGTATAAGGCAAGCATTAAAAAATGTTACTTTCCTTGTAATTATATTTCCTTTGTGGAAATGTAAATTCCCATAATCAAAACTACACATAATTGCCAGTTAGTTGCCTTAAGCACATTGATTTGTGTTTATTATATAGACACACCAGTCCCTTTATAGTGTGGCTGCCCTTGGGAAGTTCCATAAATAACATGATTTTTTAGAACTCTCGTTTTTCTAACTAGATGATCAGCCTACATAAAAATGTAGAGTTCTGCACATGTCTTTGAGGGATTTTTTTCCTGATTAAAATGTAGTGTCTGTCCAGAGAATTTTTCTCATGAATTTAAATTGGAGGGGATTTTGGCCTAGGGTGTGGCAGTCCAAAGAAGCTGTTATTCAGTAACCCTTAGCTATAACCTGGGTTGTACAGGAACTCTGAAAATCCCTCACTACGTGCAGCCTAACAACTGAAGAAACCATCTGAACATTGAGAGGTCATTGAATGCTTTCAGTACTAGATTCTCATGTTGAGCTAGCATGCTCCAGTATGATAACAGAGAGTACAGCAATTTGAAACTTATGAATAACAGCATGGTTAAGGTGATTATTTGGTCAGCATATCCTTCTGATAAACCATAAGTCTTACCAATGCTGTTAACTGTCTCGGCCAGCCAGAGCCGACTCAAGGTGATTAAGAAATTGCTCGTTCGTTTGGGCGGGCTGGTGACTGGAGAGGCAGACAAGGTTTAATGGTTGCAAAAACGTTTACATACGCCGCCTGTAGTTGCGACACAGATGGTCCGGTCGTCTGAACAACTATGTGAGTTGTTCCAGCTGGCGAGGCCCAAGCCAGTTAATCCGTCCGCAAATCAAGCCGGCGGGAAAAGGGTACGTCTGGGATTGCGCTCGGCGATGGGAAGAAGGATCGATAGGTGATCAGTCTATCAATCAGCTAGCCGCAAGTCAGATCTCTTTAGAGGCACTCTGCAGCGTGCTCAAAGTTCTCCGACTTGGGCGGAAGTCGCTTGGAATTTTAAACGGCTAGCAAGCCAATTACTAGCCGCCACGTGTGAATAATTTAGCACTGGCCAATAGCGGGACACAAATTTGCATTCGAATGGCGGGAACTCTTTGCACCGTGCATTTCTGTGCTGCAAAGAAGAAATGCACCTTGCAAATTGGCGGGAACTCTCTTGCACCGAGGTTCTTCTGCTGCAACAGAAACCCTTGCTGTGCAAGAGGCTCTCATGTGGCAAGAAAATTCCATCGTGCCAAGGCACCAAAATCACTGGGTTGTGACATTAACTATGGTGGTTACAGAACAACTGATAACCTATTGCTGACCTGTGAAACGCTCCATGTTTTTCATGTAAGAAGTTGCCTCATCAACAACATCATCATCATTGTAGTATAGTTTGTAGAAGGAGCTGCAGGTTGCTATAGGAATGATACTTTTTTAATGTACTTAAGTGGAATAATAAACATACACTTTTCAGCAAATAAGATGGTACATATGATCATACACTTTTACACATACCTCCTTGGGAATTCCTGTACTGTTTTTTAATATGATTATTAAGGCAGGAATTTCATCTTTGATAATTAGCTGAACTAAAAAGTATTCCATGCTCAGGGTGATTCCTATTCTTGGGCCTGTAAACTGAAATTCTTTCAATCCACAGAATGGGTACAAAAGAAGCAGAAGCACAGAGATTTCCCCACATCAAAGGGACTACGCCTAAGGGACTGCTCTGGTAATAAGGGACTAGGCCTAATTCCTGCCCTGATAATAGAGAAGAGTTTGCTTTCTAGACCTTTGCAGTCATCAGTCCCTATACTGAGACTGCCAACAATGGTATTAGCAGTGATCCAGACACTTGCCTGTTAGAAACTCAGAACAAAAACTAAGTTCATACAGATCACCAAAAAGCCATTAGATGGCAATAATTGCAGCAACTTCTAGCCTAGTTTAGATTTGGACCAACAACCTAGGCCTCATATTCTATTACTAGACCCCTGAGCTATTCACTACCTTCTTGAATTCCTTCTTTCATTGATGTTATATTATGTATGCTCAAACGAATGTATCAGATTCCTGATTTTTGTGTGAAAGACAATGAGGATATGTATAGCTCATCCTGCAATGTATATGAATATTTATCTCTTAAATAGAGAAGCCCCAATGTTTTAAAAAACATTGAAATGCTGACAACTCTCCAGAAAATAATAATTAATCACACTGTTTTTAACATGTGCCTTTTGGAGGTTCCCTCCTGCCCCATGCCAAGGACCAGTTTTGCTTCAGATTATGTACATACACATTATGTATAGTATAGGCTCAAGTATTTTCTCAAGTTACTGAGTTTTATGTCAAGATATTGAATGAGATTTCACACAGTGGGCTAAATTCTCTGTTGGGTAAATTGACTCAGCCAGACTGAAATAAATGGAGCTGTACCAATAAACATGAGTAGAATATATAAACCATGAATCCTTGGGATGTGTCAACTGGTCCTAAGAAGAATACTTTGCTTTATACAGTATTTATTTAAAATAGAAACAAACAAGAACAACAACAACAAAGATTTGCATAATGACATGAATGGGACCAGACTGCCATCAAAAAGGAACATTTTACTATCTGTGTTGTAAAATCTGTAGACATTTTTAAAGGTACACATTTGACCTTGTAGTCAACTGGGACTGTAACAAACAATGTTTTTCTCCTGTAATGTACCAGATAGATCACAATGGTTTAGCAATGTTTGTGGCTTCACTATGGAGATATACATAAAAAAAAGAGCATATGATATATTCACTTCCCAAGTACATGCTATCAAAAAGATATTTCATATATTTTAATATATATATATTAAAAAAACAAGTTTTAGAAACAACTTCATGTATAGTGCTGTGTTCAGCTGCAAAAGCAGATTTAACAGCCTAGCTATAAAGTCCTGGAAAAAAAAGTTCTCCTACATAGCCTCTGATAAAATTCTAAACAGAGCCGCAAACAAGACCCTGTAGCAAGTACTGTATTTGGTATCTTCTAAGGATGCAGAACATTACACATAACTTTAACCGTACATGTACGACAATTGTCGTTTTGTTAAATAGGTTGATATCTCCTGTAGTCTAAAATATAGAAGGTAGATAACTTATCAGAATCAAGGAGTTTGCATGTTGCATGTCACAGTGGGATTCCTAATGATCTTCCACAAGGATGCTGTTTGTCTAAGGCTCCCATTTTCTGCCCTGTGCCGTGTGGATGTGAACTATGCTGAAAATAATATGGGGCTAATTACCAATCTTGTCAATAGCAATTCTCAAACAATGATAAATCATATTTCTAAAAAAGAAAAAAGAAAAATCCTTCCAATAATGACACTGAAACTAAAGGCTCAGTTCTTAGTTTCTTTGTTCCCAACAGCAATTTTTTTCCCCTGGGTGTGTGTCAGGATAGGTAAAATTATAATACAGAAAAACCCAATTACAGTCATAAAAAGGATCTGTGGGCTTTAACATTTATTTGTACCAAAAATATTAGATAGGACACAAGGCCCTCATTTGTAGATGCTAAATATAATGTGTCCTTTCTCAAAGTCCCTACTTTTCCTCACTGTTTTTCCTGACAAACTGTTAGAGGACAATGCAAAGTTCATGTTCAGAAGACACAGAGTGACTGGTTTAAACAAATATTTATCGTTATGTTTCTGCATGGTCCATCAACATTCATTTTCATCAGGTTTTGACCATTCCATAACAGTGTAAAGTGAAAACTGAAAGCTCTAAATCCTTCTACTTATTTCACAGGGATTTCTGATACCCAAAACTATCAGATAGAACCAGAATAAAAGTCTTGATTGATAAACTGACAGAGGGTGCAATATGTCCTTTTAATGTTCCAAATAATATCCTCCACATTCTGTAATCCTTCCATTTTAGAGTCAGCCACACATCCCAATACCATTTAGTAAATATTTCCAATGGAACCAAGTACTTTTAGCAAGAATGACTGAAGTTTCTTTGTCTAAGTTACTTACTTTGTTTTATAGCTTTTATTATGCTTATTTGAGTCATGCCTTTGAGAAAAGCAGGACCATTATTCCTTAGTCATTTAGAAGTGTGTGAATGTGTGTATGCACATATGTATATGTGCACACATGAATACATGATTTATCATCTGTATTTATAAATGTAAATTTATGTTCATACACATCTGCCTACACAGGATACCTAGAGATAACACTAACATTATATATACGGACACATGTATGAATATCTTTTCTAGTTAATAATATAGCATTAATTCAGAAAACTCTGTATTCCATTATGTATGACAGAATGTTGTGTCAATTGTCAAACCACTTTTGGTGCAATGGAAGGCATTACACAAGCATTAGAGAATCTGCCTCCTTGATATGCTATTGAATTAAAGTAGCTTCTTTTATAGTCAATGCATCTGTAGAATAAGTGAGTTTAGTGACAAAACAAAACAAGAGATAGCACAATTGAAGCAGATGTTCCATGAAACTCTTACTACACAGAACACAAGGGTCTAGTGTATAGCTCATCAGTAAAACATGAGAATGTACTTGAGTAGAAAAATCACAATCTGGTACCCACAGGCAATTGCCTGCATCTCATGTAAACTGATAAATTAAAGATGCTGCACCATTTTTCCTTGTCTTTCCTTTGTCAAATGCAATCATTTAAACATGCATTTTGGTACTGGAAAACTTAAAAATAAGCAAACATACTTGCATATACCTAGTTTGCTAGAGCACCGCTTTCTTCTCACATTATAATTTTCTTATCACTTCTGTGTATATTTTTTGAATCTGGAATAATATTGTTTATTTTGCCCTGAGGACTTGCACTTGTAAAAGCAAATTTCAAAGTCTCCCCTCCCTTCCCTCCCCACCACCCATATTGGTGGTATTGAGATATATTTTATCAGGGATTTCGCAGAGTTAAAGACCCATTTATGGTCACTTTGAAAGAAGGCATTTTCAAATTATGCAGGTATTAAACCTACCCATACTGAGCTGCTGCAGAAAAAATAGATATTGCTATGCTACATAAAATAAAAAGTGTTCTGAAAGCCAAAATAATCAAATAAAGAAGGAAAATTGTCCACAGACATTTTGATAGACTGGAAAACAATGTAGTGAAAGTACAAGAATGTTCGATAGCGATGTATAAACACAATTTATGGTTTCTGAGAATTTGATTATATTTACACTCACAAAACCTCGTAAGAATTTGGACAGGTTTAGTGTTCTGTGCTGACAGGGGTCAACCTTAACAACCACTGAATAAAAAAAAGCAACCTTAATTTGGTAAATGTTGAAGGTAGCAATATAATAAAAAAAAAAAAGATAAATACAAAACTGAACAGGGCTTGATTTTTTTTATTTAATCATTTTATCATATTTCTTGTCCGTTCTTTAGTCCTTGGAATTATACTTTTGCAGAAGTGTTTTATGAATGCTTAATAAGCTTTCCTTACCAATCTCAGGCAATCTGATGCTAAGTGGGACAAAATGCAAACAGAGCATTGCCCGTTAAAATTTTAATGCCACATCACAATTTTCTAATGGAGCTATCAGAATTGCAAAGCAGTGTAACTCCACTCAAACTAATAATAAATCAGGTGCTAAGAGCAGCACCTCCTGCAAACAGTGGACTCTAGCCAAGCAATGGGAGACTTACAAGGACAATTGGTTTTGTTCATTTAAAAGCTGTGCATTCTCTTCCCAAAATGAGGAAAAAATTACTGGGAGATATCTTCTTTATGCACATTTATAATCTATAGCAGGATTTTAATTTGCCAATATTAAAAAAATAAAAAAGAAGAGATGCAGTAAATTCATATTGCTACTAATGCTTTACAGATATTTCAAGGAAGGTTAAAATAAAGTTATTTTTATATATTTGTTAAAGTCTAAAACTGTACTGTAAAATTGGTCCTTCTGGTTTTCTAAGCATATTATTGGTGTTGCTAGAGAGGATTCTAAAGCATTCACTGTCTGGGAAAGAAAAGAAGACACTCATTCCCTGGCAGGGAAGGTTTTGTAGATAAGCTGGGTAGATGACTTTTCAGTATGCCATTTTCCAGGAAGGCACCATGTTTACACAAGTATTTCACTGCAACAAGGAATTTATCAGCTACAAGAGAGACAGTCCTGATACTGCAGGCCCGTGATGCCGATGCAACAGAAGATGCATTGACTTTGTGAAGGGTAAAGAAAAACATAATAAAAACTCTAGAAACCTACTTAAATACAACTATATCTGCATGAAGAGTGAGAAAAACTCTTCCCAAAACCTCAACCTGAAACTTGAGAAATGATAGTCCATATCCTACATGTCAGGAGGGCTTTGAGCATTTATTTGATGGACCTACAGAATAGAGAATTTTGTAGCCTTTGGCATTCAGTGTGGGAGCAATGATATTTCCACTGTGTGCTTGCCTAAGTGGATTAGGCTCTACATTAAACCATGTAATGCATTTGCTTGTGTGTCATTTTCCCTGGGTCTTAGAGTTCACTCCTTCAAATTTAAGGCAGCACTAGAGACCAACCAGTAATGCTCTCCTCATAGAAAACTGCAAGGTTGCTACTTGGAATTCAGCAATTATGATTATCTAAGACTACCCCTTCAGTTAGGCATTTAGACCTAATGCTTGTGTTCACAAGGTAGATTTGTGATCCTTGTTTTATAAGAAATCATCACCTAAAGTTCCTTGGGATTACACAGTTTACAAGATTCCTAAAAGCTGGAATATGCAGGAAGAACCTTAGAAAAGGAAGGAAAAAACAAGCAAGCAAACACATTTACCATAGTCACTTTGCCTCAGACTTGCCTCTCAATATTCACGCTGCCTATTCATTTTCTTTTCATCCTTTAATTTTACTCCCATAATTTTCTTGGATTTAACAAAAGGCAGTGACTCAATTCAGGCCCCAAATGTCTTTTATAACCTTGATTCTAAATATGTTACAATGCAAATGGATGCCCATATAGCTCCCATAGACACTGCTCTCCACAAGATTCCCTAAGCACATTGCTCCGCTAAGCATATCCCAAAAGTTTAGATAGAAGCAACATTATTAAAGCACCTTAGCTACCATTTATAACTAGTAGCAGAACAGGGCCTGTAACACAACTGGACTGTTCTTATTCCAACTCATAGAGTCATAGAGAAGTAGAGCTAGAAGGGACCTTGAGAGATCATCTACTCCAACACCCTGCCTGAGGCAGGATGATTCCTGTCCAAACCATCCCATGTCCATTGTCTAACCTTCTAGTAAAACTACACAGTCAACCCAGAAACAGCACAATACATAACATCCTAATCAGCTACAGGTAAATCAGGGGGACCACAGAAGCCAATGTCCTACTGATGCAAAGGTTGTTAAAAATACACTCAAGAGTTCCCAGGAAGAGGGTCACACCCTCACTATAGAGGGAGGCAACAAGTCCCAGAGTCCACAGCAATCTGGCCATGGGGTAAAATTTCTTCCTGATGTCAAATATGGTGATCATGTGGACCCTGAGCAGAGGGCCAAGACACTCTAGCCAGAAATCTCCAGGTTTAAGTCCCAGCAGGAGCACTGGCCCACCTCAGGAAAAATCCAGAGCCTTGGCTGCAGCCAACACCAAATGCCTCTAAGGAAGGCTTTTAAAAAACCCTGACATGTAGCAGCAGGAGAGGAAAAAAATTCCTCTCTGGCCCCATGAGGCAACCAGCAAAGCCCAGAAGCTTGGGAAATACGGTAATAGAACATAGGCATAACTATGCCAAGATCATAGTGCACAGCTTCACTATTCTACTTCCTCACTGTTCTGACAGTGTAGAAGTTTTTCTAGATATTCAATCAAAACCTGCTTTGCAGCAACTTCAAGCCATTGGTCCATGTCATACTCTCTGGAGCAAAAAAAAGTGTTTGCCCTCTTTGTTATGACAGCCCTTCAGGTATTTGAAGACTGTTTTAATATCCCCTCTTTAGTGGCTTTTCTGCAAGCTGAACAAGCCTAGCTCCTTCAGCTTCTCCTCATATGACTTGCCTTCCAAGCTCTTTATCATTTTTATTGCCTACCTCTTGACCCCCTCTCATTTCTCCATATCCTTTTAAAAATGTGGAACCCAAAATTACACACAGTGCTCTAGCAGTGCTGAGAGGAGAGTCGCTATCAACTCCCATGTCTTGCACCTAATTCTTCTATTTGATGCATCCCAAAACTACATTCAGTTTTTGTGCAGCTGCATCATACTGAATACTCTTATTGATTGATCTACCAAAACTCCCAGATCCTTCTCTGTAGTGCAGCTATCCTACCAGGTGTCCCTCATTTTGCATTTGTATTTTTAAGTATTCCTCCAGAAGTGTATTACCTTTCATTTGTCAGTACTGAACTTCACAGGGTTGGAAAGCCCAGCTTTCCAATCTCTTGAGATCCTTTTGAATTTCTCTCCTGTTTTCTGTGTTCAAAGTCCTTCCCAGTTCTGTGTCACCTGAAAACTTGCTCAAGAAACTTTGTACGCCAGTAAGAAGGGGGCAGTAGCACACTCACTACCAGGCAGTGCGTTATATTCCCTTGGTTCCAGCCTGACATCTCTGAGGACCTGAGATTAAATTGCTGTTGGGTCACAAATAAAAATGAGCTCAATGGCCTCATCCAAGTCCTCAGTTATTCATTAAAAAAAAATTAGCACAATTTGTTACAGTAAGTACTCTCCACTCAAGGCCCATAACCAGAATAGCAGGGGTGTTGGAGGTCAGAACGGAGATGGATTGAGAGAGATGTGTGGAAAAACCTAGTCCTTCACTTTCATGAGCACTAAATTCACTCAAGATTTTAATAATAAAAAATTCAAGGTTGTCTGACAACATTCATATTTTTTTCATGAACCTGTCTTCTCAAATTCTCTGGCTAATGCTGCATATAGTGACACAGTCAGTGTCACTCATGGTAGCGTTTACCTTCACTGCAACATGACTTGTCTGTCAACATTAAATGTTTGACAAACTGCTCTTTTTTAAAATAAATACATAAATAAAGCAAAGGTATGAGAAACTGTTTTTTAAAGAACAGCCATCGGGACTGGCTGGTTTTGCAGTTTCGGCTGCATGCAGAAGTCTACACAGTAGACTGCAGTGTGCCAATGGCTGCAAAATGACTTCCTGAAGATTTGTTACAAGCTGTGTGCATCTACATGAGATGCTTTACTGTGAAGTTGACTAATTAGCTCCACAGTAAAGCGGCACTGTCTACACAGGCCCCTATTAGGCCAGAGCAAACCAATTAACTGTTCTGTAGGATAGTACTGTCTGACACAAGTCCTAGCCTATGGCGGAATCCTTTACTTTGCAGCAACGCACATATAGACAACGACTGGGGCTGGCTGGGCACAAGGGTGCTATAGTGCAGGGGCCGCCTGCCAGTTAGTCCCATACTGTAGTGCTTTTGTGTCCCAGGCAGCCCCTCTGCAGCATGTTGAGCCAAGGGTCATGTCTGCAGATCAAAGTAAAACATTTACTCAAGCTCACTGTACAGTTTTTTTTTTCTCCCCAGGGTCCCAGTCTCCTAGCATTTACATACATGTTCTATGAATTAGCACAAAAGCAAATGAAAGATTAAATGCCAAAGAATAAATATCACTATTGTATGGTGGTTTTTCTTAGATGAAGAGTGGAAGCAGTGTAGCACAAACTGAATGAAGTGGGAATTGTTTTCCACTGCATGTAAACCCAACACTATATGGCGAAGGTCATGCAGCTATTTTTGTCATGCAGCTCAATATATATATATGTGTGTGTGTATATATATGTATGTATACATACATACATACATACATATATATATATTTATACAAACACATGCATACATATATATAAACATACATATACATGTATGTGTATATGTATATATATGCATATATGTTTATATACATACACGTGTGTGTGTGTGTGTGTGTGTGTGTGTGTGATTATTATTTTCTCTAATGAAAACAGGCAAATATAATGTTTTTTTCTCCATGAGATAAAACATGTATTGAAAAGGAGTCGGATAATAAGGAACATGGTACTTTACTGTATATATTAATATAATAGTATATATAAACTGTTATCTTTGCTTATTTATTTAATGTAAGGCTAAATCCCTACATGGTAACAGTTGGGGCAACTTCAATGAAGCATGGACTGAAGAACTATGCGTGAGGTCTAAACTAAACCAGCTTCTTACAAAAAAATACATATAATGAGAGAAACCTGAAAATAATGCACATATATGGAATGCCCAATAGTGACAAACAATAATCATTAATTTTTATGACATGGTTGTCAGCCATAACACAGGACTAGTTTCAATATCCCAGGAGGTTCCCTCCAGTCCTATAGTCCCGTGAATAAATTGTTTACTGTGTATTATTTAGCCATCTATTTCATTTAGTCAAATAATAAAAAAGAATTTTTTTTTTAAATTGTACATATTTTCATGATAAATAATTTGGCCAACTCTACCTACACAAGCATATAGGTACTCCATGTATAGATAGCAGATCAAGCTCAATAAGACAAAACATACCTATAAAGCTGCACGAAACAAGTCCAACCATCTAAAGCTCTGTTGAACTTAGTTTACTATGTGTTCATGTGCTTTTCTCCTCTGTATACATGCTGGTTTGATAAAGGCCCTCACATGTAATTTGCAGATTCCAGAGTATGGCATCATTTCATGTGAAGTACACAGACCTGGTATTAAATTTCATTACGTTTATTAAGAAAAACTTCCTATTAACTCTACTTAGAATCATAGAAACAGGCTACTTCTAAGTAGACAAAGAAAAAACATACCCCATCAGCTCAGAAGCCATAATTAAGATCCTTCTGCAAATCTGATATGCCCGAGATCTGGTGGTTCTACAGGGCAAGGTATATATTTTGTTTTTTTTTAACAGAGCCACATTATCATGACTTGAGAAAACAGCCACTGAGACAGCAGACAGTGGTCAAATCAAGGGGGCTGGATTTAGAACTTTGTTCTTATCCTACCCTTCATAATCACACAAGTTCCCAAATAAAAATGTTTAGCTTGCCTGCCCTAACTAATCATTCTCGGTCTCCAACTGTGTAACGACAACAGGCAGGGATCATGCTAGACTAGGGAAGAATTCCTCCTGCTTTCAATTGACAGAACTGAGATCATTCAAAAGCCAGCTGGAACGTGTGATTAATCACATCACAGGGTCTCACATATGGTTTCTTAGTAGCAGACACTGGTAGCAATAAATTACAAACAAAAGCATTCAGGTTACTTCCATCCATTGCTTTCTTTTCCCATTGTTTTAATCAGGTAGAGTTTACTTGCTAGTGACCATCGAGTGATGACCATACTATCTGTAGTACATGAAGTCTGCAACCATGTTAATCACTTGATGATAGCTTGGGAGGCTCTTGCCAGGATACAGAATGCAAAGACCTTCCACTTCAACAGTTTATTCACGATATATACAAACCAGATGGGGTTCTACTTCCTAACATAACTGAGTGTATTCCTAAGCAAATAACAGGCATTCAGTACAGCAGGATAAATTCAGGAGAGAGATTAAAGATAGTGTAAGTGAGATATTACAGTCATTTTGATCTCACTAATCAATTTTGAACTGTTTAACTAGTGTGTTAGGAAATCTAAGTACAGTAACTTGCACATTGAGGAGGTAGCTTCTACACACAACTGAATAGACATCATTTTCAATGCAAGTCTGAAAAAGAATTATCCACCAGCAAGCTTGGAAAGAGGTGCACTTCCTTCTTAGTCTACCCAGTATTCAAGAGAAGTCAGGGCTAGACCATCCTTTTCCTTGAAAAAATGGAACCTGGACAGTGGAAGTTCAGGGGGCATTGCAGCTTGCTCTTCCCATGCCAGTGTTACGAAAGCAACAAAGCCCTAAATTCCTCCCTCCCGACCTTTGAGATAATGAATCCCACAGGCTCCATGGAAGGAACTGTGTCAGAAGCTGATTATGAATGACCCTTGTGTAGGATGCACTGAATGGAAGAAAATCTTTGCAGCCTACTCTATGCAAATGCCATTCCTAAATGCCCTCAGCAATTTATTTCACCTGAATGTCTGTATCAGAATATTTCTTCTCAATTGTGTTAAAAATGATTCTTATCCATAAATATAATGGCATGCTGCTTATGTGGGTTTTTTTGTATATGTCTCAAGGATGCCAAACTAAATTGGATTTATCCCTGATGTATGAAAGACCCCCTTAGATACCTTCTCCAATGCCATGCATTTATCTTTACCTTACCTTTAACTTTATTTTAGTTCATCTTTCAACAAGATTTCAATCATGGGGCCAGTACTCAGAGCCAATACAGTCTAATTTCAATAAAGTTTTGTGACCGAAGCAAGACACCAAGATCTTAGCTCAATTTTATCAAGATTCCCCTTATGTTCATATTTCATAGACTAATTTTTCAAAGTTATCAACTTTATTGGGCGTAATTTGTTATCTATAAACTGAACTGTTTATTGCTTTTAGATTTTTCAGCATTTAACTTCTTATGTATTCTTTTTGCTTAATGTTTATTCTGTTTCTTTATGAAACACTGACGTTAGAGCTACTGCCTTGTAATTTATGACATTTTCATTCTTTACCCTTTTTTTTTCAAAATTAGTACAAAGCCTACTTGTTTCTAGTTCTCTTATATGAGTTTTAAACATAGCAACCTAAAGGGCTACATAGAGTGCACATTTCACATTGTGACAAGTGTCACCAATGGTTTTATAAGCAAGATACTATTCACTTCTTCAAGATAGACTTGAAAGAATGTAGCATTGAGGCAACTGAGAGAAGAAGACAATTTTGCTAATGACACACATTTCTTGCAAATTACATGTTCTTTTTTATATCTTGTTCTCAGACCCAATTTGCAGCAGTCCATCCTAACAAAGTCACGCAGTCTCTCTCTTTTGGCCCTGTACTTCAGCATTCAGCCTCAAACCAAACTGAACTTTTAACAGGCTTAAACAGCAGAAAATACAGCTTTGAGGAAGAACACAATTATTTACTTAAGAAATGCAGCCCACTAGTACTGGATTCCACATAAACAGACCCATGAACATGATTCCCTCCTCCCCACATTTCTATCATTCAGCTTCAAAGGACTGGGCCCAGACACTTTTCATATTAAGACAAATGAAGGTTTTAGCATTTTTCTGAAGTCCTGATCTTGAATGCCAGTGTTAGGTAGCATTCAAGGTTAAAATCCAGTGGAAAATACTTCCCTAAATGAAGGAAAGAAAAAGGAAAAACAAACAAACAAAAAAACCCCCTTAAGCCCAAACCCAGGCCTCTTCTCCCAGAAGGGACCATTTATATAAAGCCTCTATGCAGTACTCCTTCAAGATTGCTCATTTTCTTGCTGTGTTTTTTTTTTTCAGAAAAAAAATTAAATTCTTTGTGCATTTGGAAGTTTTTTTTATATTTCCCCCTGAAGGAACAGTCAGAAAAAAAGAATAAATTAACATGGCTTAATGGTTACTTGAGATACTAGAGTCACTAATTTTGAATGCCCCTCCCCCCCCCCCCAAAAAAGGAAAGAAAAGATAACGAATCTTGGACTATTTGATGTTACTAACTAAATAATAGCACCTCTAATCATTGTAATCTTCAAGCAAAATTTCTGGAAAATTGGCTGCACTTTAAATGAAGCAGGTAAAAGAATGTGCATTCTGCAAATGACAAGCTGGATGAGCTACATGGGCAATAATTAGCCCTACGCGCATTCACATACTCATTTTATCAAATGAGTTTACATTTGGGAACCAATAAGATTCCCACTTCCTGTATTTTGATGAGGAATTAGCAATGTCCTGAGTTTTTTGTTCTCTTTTTCACCTGAAATTAATAATCCAGTCACCTGAATGAACTGCTTTGAGCTTCCTGCATCTCATTTATGCATGCCCAAGCAATACTCCTCCCTCGCAGTGTGTCCAAGTTTCCACTCCTTGTAAGCTTCCTTTTTGTGTTTTAGCTCACTGAAGGGTTCTCTGCTAAGCCACGCTGCTCTTCTTCCAAACTTGCTAGTCTTCCCTGCACATCAGGATGGCTTGTTCCTGCACTCTCAGTAAGGTTTCTTGAAAGTACAACCAGCTCTCCTCAATTCTTTTTCCCTGCAGACTGGCTTCCCAGAGGATCCTGCCCATCAGTTCCCTGAGCAAGTAGAAGTCCAATTTTCTGAAGTCCAGGATCCTTACTCTCCTTCCTTCCTTCAGGATCCTAAACTCAGTCATCTCATGGTCACTGCTGCCCAAATTGCCATCCACTACTACATTCCTCACCAACTGTTCCCTGTGAGCAGCAGGTCAAGAAGAGCATGGCCCCTAGTTGGCCTTTCCAACACTTGTACCAGGAAATTGTCTCCAACACTCTTCAAAAACTCCCTGGATTGCCTGTGCACAACTGAATTGCCCTCCTAGCAGGAGTCAAAGTGATTTAAGTCCCCCATGAGAACCAGGGCCTGTGTTTGGGAAACTTCCACTGTGTGTTTAAAGAAAGCTTCATCCACCTTATCCTTCTGGTCTGGTGGTCACCACAACACCCACCACAACATCACCTTTGTTGCTCTCCCCTCTGAGACTAACCCAGAGATTTTCAACAGGCCTATCTCCAGTTTTTTACTGGAGCTCTAAGCAATCATACAGCTCTTTTACATAAAGCACAGCTTCTCCTCCTCCTTTGCCCTGTTTATTCTTCCTGAGCAGTTCATACTTATCCGTAACAGTGCTCCAGTCATGCAAGCTATCCCACCAAGTTCTGTGGCTGTGTGAGGACTTCCAGTTCTTCCTGCTTGTTTCCCAGGCTCCGTGCATTTGTGTACAGACATCAGAGGTAACTAGACAATTGCCCTACTTTCTCAGAATGAATGAGAAGGCCTCCCCTGTTGCCCTCCTCCTGCTTGTGTTTTCTCCAGGTCACCCAATTCCCCACTTACCTCAGGGCTTTGGTCTCCATCCCCCAGCAAACCAAGTTTAACACCCTCCGCCCCAGGTTAGCTAGCCTGTCTGCGAAGATGCTCTTCCTTCTCTTTGTCATAGCCATGGGAAAGGTTTGTGTAAAAGTGGGGTTTCTGCCTGAACAATGAGGGTTTATACCCCTAA
The DNA here is from genome assembly GCF_000455745.1 of Alligator sinensis. Classification (NCBI taxonomy): domain Eukaryota; kingdom Metazoa; phylum Chordata; order Crocodylia; family Alligatoridae; genus Alligator; species Alligator sinensis. The sequence goes on along the minus strand of NW_005841834.1, from coordinate 978,035 downwards.
CAATTTTCTGTCATGTCCTAACTGCAGATGTTCTCATTATTCATGTAGCTGCCTAACCCGTCTTCAAATCTCACTAAGCTCTTGCTCTCAATGATATCTTGTGAAGAAAGCTATACATAGCATATGTTGTGTAAAAAGCATGTCTTTTTAATAGTTTAATTTATTTTACTGTCTCCTTTCTTTTGTCATACGAGAAAGGGTAAATAGAAGTACCTGATTTACGTGCGCTATACCATAATATAGCATCCAATATTTCATATATATGGGTCATGCCCCCTCTTATTCATCTCCTCTTTAACTAAACAGCACTCATTATTTCAGTCTCTTTTCACAGAGAAGTCTTTCTGAGTCTCTGATCATTTTTGTCACCTGTCTTTGGACCATTTCTATTTCTGTAATAGCTCTTTGAAACTGGGTGTCCAGAAATGAATGAGGTACTCAACATGAGAATAGGCCATCAATGTATATAAAGGCATTATATTATATTCTATCATATTCTTTATACATAATAAAAATGAAATAATAGAAAGAGAACTAAAGTGGAAAGGAATTTGGTAAAGAAAAAATGAGATTTGAACTGCAAAACTGCAAACTAAAATGTCTAGAAATAAACAAACATCAGGGAAGGCCAGATTTCAACAGAAAAAAACAATCAAAGCAAAAAAGAATGTTTGTGGACCTACTGGACCGCATAATAGGCATGGGACTACAGTAAGAAGTGGGATGCTAGCACCTGTTCCAGTATACCTAATAGAATGAAAAGAAGCTTTAAGATAGAAATAAATATGAAGACATAATGTAAGCATTTAATTCATGCAGAGAGTTCCTGTTCTTTTACCTAGTGAGGCAATATGAAAACGTGTAATTCACGAGTGTCTTTCTAACAGATGAGAGGGTGCTCAGTAACTGATATTGATATATACTCCAAAAAAGTGTTTAGGTATAGGATTTTTGAAGCAATGTATCAGAATACCAGGAGGAATGAGTGTATTTCCCCAGACACAAAATAAGTGCTATAAACTGCTATGGATACATGAGTCTAATTGCCAATCAGTGGAGCAACCATAACAGCAACAGCATCTTACAGCAGTCTCTGGAAGGCAAACCGAAACTAGAAGTACCTGGGCTTTTTAGAAGAATGTAACTTGGGTCTATTTTGTTGCTGGAACTCAAGAGAAAAGTCCATTTAACTTTATGTATTTCTCTTCAGAGCCATGATCCCTAATCAACACAGATGATGTATCAAAGTTTCTCCTTGGATGAGGGATAATATATTTGTCTATACTTGTACAAAGACAACTACATGAGGGCACAGCTCTGATAGAGGCTTTTCAGTGTTATAATGCAAATAAATAAATGATCACGGTAACAGCAAATATGGCTTGCTACTAAATATTTCTGTTTTTTTCTGGTACATAAAATACAGAAAATGTTCTAAGAGAAAAAGTGTTGAGCTGGGCACCTTGCTATGAACATTTTACACCAATGCTCTATAATATGAACAAATAGTTTATATATTTCTAAGTAGAGTAAAAACCATTGGGTTTGGCTTAAGGTGTAAAGCAGGGGTGGGCAATTATTTTGGCTGGAGGACCACTTAAAGAGTTTTGGTAAGCTGTCGAGGGCCACAAGGATAGCCCCACCCTTTGACAGGTGCCCAGCCCTCTGGACGCCCTCTTGGGACCAGAAGTTCTGCCCCTAACCCCTGACCTTTGCCACCGGAAGTCCCTCTCCTTGTCCCCAGAAGTAGTCCTTTTGGGAGGGTGCCAGCTGAACCAGAAAAAAAACCCAAATAATATACTAAAACTCAAACATTTACTATAATGTATTTTAATTTTATTACAAAATATATTTTTGTCATGATTTGTGTTTGTGTAGTGTGTATAGGGGTGACTGCATAATAAGTAAAAAATAAAGTCTTACTCTTGTATTTTGCAGGGGTGTGGTTGGGGTGGGTGTGTGTGTATGGTAGGGCATGGGGGTGGGATCTGTGCGGGGGTGTGGCTGTGTGGGGAGGCTGCATGGTATATTGCAGAGTTGTCTGTGTATATGTGGAGGGGTTGTGGAAGCACGGTGTGGGTATAGGGGGTTTGTGTGATGTGAAGGAGGGTGGGAGACAGCCCTCATGGCCAACAGCAGCAGCAGGTAGCAGATGCTTGGGGCACTTGTGAACCATACAGTTGCTGCTGCCCAGTGGCGTGCAGCTCCCCACGGCGCATGTGCGGCTGCCAGCACCTGTGTGCCACAAGGGAGAAACCCCATGCAATGGAGCCACCTGCCACCATGAAAACAGGGGATAGGGCTCCCCCACCACTTCTGGTGGAGTCCAAGCAAACGCATGTGCTGGGAAAGGTAGCCGGCTCCATCATGCAGGGCTTCCCCCAGTAGCACATGAGTGCAGGGAGCTGCATGTGTACTGCACAAGAGGTGGGCCAGGCAGGCTGTGCACCTTGTCACCATGTACAGTGCTGACCAAAGCCATATGCCTCTGGGCAGCAGTGCCATGAGTGCCCCAAGCACCCGCCTGCCGCTGCCACCAGCAATGGGGGCTGTGCGCCAAGGGGAGGGAGTGTGTGGAGGGGATCCCCAAACCCCCCCCCACAGTCCCTGTCACCCATACCCTGCCCACCTAAGCTCCCCCGCCCCTGCCCAGCTGCAGCACCCCTCCCCCCCACCTCACTGCTTCCCTATCTGCTGTCAGGAGTAAATGTTGTATCAGGGATACAAGATACAAGGAGGAGCTGCTGGAGGCTGGGGAAGCCAAGCAGGTCCCCCAGAAGATGCAGCAGTGTCAGCAATAGCTCCACCCAGAAGCTGCATGCTGGCTGGGCCAGGCCCTTCTGCACACAAGGGTGGGAGCAAAATGCGTGGACTGTGTGGGGTACAATTACTTAATGGGTGCTTGTGGACTGGATGGAATTGCCTAGTGGGCCAGATCCAGTCTGCAGGCTGTATTTTGCCTGCCCCTGCTGTAAAGCCAGATGTAACTTTGGACCTACCTACTTAAGTGGCTGTTTCTCTACATGTGCAATACTACTGCAGCTGAGGAGTTGAACTGGAGTTTCCTGAGCTCCAAAAACAGGGAACTACTAATACTGTGTTCCTTATAATGTACCTTCATTTTGCTCTGCCATCTGGACTTCTAACTGTCTGATTTGCTGGGGTTTCATCAAGAACCCAAAGCACAGGCTGACACACAGCATTTTCCCAGACTATTCAGAGCATCTGTAACAATGAGATAAAACTCATATTTCTTCTATATAGGCAGGGCATAAACATTTTTAATATTATGATTCAATCACTCGATCTCAGGACAACTCTGACCTTTGACTAAACATTAATTAAAGAATAAAACCATTACCGAACACTATATTCTTCCAAAGGATAACAAGTATGACCAATGGTATCAAGAATAAATACTTCACTCCAGGTTTCTGAGTACCATAAGACAGTCCCTTGGCTTGTCTCCATTTGTCCATAACCCTAGATAGAAATGATCAATTGTCTTAGTTATTAATATCCCTAGGTTTCCCACATAGCAACATTGCATCTACCCTTCCAATAGATCTACCATAAATAAACACTTCAATAAAGAGCTCCAAAACAAGTCACAAAGGTCAGCTGCAGTTATAATCACCCCTAATTCCTGAGTAGGACCAAAAAAATATGTCCCTTTTCCCACCCCCAAATGTAAAATGGAAACATATTTATTCAAATAGTAAGTATTCCCTTGGACCTTTCAGGAGTTGGGGCTCTTAAGCAACTGCCAATCATTCTAAGTCAAGAAAAGTCCCACCCTGATATGTCATCACCCTCTAGGTGACCTAGGCCTTAACCATTACCTCTTTATATCTCTGTTGTGAAGGAAAAGGGTAAGTAAAATTCCACAAATAATCAGCCCCAAAAATGGGATTTCACAAACACCTCCCCATCAGTTCATTTTTTTCTCCTACATTGCCTACATTTTCTCCTATATATTCTTTCCTCATTGAGAAACACACAACTTTAATGTTTCTACAAACCTCTCCAATCATTTCTGAGGTTAGGGACACAGGGGTGGAGCAGGGGGGAGAAGCAGCTGATACATCTGAACCCTGCCCTAAGCTCAGACACTACTGGCCAAGGTGGAGATCCCTCATACACCCCAGTCCTCCCAAAGATGATATAGTCCTCACTGGAAAAAAAGGATGAAGGAGGCTGCAGTCACTATGTCCCAGCTGTGCCTTTTCCTATCTCTTAGATGAAAAATGTGCATACTTCCTAAAGGGACATGGTGCAATCTCATGTAGGCTATGTATTTTTGTATGTCAACAGAATAGGAACTCCAGCTTTGATGGTGCTAGTTGGCTGCTGAATTCATCTTTATGTGATTTGCTGGGGTTTTTTAATGAAGTTTAAAAGGCACCATAATAAAATAGTTTCCCACACATTGAAATACAAGAGTAAATATAATGGAAGAGTGACAGGATTTGTCCCTGTGAAACAGAGGTTTATGAAATATTTGTATCAAATTTTGTAACCTTGTACAGAAGCCAAGTTTGATGTCAGTACAAACCAGGCTACTGTCAGTCAACTAATCCCTTTCATCAGTCCTCTAGGAAACAGAATGAAAACTTTGAGGATAAGACTTTGAAAAATATGGTGTGAAAACTGTTAACATTCTATAAATGTCTTCCCATTACATCTCAGCTACATTGCTTTATAAGGACAGGACAAGTGCCAATAATATACCTTACCTCTCTCAGAAAGGACCCATAGTACAGTATAAATGGTGCCATGATTTCTTTCTAAAATAAAGGGATGTAACTCCAGGTCTTTATCTTTTTAAATTACTCTTATGATATAGCAGCTATAGTTAATGAAAGAAAAAAATCTCCCCTGGGTGGGATGGGAAGGGAAAGGAATGGGAGGGGAGGATGGTCTTTGGGATTGGGATGGAGTTTGGGATGGTGTACTGATGGAGAGAGACCAGACCGAATTAGCATAGGCAGGTGCAAGTGACAAGGATTTTGGGATGACCTTGACCATGCCCCGGGAGAGACGCCCAGCGAGAGTCAAGAGTGCACAGTGAGAGTCCAGGGGTGGGGGCTGGGGAGCCCAGGTGGTTTACATGTGACTCCTGCTGTAATACATTAGGAAAGACATTCAAGGGGGTAAATCAGTATTTGACTCCCCCTACAGAATTCTGCGGGGAATGACACATGGGTGCTTAACTCGTTCAAAAGTGCCGTTCATGCAAACACGAACGCCATGTCATGCAAACAAAAATGCACCACACCAAAAAAAAGCTGGATTAAAATGTTCGGGCAGCCTACATTAACACCCCTTTTGTCTACACATGCCCTATCACACCAAATTAAGATTGCTCTATTTAAATATACTTGATGAAGGTATCACTCATTCATCATTCCCAAAGCACCCTTTACATTTATCAATCTCTGAATTTTCTGCACTATCATCTTGCCTTGTACTGTTGTGTCTAAAAGTTTAACAACATTAGGACAGGGGCCAATCAGACCATATCATTGTATACCTATGTATACTGTGATGCATTCTTACTGTCCCTCTCCTTGTTCTCTAATTAGACTGATCATATGAAAAGGCTAATAGGATTACAGGTAATGAACCAAAAACTATTTTTACAGTCATACTGAATTGTTTTTGTTTTACTTAATTAAATTAAAAAATAAAAAGTATTTATTATGTTTTTATTGATAGTCACATTTACACCTGAAGTCAGTTAGTGGGTCATGAACACATAACAATATATCTAAATGCTTAGTGGGCACATCAGCAAATTTTTAAACTAGTAAAGTAACAACCTGAAGTATCTACACCCCTGCAACCTGCAGTATCTACATTTACAGCTTTATAGCCAAAATCTACCCTAATTCTTTTCCATTGCTATAATTTTTGGTATGACAGAGTCAAAGGCAAAGAAACGTAGATCTTTTTTCTTCTCTTGTTTTGGAGAACAGCACAAATGTATTTTTATACATTTTTCTTTCAATTTTTAAAAGAATGCATGTTAACTGTGTTCTTGTCCATTTATCTAATGTTTCCCCCAAAATCCCCAAGCACATGCTTCCTAAGCAAATAATGGATATCATCTAAACTTGAATTTTCGATTTATAGAAATACTTGTACAATAATCCTGATTATAAAATCTATCATAATCCAGTCAAGAAACAAAAATACCATGTAGCTTTTGCATCTAACCAAACAAACCAAAGTATCCTGATTATTGAATACTTGGAACATAATGTTGGCATACTACATACCAAAAACTATCTGCCAAAATGATTAAATATATGATCAGATTTTCAATAAAAGTGTGTAATTATGAAATAATAAGCATTCAAGGAAATCAGAAGCTTCTTGTGACCAATGACAGGCACAACATGTCTAGAGCCATTAAATAAATCATGATGAAAATTATGTCAGTTTTGTTTTGATTCCCTTTGAGTCATATAAAGAGTATATGCACAGTATTTGTAAGCCTTTGAGTTAAGGCTCCCTGAAGAAGTTACTTGGCACAATATATATATATATATAGATCTATAAGCTCTATGTATTAGATATAAAAAGGCTTTGTGCAAATAGGTTAATGTGAGTCTAAATACTGATGGTATTTTTCCAATAGCTAAGTGACAACAAACATGCACACACACTGCCTTGGACACAAAGGAACAGATTTGAAAAGCATACAGCTTTTAACACGTTAAGCAATTTTGAAAAGCCTATCCCAATTGTGGATGAAGAGCACATGGAAATCTAACCCAGAGCTCTTTTCACATCTGCATTTAGAGAAGGGTCCCTTTTTCCCCTCAGAGACACGGGTGCAATTTGAAAACAACTGGACTTCAGAGCTTTCTCTTCCTCATATTGCACTAGCATTCAAAATACCCAAGACACTATGGAGGCCTACAGCAAGACAGGATTGCTTCACCAAACTGCCTATGGAATAAGAATCTGATCTTTCAAAAACCTAACATGTATGCCTAATTTTCTGCACTGCAAATGGTTCCAGTGACATCAGCAGGACTCCTCACAGAGCACAATGTTAAGTGTGCCCTTAAGTTTTTGTGGGTTTTGGACCTAGTAAAGACATGAAGACAAAAGAAGAAAGGACAGAGAAAAAAGGCACGGGAATAGGGTACAAAAACAAAAATTGGTTTGGTAGTACTGCACAAGGTTGCTGTATATTTAATCACTACAGGCTGCCTCAACTCCAGAGAGATGGTTGGTTAGGATCCCATGATATCCCATGAAAACGTGGTTCCTAGAGTGGTTTGCTGCCTCTATTGAGTTTAAAACCTTGAAGGAGAAGGGAAGACTGAAGAAGGAACTTGACTATCCCCTTTTCAAGAGCTACACATTTAGAATAGCACTTAGTCATACAGAGGAAAATGTGTGTGGTTCTCAGAAGACATTTTCTTCAAGTAGTCTTAGTTTTCTCAGGAATATTGGGAAACAGCTGCTACACCACCTTTGAAGAGCTAGGAGCTTCTGCTTTATTCTGTTCAGACACTGTGGTCTTGGCCCCTTCTGCCCACATCTTACTCCATTTTACAAAGAAAGGTTCCAACAATGCCATTAACCCCATGGAGTCCTTATCTGCTTGAATATAAAGGCTCCTGTTGCGCACACATTTTTTTAATCAGGGTGGAGTAGGGTAGAGTTTACTTGTGTCCTTTCTTTCTCTTGTATGCAGTCTGGTCCAGAATCTCAATGCAATGAGGTGGCTTTGGGGTCAGACCCAGGACAAAAAGAAGAAGAAGAAACATCAGGTTCTTAAAATGCCTAGATGTGATCCTGAGAACACAAACACAGATTTCCCCTAACCTTAGAAGCACCTAAACTCTATAGATGGCACAATTTGTGACTTGAAATATGTTTAGGTCGCTAAAAGTGCTATTTTTCCACATACATAGAAACAACTCAGTTTTGGATGGGCTGAGAAACTTGATGCCTAACTGATAGACAGTTCCAAACTGGATCGAGAAAATAGGCATTCCTCTGCATGAGTGCTCTGAATGACTCAGCCTATCATATATTCTCAAATTACAGCCTAGACACCCTGACAGGATTGGACAAAATGTAGTGAAAGCTGCCACTTTCTTTTAAAACAGCTTGGAGAAAATAGATATCCCCCATCCCCCCCCCTTTTTTATCTATATAGCTTAGAAGTTAAAGCACTCATACATGAAGTGGGCTACCCAGCTTCCTTTTCCCATCTTGAATGGAAGGTATTCAAACCCAGCTCCAAAAAGAGTGCTGTGTAATATCATAGAAATAATACAGAAACTCTCATATGCTCCAAAAAGAGTGTCCTGACCTCCAGCAATGGGTTGTTCTAAATAGCACCACTCTCCACCACTTCTTCTGAAGCTACTGCACGGTGCAGGGGAAAAAAAACACCATTCATTTAACAGAAAGAGAACACAAAAGCAAGTGTGGTGTTTTGTAGTCCATTGGTTAGTACAGTTACCTATGAGTGGGAAGTCCTGTTTGCTGGTCTCTATTTCAAGGAACGTTTCTGTATTTTGTCCAATGATATCCATATTCTAAAAGAAAAGACTGCTCAGCTCTTTAAGAGAAAATAAAAGATGCCTACCTTCAGAAGAAAGGTCAGGGCTGTGGCTGGCAAGTAAACAAAGCTACCTCTATGCATCCTTGAACATGATGACTGAGAGACAGGTTCAAGACTTATTCCTGTCTTCAGTATTTCCTAGTCTGCTGGATCCCAGACATGCTGACTTTAGGTTGCTTTCTGCTAACTCTTCCCACAAGCTGGTTAAGTGGCTTTTTCAGGGTTCTGGATTCTACTCCCATAGCACCAAAAAATTAGGTGTTGTAGTGCCTAAGTCTTTGAAAGCAAAGTCTTTTACCAGAGTCCTTTGAAATGAGGTGTGCTACAACAAAGACCCTTTGCATTAAGAAACACTAGTAAGTTATAAGGTAAGTCTTAAATCTTATTTTGCTAGAACACTTGAACTTCGTTCTCACAAGCTAGAAGCTCATTTACAAAATGGCTGCTAATGAAATCAGAGGGAAAATATGTTGGCTTGAAAGCAAAAATAAAATAAAGACAAATGGCTAAAGGAATTGTTTACAATAAGTTATTTTCTTGTATGCTAATTACAGGGTAGGGAAGTGATTCAAGTGTCTCTTAATCTTTCTTCTCTTCATTCTGCCAGGAATTTACAAAGGGTGTGAAGATAGAGGGGGGATGGTAATAATTTCATTTATGTTTTAAAGAAAATAATCAGAGTAGCCAACATTTAATATCTGGAGCCTGAGAATCCCATTTGCATTACTTTGAAGGACAAATACATTATTATCAGTAATGTCAATGAAAGGAAAGATGGGATCTTGAGCAGATGTATTTATTTATATATAGAAACAGAATCATCTCATCAGAAAAAGGACTGACACAGGAAGAAAGCCCATTGGGATATGGGCAGAAATTCATTTTGTTATGACTACTGCCTTTATTCAGATTTGACAAAACAGAGCTTCCTTGGTATGAACTGGTATGTACTTTTTATGTACAGCTTGAGAAAAAATGGCAATTTCTAAAAGTGTCTCAAGTTTTGAAGGAAAAAAAATCCCTTTGAAAGAATGTTATTATCACAATGGAGGGAATGTTGCAAATAGCAGTTGCTGGGCATACTTTAAGTGAAATTGCTGGACATACATTTTTGTATGTGGGGATTAAAAGCAGAGAGGACAAAAGTCATTCAATATTGTAAATGCTACTAACAAGAATTGTATGTTCCGTAGATTATAAAATATGAGATAAAATTCCTCTCGTTTTTAAATGCTGGTAGATTCTGAACACAGGTAGCATACTAGCTTTCTATATTTATCTAAAGCACATTGCCACAATGGAATCTCATTTTGCTTAGGCACTTCTCAGATAGGTCTCTGTATCAGTTCCTCTCAGTACAGAGTGCTGCAGCCAGAGCATCAGTATTAAGTTTTCTCAGCACATCACTCCTGTACTTTGGGCTCTGCTGTGGATGCCCATTAAATCTAGTATTACATATAAAATTGCATTGCTGACCTTCAAAGCAATGCACCAATTTAGTTCTGCTTACCTCACAGGCCTCCTATCTAACTATTTGCTTAGTCATTCCCTGAGGTCCTACCCTGCTGGTCTCCTGTCAAACCCTACATTTAAAGCAAGAGCCTTTGGCTCTTCTGCTTTTAGCTTCTGTGCTCCTCAGAGCTGGAATTTGTTGCTGGTGAAGGTTCACAAATCACAGGTTTTTTCCCTGTCTGTTTTCAAACATGCATTAACTCTTATGTGTTCTCTTCTGTTTGGGCTCAGCGTGCTTTAATATAAATGCTGCAGGCTCTTAGTCTTTACTTGGAGCAGTAATTGTTAGGATTTGTTTTAAATAGGTACAACCAAGAGGAGGCTGCAGGTGCTGCATAGGAAGAGTGCCTGGTGAGTGCTCAGATTTGTACATTGTTCCCAAATAACCCTGAAAACAGCACTTGGCCAAAGATGCTCACACCAGTGTGTAGAATTTAAGGATGAAAGTATTCCAAAAGCCTCCCCAAAATAACCAAGGGCTATGCAGCTAAAATAGATTTTAAAAAATCCAAACATTTGATGAAGTGTGGTGTTACATATGAAAGCTTACGTCTTTCTGAATTAGTCAGTCTCTCAGGTGTCACTCTACCCTGCCTTCTCCCTGACTTGAGACTAACATGGCTAATTAGCTCTGCTTAACTTTCCCATTGATAGACTGGTGTCTTAGCTTTCAGCACCCCTGCATGTCCTCATAACTCTTTTACCAGAGACAATCTGGAAGACTCTTCTCTTGGATGCTCTGAAACCAGGAAAAAATACCATGCCACAAATCAGCCTTTTCAAAACAAAAGTAGTATGTATTAGCACACCATAAGAAAAATCCAACGAGCAGTTAAAATAGCAAAGAACAGCTATATGTACAAATGTTACCTAACTTTTTATCTTTCCTGTATATAGTTAAGTAGACTTTGCTTGCCTCAGGCATTCTTATGCCATTGACTGGAAGAAAGCCCTCACACCTGAATCTCCTAACCCCATCTTCTAGTCAGCCTCTCCCAGAACCCTACTTTTCCCAGTGTCATCCTTTTATTCATGGGCCATGCTTTTATCCAGTTGAAAGATTTTTAGTACCAGGCATTCCTCCATGCTTTTCCTCCCCCTCCTACCAAGCAAGTCCAGTTGACTGCCCTCACTGGTATACATCTCAGTTTAGAACTAGACTTCAATCAGAGGTGAGGCTTCAAAAAAATTCAAAAGTGTATTCTGAATACGATGATTAGGTTTATCTAAACTCATAGTCTGCACCATACGTAACGCATCAGAGGGACATGGTGGACACATGTCCTTCCAGATTTCTACATCAGCAGCGGGGCAAAGAGCTGCAGCCTGGCCAGAGCTGGGTCCTGACAGCAGTGAGGGTAAGGGTGGGGGTAGCAGCACAATTTCTGCCCCAATGGCGAGGCGTGGGGCTGCAGCTTGGCCAGATCCAACGCCCAGTACCAGCGGGGGCAGTGGCAGCGGTGGCACAGAATTGTGCCCCGCCCCCATTCCACACCCACACTGTCAGCACTTATGCATCGCCTATGCTCTGCACCTCTTGTATGAAGGCAGAATACAGTTCACGTCTGCTGTAACCCCTTGAGTCCAAGAAGGCAGCAGCACAGGACTGAGTAGGTAAAAAGGGTGCTGTGTAATATTATAGAAATAATATAGAATCTTTCATATTCTCCAGAGCAACATCCATTCCTTCTCCAGAGCAGCATCCTTGTGCAGTGCACCCTCCCCACATCCTCTTTATGTCAATTCCACAAGAAAGAAAACACAGCCGCAGGCCCCTCTAGGAGTAGGGGCTGCCTGGGAATGAAAACCAGGCCAGCATAATTCCTCACTGCCCAAGAGATGAGATGAGATGGACATAGATTCTCCAGATAACATCGCCTTGACTCAAGTTGAGTCCCCTGATTCAAGATATATTGATTTAGGAACTAGCCCTAGGCTTATTACATGAGGGAGTATCTCCCCTGACAAAATAACAGGTGAGACATCTCTATGAAAAGAATACCACAGAGATTTCCTCCTCTATCACCTTTCCACTCCCTTCCCCCACAGATTTTCCAATTGGGGAGACAATTTGGTCCCACATTTTTAACATTTTCAAACTGAGTACTAAGCAAATGCATTTACTTCTAACAGTACAATGTCTATTACTCATTGGGCACTTTGTGTGTTGTATATTTAATCGCCAAAGTACTAAATTGAATACCTGCTTTATGCAGGTGCACATAATATTGAATATTTAACAGAGTATGTCACCATGCAAAGGAGATATATGACCTTTATTTTTCAAAATCAGCCCTGGTATAAGCAGGTGAACCACCATAAAGTCAATGTGTGTTTCACCAGAGCTGAGTTTGGCTCACGATGAAACTCACAGCTTTGTTTTAGCCCCATATCGAAATCTATTTTGTGCCTCCAATTCAAATTAATGTTAAAGGAATTTAGGTATTCAAAGTCCCTGTGAAATGATGGGAAAGGAGCAGCTCCCTCAATATATACATATATATATAGCTTATATGCCACAGAAAAAGTTTGTGGTTTTCTCTGTCTGGTTCTAACAGTCACTTAACTGTGACAATGTTCAGATCTGGATTCCTTACCAAATATACCCTGTGCTATTTTGCTATGCTAGTATTACCTAAACACATTGAGACAAATTAAGGTGGAGCAGCAGTCTTAGTTCAGAATTAGGTTTACACAGTCGTTTAAGCTTCATTTTTCATTAATAAATACATGTTTATAAATAAATAAATAAGTACTTGCATGGTTGGATGTCATTCTCTAAATATGTGATTTGTGATGAAAAACATCTCTGGTTTATGCAGCTATATAGTCGAAAGGGCTTTAGAAAGCCCATGTTTTCATGTGGAAATTAAAGAGAGGCATTGGGAAACCCTTTTTGTATATACAAGGCTTGGTCACATGGTTAACATCTGGATTATATTCAGTTCTTCTATAAACTACATATGACTCCCCTTCTACTGCATTCCTAGAGCAGCCAGCAACATATATGTGTCAATATTAACATGACTTTGATTCGCTTCTCTCCATTTTACAGTCCAATGCTATATGCTAAGAGCATGTCACTGGGCATGATGTAACCAAGTCTTCCCCAGGTAATTCAGAAATATTATTTTACTAGAAAATGGCCCTAGAAAGACACCAATTTAATTTTATTATTTTAAACGAAATTTTTGAGCTGATGTTTTGCTTCAAGCTGTCTTTATTCTGTGGCACTGGCATCAAAGGCAAAGAGCTACCACAAGTGATCAGGGTTCCTGAAGGTTCCTGTGGCACATAGATGCCCATAGATGGAGTGAAGAAGCTTCTGATGGTTTTTGCAGTTCACCCTGGACAATAGCACAAGACTGTGGGCCATGCAAAGTTCAGAAAAGGCTAGTTCAGAATGAATAGTGCTGGCTGATGCTGAAATGAGAGTGGTCCTTTGCAAATTTCAGTTTATAACAGCCCTGGAAAAAAGGGAACATACCATCATCTGTGCTAAATATGAGTTTGTCATGCCTCTGGGTCTAGCCTTTCATGTTTTTAAAACCATTTATGCATTCTGTTTATGTAGTATTTTATTTAAAATATACAGGGGCTTTAACGTTATGTGTAGGCCCGTTGAGTAGACTCAAGGTTTGGAATTTTGTGGTTGACATTAAAATCTTTACACTTGCCATTTGTAAGTAGTTAATGCTTCTGTACTACATATGCTACATATGGGGAATGCTATGAATACTATAGTAATATTTATTAAACAGGGCAAAACTGCAAAGACAATAATGGCAAAGATTCTTAAGTACTGGAGACATGCTTAGCAATTGAGACTGAGTAGCTCTGAGGGACGGGTAATGGGTTTAAGGGTCAAACCCAAAATTGACAGCAATCAAAAGTAGTTTCTATATGTGAACATGAATTTGTGATCTCATTGTAGTTTGTAGTAGGGGTGTGCAAAATGGGCTGTATTTGATTTGGATTCGGTGTAATCGGAGACAGTGATTTGATATACACAGCTTTAAAAGTTTTTACCTACATACCTCAAGGTATGGCTCATGAATTCTGCGATCCTGGGGTGTATGGAGCGTCCTGCAGGAGCATGGGGGTGGGGGAGAAGCACATACTCAACGGCAAACCCAGAAGTGGACCGGAAGTACTGCCCAGGTAGCATGAAGTGGGGGCTCCCCTGCAGTCCCCCGACTCAGCAATCAGCTACAGGGGTACCCCAGATGCCCCCCTCCCCAGACCCAGGAGGAACCCATCCAATCCGGAGGGTGCAGGGTCCCCCCCATGCACTGCCCAGTGGACCTGGAAGTGGACCAGAAGTGCTTCTGGTCCACTTCTGGGTCTGCTGCCAAGCCCCCCATGCTCCTGTGGGACGCTCCATCTTCCCCAGCATCACAGCATTCACAAGCTGCCTGCTACCTTGAGGTATGTAGAAAAAACATTTGAAGCTGTGTCTATGGCTGAATCTCTGAATCTGTCTGAATCAATTCAGAGTGTTCCGATTTGATTTGGAGAGATTAAAGGGCCTCCTGATTTGATTCAGATTTGGAGATTCGGCCACCGAATTGGGCCGAATCTCCACCGAATCTTATCAGGGACCAGAGCTTCACACAGCCCTAGCTTGTAGTGCTGATGTCTGGAGCAGAAACCTACCATCAAAGAGAGTGGTACTATTGGGAACTCTATAGCAGATTCACCAAAAAGCTACATACTGATAGGACATACAATCCAAAATATGTTTATGCAGTCTCTTCATGTTATGGATCAGGCACCCTAATGGGGAGAATCCCCATTGATGGTAGGGAGGTGGCTCTGTTCAAGGATTACAATATAAAAGATTTAGCCCTTTTTGTTTGGTCTCTTCTGCAGTTAGATAGTGTGAACTTTATTTTGTAGCACTATTAATATGAAGTATTTAATGAGTTCTAAATTCATAACACTAGACAAGGAGCACTAAAAACTAGTACTACTTCACACAGATGGCCCTACTGAGAGAAGAGAGATGGCTTGTCCTACAACTGGTAAGAGGCTTTTACACAAAATACTCTCTTTAAAAGTAAAACGGGCGGAAAGTCATATAATACTTAGAGATGACCTTGATTTTACAGAAATGTAACATAATATATGGGATTCATTGTAGATTGTAAAATTATGGATGATATTCAGAAGATGTTTACAACCTCTTTCTTTTAAGGATTGTGCACTACATCAAAAGAAGTACAAATGTTTGATCAGAGACCTGTGATCCAAGTTATGTAATGCAATCTTTAATTATATGATCACTAAATAGATCAAAAAATGTATAGCATTTTTTCTACCACCTTAGATGCTAATGTGCATCAGGATCTTGCATGCAGCTACATCCAGGGGCCAGGGGAATTGGCATCAATAGAAATGTCAGTGACCCATGTTAGTGCTGGGATGTGCTAATTTGATTCACCATGGAGAAAAGTTTGCTAGTATCTATTCCAGAGACTTTCTTTCCCATCAGCAGCCATTTCTTTTTGCTGCTACTCAGTGATGAAATGGTTAAATAAATCAACTAATTTAGTACTACATCATTACATGATGATACAGAGTATTGTGTGCTTCTCATATGCTTCCAAGGGTACAGTATTCACTGTACTACATGATGCCAGGCATGTATTTACAGAGATTAAAAATATGCTATGTTCTATTAGATAAGTAATATAGTATGATATAATGAAATCAACAATTGTGCCATAATTTATATGTCCAAGTATAGTATATACAAACTATTCATACTTTGGTATTTCTTTATTTACAAGGGCTTAGTCTTGTGGAATTATGTGAGGGATTTTTCTATATAAATAATTCAATATATTATATTATATTATATTATATTATATTATCTCTCCATATATATGTATTTCAGACTACAAATTCCAGTTTGAGTGCAAGGCTAGTTTTCTTCCTCTCTATCTCTTTATCTCCATGTTGGACTAAAATTCCATAGTGCTAACAATGACAGATCATTTAACCTTAATATTCCTCTATTTGTGTGGAAACACCATTGGACAAAGAGTTTGCAAATGCCTAGAACTAGTTCAGTAAGGGGGGCTGAAACTTAGACAATGGACCACTTTTTAAGGCTGACAGAGTTCTGACAATGGGAACTGAAGATCTCAACAGAAACAGTTGTTCACTGGCCATTTGGAAGATAAAAATGGGAGACTGCATATTTCAGACAACAAGCCATTTGGAGGCGATGAAATGCCATGGATGCTACAGAGGACTCTGGCTAAATCCCACAGAATGCTCAGAAGTAGTGAGAAAAGTGAGTCAGAGAATGGTGAACAGATGTGTTATTGTTTTGTGTAGATGTATATATTTCCTGTAATAAACTAAAAAGTAATTGACTTAGAAGCACTTACATGCTCTAGCAATCACATTACCCTGAAGATTGCCCACAGAGTTGAAGCTCTGGGAAAGTGTATGCTTAAGCTACTGAATGATCTGTGGGGGTGGGGAGTCAGTACCGGTTCTGGGGGGCTATAGTATGTAAAAATAATTGATTTTTCTGTTTGGCAGCAAAACAAACCAATGAAAAAATTCTAGTTCAAGCTGAATTGAATTTATACTTGTTTGGTTTCCACATCCAGATAAGTCTCTGAGCTATTGGAGGCAACCTAAAAAGGAGGTAATGGTGTTCTCCCTTTTATCCAACAGATTACTGGTTAATAAATTCATGAGGAAACCCAGGTTTCCTTTCTATGGAAAGGAAGGTTCTCATCAGGGAGATCTCCCTTTTGGGTGATCCAGGAAGGGTGTCTCATCATAAACATGCCGAACTAAAGGATTTCTTTCTCATTTCTTAGCATTGTTTCAGGCTGGATGTCCCCTATAAAATGCAGTATTTTAAAACACATACCCTTTCAGATTACCTTTAGCTTTGCTGCAGCTGGTGAGACATTAATTGGATTGAAGCTTTAAACTAACCAATTTAATGCTTTAATGGCATGTCTCAGCTAACATCCTAGGGACTTTTTCAAAACTTTCTGGTAAATCTATGTTAGACACAGTAGGCTCTTTCCCACGAGCATGCACATGCAGAGGTGCACATTTCCCATGGGACAAATAGCAGCAGTATGTACTTGTGCCATTTCTCTTTGCCCCAGGCACACACTTGCATGTGCACTGCAACATGTGGCAAATAGACCCAGGTAGGGTGGAGGAGGCTGGGGCCAGCATCTGTGCTGGCCTCAGCAGCCTAAATTGGGGGCCTCCTGGGGCAGCAGCAGTGCCAAGCTGGCCACTCAAAGTCTGGCCAGCAGCCAGAACATGGTTCTGGCCGGCCAGGCTCTGGTTTCCTGTGGCACATGCTGATGCCGCATGTGGTGCACTGCTTTTTTCAGTGACAGTTTTTTTTGACACCTTGATCTCCCAGTATCAAAAATAACACCACGCTCCAAATTAGCAGTGTGGCAAACACTTACACATGTTCTGCATAGGGTTTGTGGCACCTCAGAGTGCTTTGAGGTGCCACAAACTGCACATGTATGCTCATTGGGACACAACCAGCAGGTGCATCTACATGTGCAAATAGCAGCAGAAAAAACTCCGGCAGTTCATGCCAGAGTTTACTTCTCCCGGGTGCCAAGTTTACACTTGCCCCCAAGATCGGAGCATGTTAAACCAAGATGGAGCAGCCCCAGCCTGGCAGGAGGTCCGGGGGGGCTAGCCTGCAAGCCTAGAGTAGTTGCCTCTGGCTCAACATGCTGCAGAGGGGCTAGCTGGGGCACAAGGGTGCTACAGTGCAGGGCTAACCAGCAGGCAGCCCAGGCACTATAAAACCCTCGTGTCACAGCCAGCCCCAGTCACCATCTACACATGAGTTGCAGTGCATGCAACTACTTTTCTGTAGTATAGTACTTGTCCTGGACTGTAATATCTTACAGCAGAGTTAATTAATTTATTGCACCCTAATAAGGGTGCAGTAAGGGGGCACATGTAGACAGTGATGGTTTAATGTGAAGCTAATTAGTCCACAGTGGGCACATCTACATAGGCATTTATTCCAGCCTAGATTTACTGCACAGTAAGCTATTGCGCAGTAAGTTATTTTGGCTAGGTGTCTACACATGCAGCGACCTGGCTCCAGACTCTGACTCCAGCTGCCACCAGCCTGGCAGCCCTCTTTAAAACCCAGCCCCACTCTCTGCTCTCCGGTTAACCAGTTTCTGAGGAGAAACAAAGTGACATGCACAGAGACAGCATGCACCTGGCTCTTCCTGCTAACACCCACCTGACCCTGATGCTGCTCAAGCTGGCCACACCCACCAGCCTCCGTTACGTGGGGCATCTGTTTTGTGTGGGCAAGGCCACTGCTAGAGGTATGCAGCACCCTCCAGGATGTGCTGGTGGACACCATCTTCCCTGTCCATGACCCCACGCAGGGTTCCATGCACTGGGGTTCTCTCAGTGAATTGGGACCCTGGACGGGACCTACATACTGGTCATCTGCCTGCCCCAAGGAGACCACCCCTATTATAGCCACAGGGGGTTCCACTCCATGGTCCTGCAGACCATAGTAGACCATCAGGGCATGTTCATGCATGTGAGCACCGGCTGGGCAAGCAGTGAGCACAACGCCTGCATCTTCAGGAACTCTAGCCTGACCATGCTGGTGAAGAGTGGGCACTTTGCCCCAGGGATTGCAAACCTGCAGGTAGGCTCTGTCATCATCCCACTCTTGCTCATCAGGGACCCTGCTTACCTTCTCTTGCCCTGGCTGATGAGGCCCTATACTGGCCACCTGGACCCCTGCCAGGCCCACTTTAACCGGTGCCTGAACTGGACCCACACCTTGGTTGAGTGCACCTTCAGCTGCCTTAAGGGCCACTGGCCCTCCCTCACTGCCTGCCTCAGAGTTGCCGAGGAGAACCTCCCCCGCATTATCCTTGCAGCCTGTGTGCTGCATAACATCTGTGAGTTCCAGGGAGAGTTGTTCTGCGAGGCCTGGGCAAAGGAGGCATGGTGGGTGGAGGCAGCCTGGCAGCAGGAGCACCAGCTGCAGCAAGAGTGGCGGGTTCCCCCATCGAGGCCTCAGGACAGCCATGCACCCACCAGCAGTGGTCAGGGCACCAGGTGCGGGAGGCTCTGGCAACCACCTTATGGAGGAATCCCTGCTCTAGCTCACCTGCCCCACCACCCACAGTTTTCCTGCCCACCCCAAGAACCATTCTCATGCTAGGCATGGATCCAAACAAGAAATCTTTGTTCCCTCACAGTACACACCCCCCACCCCTCCACTGTCTGACTCAGGATGACATTTTGCTCCTGCAGGTCCTGGATCCGTTCCTGCTCCAGGGTCAGGAGCTCAGTCCAGAACACCAGGTCCTCTGCCCACCACCTATCCTCCCAGGCCAGATCCTCCTCCTTCAGGCCTGAGCATGTTCCTCAGCCACTGCCACCAGCTGCTGGAGGATTCTGTCCTGCATGCATCTCTGGCACAGCTGCTGCATCTGGAGAGCCCCAGTGGGTGGTGGCAACTTGGAACTGCCATCCCCCTGGTTGCTGAGGTGTTTCTCCCATGTCCAGATGCTGGGCCTGCTGAGCCAGGAGACAGAAGCTTTTTGTGAGAGTTTGTTGCAACATTTCAAAGATCATATCCTCTGCACCAGGGGTGGTGCATTGCCTGGCCTCAGAGGTTGGCTATGTATGGGTGCCCAGGGACCATAGTAAATCAGGTTGGGCAAGCCTGGGCAGGACTGCTGGGTGCTGGCCACAGGCAGCCTTCCTCCCCCACTTCCTTCCCAGGATGAGACAAGCCAGGCTGCTAGCAGCACCTGCTGCTGCAGCTCCGGACCCTGCTCCCCGCCCCTCTCCACTGCAGGCCACCCACCCTGCTGTAGTGCTGCCCAGCCCTCAGTGCCAGGGCTTGGGGTGTGTGGGACTCTCAGAAAACTGGGATGAGGAGCTGGCCATGCCCCCACCCTCCTTGCAGGAGTCTTCTCAGAGGAGACGCCCGGGGGCTGGCACCCCCCATGCCACTGCTGCACCTTACACATGCCCCTGCTGCACATGCCCCAGCTGGTGCATGATGAGCTGTTTGTGCAGGCTGAGGGATGCCCAACCCACTAAACCCTGCTGCTGACAATCCTCCTTGTGCCCTGGGTGAACCTGTGCACCTGGTATGGGACCATGAGCTATAACAGAATGGGAGCAAACCTAGGCTGCTCTGCAACCTCTGCTGCTGCCTGGAGGGCTACCTATGGCAGTGCTACATGTCCCTGCCCCCACTGATGAGGAGGACATCACCACCAGCATTGACACTTTCCTCAGGGTGTGAGAGACGCATGCCCACCCAGCTGTGAGGACACAGGCTGTTCAATAAAGTTTTGAACTGTGTCCCACTATCTCCATGCCAGGGCCAGGGGACTGTAGGTGGCCCAGGCAGGGAGTGGGGAGAGAGGCAGGGGCTGGGGCCAGGGGAAGGGGTGGGAGTTAGGAGGGCCTTCCCCCCAGTATGGGGCTTACTATGCATCCAGAGCTGGTGAGACTGTTGGCTTGTTGCAGTCCTGCCCATCAGCGATGGTGTCTAGCTGTGCCTGGTGTCCTCAGCCCATGGTGCACAGTATGCAGGCACCCAACTAGGAGCCCCCTCTGGGGAGGAGCTGGCACTGCTGACAGCCAGCAGTGTTATAGCTGGCCATTCCTCGTGGCAGGGTCTGGGGCTATGCAGCTGCTGAGGCAGCCACTGGCCAGGGCTCCTCGAGCTGCTACTGGAGGTGGGCGGGGTGGGATGCTTAGCACCCAAGGGTGATGTGTCACCAGAGGGGTCAGGGAGCAGTGGGGCTCAGGCAAACCACCTACACTGGTAAAAACTGCATGGTTGTGGCCTGGGTCCTAGGACACCAATATAGGGCAGCTGCTGCATAAAGAGTCTGCATAAAGAGACATAAAGATGTCTTGTGGACATGACCAGACTGATAATTGTGGTCAGTCAGAGCCACCCACTGTGCCCACAAGGCCTTGACCTTGATGTGGTGCTGCCATGCCAACCAGGAGTGCCCTTGCTCCTGCATCCCCCCCAACAAGGCCTCATAAATGTGGTCATGTCAGTGCCCACCACACTCGAACTGCCTCTGCACCTGTGTCAGTCCAGAATGCCATGAGTTCACCAACCTCCTCCTGGCTCCAACTGGGGCCTCGGGTGGAGGGCATGGGAGTGCTCACGTGGGCAAGGACAAGCCTGGATGGGGAGGATAAGGCCATGCTGCTTGGCCCCACACCAGCTCTCTGGGCCCCTGGGCAGCTATCCCTCTGTTGCTGGTACTAGGCAGCTGCCAACAGCACCCAGCACAAGGGCATGGCAAGCGACTAGCAACCATATGGCAGACGCTGTGCTCCACAGCAGCTGCAGGTGCAGGGTAGGCTGCTGTGGTCTGTAGCAGGCAGGTGCTGCTGGCCCTGCTGCCAGATGCAGCCTGCAGGCAGCCCTGGGATGCTGACAGGGACTATCGCAGCCTGCAGCAAGTGATGTCCACCCTGCTGTCCAGGCAGCACTGCCCTGGCAGCTGCAAGGCTAAGTTGGGGCAAGCTGTAGCACAGAGCTCCATATAGGCATGAACAGCAGGGCTGTGTCCTGCCCAGGGGGCACACAGGGCCTGCACTGCCCTCAGGCTACCTGCAGTACGTGCTGCAGGGCATAAAATGGCTGCAGGCTTTTATAGTCTGCAGCTAGGGGCTGCCATAGGCACAGCCCAGCCCTGGGCCAGGAGAGGTTCCTAGGCTGCAGCCCCCTAATGACTGGCCAGACCCAGGAGCAAATTTGCTGCCAGGTTGCATCTACATGTGCATTACGGCTCAGTAGCTAATCACAATTAAATTTGCTACCTGCATTTGCAGGTACCACCACATTGTTACCACCACTGACAATGGTAGCTGATACTGTGCAGGGCTATAGGGAGCATAACCAAAATTAGGATATGAAATTGTGAGAGGTGTCAGAGAAACTGCAGACTAAAGTTCTTTTCTCTGAAAGAAGAAAAGTACATGTGCAAGCTATAGCTGATCAGGCTGGCAAAAGGGAAGGACAACTTACTTCTCTATGAAGGGCCATTTTTTACCCTTGCATGACTCAGAATGTCTGTGTAAGCAGAGAAGAGAGTTCAGCCCAACCACAAAGGAAATAAATCCTACCAACTCCTGCTCCACACATATCAACCCCAGAAATGAAGTAATGAGATGAGCTGGAAAAACAACAAGCCACTGGTTTTGAGCGTGCAAGAAATTCATATCTTAAGCCACATACTGGGAGCACCTCTGGGTATCCTTGCTGCCACATTTCTAGATCTGATGTACACAGAGTTTAAGTGGGTGGGCAGGGCATATTCCTTTGACTGTACAAATGAGCATTCTGTGTAGACCTAGCCTCAGGATGACTAAAGCAACTAGCTATTCCTACACACATGATGTTGTGTAACTCACTAGTGCATGTTTTACACATGGTCCCATGTGTGTGACATATAAAGGCTGTGAGTCTGTTACAGCCCCCAGCTAAAGAAGTCCAGTCCTCAGCATCAACCAAGATGATTAAGTGGCACTGGTGCATACAAATATTTCAAGATGACCCTGTTTCAAGATATCTGTATCTCTGGTGCATCTCCTTGCTCTGGTTGACATTTTGAAGAAGGTATGCCAATCATTCTCTTTTAAATTAAGGAAGCAATTTTTTGCTGGGAAGGAGCTGTATTTGCCACATGACCAGAAGCAGAAGGAAAAACCAGTTCTTAGCCACCTTTGTACTTCTCGCCCCATGCAGCTGGGTGTCAGCCTACTCACAGCATTGTTGTACTGCTCATAGCCCCAAGAGTTTTTCTTTCAGTCAAGGATCAGCTGCAGACAGTGCCATCCCAGCTATACTTCCTGATCCCTAGCAGTGGGAGGGGATGGCATAGGAGTTTATACATGTGCCTTGTGACACTGGAGATTTATCAGATAATCCTTGTGGGGTCAGATCTGTTTGCCTTCCAGCTGTTTTTGCCACAAGAGTACTTGGAGCATATGCCAGGAACTGACCCTCAGTCTCATAAAACCAGAGGGAGGGTGATTACTTTAAATATGAAATAAACTAAAAGCAGACTTCCTGCAACATGTGTAATTTGTAAGAATGAGGCAAATGTCTCCAAGAAGCACAGTCTGGACCACCACAAAATTAAGGCATTGTAATTAACTATGCACAGAACCCACTGAACTCAAAGCACCCTTCCAAAAACAAACCATTCCTTTCTTAAGCAATCACTGCAAATTGCAAAAGCAACAAACGTTTTCACCACAAATGAAGGAGCCACTGACTGTCTGCAAAGCTTCTTATGAAATTTGCCACATATGAAGGAAACATAAGACTGCATTTGCTAGTGTTAAAGTGGTGAAAGATCTGTGCTTTCTAGGAGGTACTGACATTCTATTTTTCTGGACAAAGCTATAGGTTAAAGATAATGAAGGAAATCCATGCATTCCAGATGTGAGCTACCAATTTTTTCCATATTAGAATTGTTGAGCTGCAATGCCCTTGAAGAATTGGAATTAAAAAATATAAGTATCTATTTTGATTATTGATGAACCAAGTGATATAGAGGATACCATAAGAAAAGCAATACCTCAGAAGGGTGCCTGTAAGAAATTATACTGAAGGTAGACAGATTATGATGAAAAATCCTTACTACAATATGGGATTTATTATCAGAAGCAAGAGATTGCCTGGGACAGGCCTCATTAGCGTGATGGGAATATTTGTACAATAGATCATGAAGAGGGATTTGTTGCTCTGCTGTGTCAAAAAGCCACCATTCCTATTTTTCTGGATTATCCTTGTTTTGGGGTCAGGTTAAAGGAAACAAAGTCACAGAGAGAATACTTGGCTTCTTTAGTAGTGCTAACTGTGAATTCTGGTGCCTTAAAAGGTATTAATGCTTTTTTCTGCAGTGTTAAATAGCTCCCACAATCTATTGACTAGGCAGCTGCATGTTCTTGGTGAAAGAAGCCTCACCCTGCAAGTCTCCAACACGCATGAATGTGTGAATGCGGGGTTGTCTCCTCCATTTTTTAAGTGTTTAGATATTAAAGTATCATACAAATGCAGTAGCTGGGTGATCCTGAATAATATTACTCTAGCACATGCAAAACAGCTGATCTATCAGGTTTCTAAAAAGTTTCCTAAGGGAAGTTTATTACCAGTGACTTTATTTCTGTACTTACTTCATGGATTGAATGAATGGAAAGCAGTCTGAGACTCCTTGCACTTTCCTTGAACTCAGAAACATAGTCTAAATTTTCAAATATAGATGCCAAATTAATTATCTAAATGTATATTAGGCACCGAAATATGAAACCCGTGGAAAAATCCAAGCAGACCTGGTGAAGAACAGAACCCCCAGGTTATAAAATCTTCCTGCAGGTAATTTTTTTGTCCAAAGACTTTCATTTGTGAATGACTTTAGTTCAATATTCAAAAATAAACTGTTCCTTGGATTTTTAAAATGCTGCCTGGACATCTGCTGTAAGTGGGAAAGCAACAAGGAAGAGAAGGAGGGAGAAAAGGAGAGAGAGAGAGAGAGATGAGCAGTGACAAAGAGAGGAAAGAATGGAAAAAGAAATGTAGAGAAGAAACAGAAAAGAGATTGAGAAAGGAGGAAGGACAATGAATTGGCACTGAAATGAGACAGAACCTGAAGGAAATGAGACAAAAGGTACAGAAGGAGGAGGATTAGAAAATAAAGCACAAACAGAAATTTAAGTAGGGCATGAGGAAAAACAGAAATACTGAAACCAATGTAAAAAACAAAGAAAGCATAAAGGGGTAAAATGTTTGGAAGAGGAAAAAATTTAAATAAAATGAAACCTGAGGAGTGATATATTAAGAAGATGAGAAATAAATGAAAATTCAACCTGCAGCAAAGGTAAGAAAATGTAATGGGTTTTTGTGTTTGTTTTCCCTATTTAATAACTAAAGATACACTGATTTATGAATTCATAGATACTGAAGCATATTTTTTGCTTGTTTTCATGCAATAGTGGCCAAGATTCTTGTTGATAATATGGACAGAATTATTCAATCATTTGATTTTACAGTACAGAAGTGAGGCCCAGTATTTTATTAGGATTCCTTGATGTTAGTGGCAGCATTACTTTTTTCTCTCTCTCCACTACATATAGAGCAGAGCTACAGATGCTCCAAATTCATTTGGGCCCAGGTGCCCTTGTGACTGCACCCCTTCAAAAATAAATAGATTTTTAAGCTTTGTAAGCACTTCAGTCATCCATGGAGATTTTTAAAAATCGAAACCAGCCAAATTAAATCTTTAACCCCTCCCCCCCCCTACATTTAAGATTTGCATAATTTAGCACTGTGGTCAGTAATAAGTGTAAAAAGACAAGGCTGCCCTTCAGGAACACTTAATGTTAACAAGACAGTTGTCCAAATGTCCAGTTTTGTTTATGGAAATACATCATTTAAAATAGATAGTGGTTGGGTTTTTATCTACTTTTTAAAAGGAAAAAAGTGATTCAATAGAATTAGTAACACTTGCAGCATATCTGCCCACTCTCTTATAGAAATGCAATTTAGCAAAATGAGTGTGGTTGGAAAAGTCAGGCCAGAATAACAACTGCTTACTTCAGATCCACCCAAGGCTTTTATGGGGGCCATACCAATTAACATAATAGTTGTGTTAGTTGGGTTGTGAGGTCTTTGTGCTTGGGATTCTTCCCAATTAAAGAATTCTATTTGAAGTGGGATTTAATTTTAACATTGCAATGCCAGAACATTTACTTACAGCGTCTGTTTTTACTTCAAGTGATGCCGACACTACATTTTTCAACTTGGTATCGCTGTCATCAAGTCTCCCCAGTGCTTTTATTTACTGAGAGGGAGTGACAGTGTGAGGACACCCTGCCAAGAATCATGGTTTCCCAAAGTTAAGCCAAAACGAACTACTTAAATTGCATAGGACCCAAATCTTGTAGGCTGTGCTCAGGCAAAATTCCCATAAATTTTAATGTCAAGTCCTGTTGACTTTAATGGAAAACTAGTCTGTTCTGTGATGGAAGAACAGACTTGAGGACTGGGCCAATATTCAACACGTTTTACAGCTGAGCTCAGGAAACTCCATATGGGTAAATTATTTCAAATGAAAATCATCACACAAGAAATTCTCTCTGTTACATTTAAATGACAAATTCACAAATACTTATTCACTGAATTTAATCTTCTTTTTCTTTCTTCATGGCCTATTCATGGGTCAGTCACAATTTCCTTAAATGTATTCATTTAAATTTCTTTGACAAATATCTTTACAAACAATCAATGCTTTGATCTCAGATACTTAAACTATGAAGTCTGCTGCTGACTGATCACCTGAGTCATTTGATGGCATTTTTGTCCCTTGTTTAGACAAGTATATAAATATATTTTCTCTGCACTTACATTTCTTTCTGTCAGTAAAGCAAAATTGTTGGGGAAAAATAACCTGGACATAGTTAAAACAAATTCACTGAATCCTAGATCTATTGGGCACTAAAATTAATCCTAATACGGATGAGAAAACGGTTATTACTGGCACATAAACAAGTAAGTGAAACCAAAGAGAAGGTATCAGTTGGTCCCAGAGCCACTAAAGTCCAGGATGTGGACAGTGTGAAGAGTACTAGTGGTATTTAAAAATCAATATGATGTTTTATGGAGAGACAATATGAATTCAGGGAAATGTACAGATCGTATTCAGCTATGCCGAGAAGATGCATGATGTAATTTTGCATATTCTGATAGCAATGAAGAATCTGCCCTATTACAAATTGACTATTGTCTGAACAGAAAACACACACTCAAGTATACACTCTCATATTCTTTAAAGAACCAAAAAGAACACCCAAGTATCCTCAACATATAGTGTTGATTTAGCCTTTAATAAGAGTTATATATAACTTAATATTTATGTTTATATGATTCATATGAGAGGCCATATGGTCAAACATGAAACCATGGTTTTCACCCCTGAGACTAGTGTTATGTAAAAACTGAGAACTTTTAAAGTGATGGAAGAGTATTGATGGACCAGGGGTAAGGTCCAATCAAAAGGAATTTTAACTTATAAAAATTTAGTTCTGGAAAGGTTCTGGCCTACCAAGACTGCAAATCAGCCTAATAGACACAATAGGAAACAAACCATAAAATATGCAGAGACCAAAAAATATTTCTTGACATGGAAAAGGAAAAGATCTGCATGTCATCAACATAGATACAGTTGGACAGATCATGGGCTTGATTCTCTCCAAAAATATACTGGTATAATTCTACTAGCTTCACTGGAGTATGGAGAGGGTCCAAAGGAGGGCCACCCGCATGATCAGGGGTCAGCAGGGCAGGCCCTACGAGGAGAGGCTGAGGGACCTGAACCTATTCAGCCTCCAAAAGATAAGGCTGAGAGGGGATCTAGTGGCAGTCTAGAAACTAGTCAAGGGGGACCAGTAGGCATTGGGAGAGTCCCTGTTCCCCCAAGCAATCCCGGGAGTTACAAGAAACAACAGATAAAAGCTAGCGGAGGGTAGTTTCAGGTTAGACATTAGGAAGCTCTATTTCACTGTCAGGGCGGCTAGGACCTGGAACCAACTTCCAAAAGAAGTGGTGCTGACTCCAACCCTGGGGGTCTTTAAAAGGAGGCTGGACGAACATCTGGCCAGGGTCATTTGACCCCAGTATTCTTTCCTGCCACGGCAGAGCGTCAGACTAGATGCTCTCCTCAGGTCCCTTACAACCCTACCAACTATGAAACTATGAAACCTCAGATTATGTACCTGAGGTCAGAATCAGGCCCTAAGACTGCATCATCTTGGTTAAATAAATACATTTATGCATATATGGGGTCTAGCACTAAAGTAAGCAAGACACCAATTGATTCATAGATCCTAAAATTAAATATGAAATTAAACCAGTCTAAAACACTGTCAGAAATACTACTATAGGAATATAATTTAGTCCAAAGAAGATGAAGGAAAAAAAATCAGAGCTGATGAGTTCACAGGCAGCAGAAAAATAATGTGAGTATCATCTGAGATACTTGGATTAATTGC
Organism: Alligator sinensis; assembly: GCF_000455745.1. Taxonomy (NCBI): domain Eukaryota; kingdom Metazoa; phylum Chordata; order Crocodylia; family Alligatoridae; genus Alligator; species Alligator sinensis. Next base: position 949,834 of record NW_005841834.1, on the reverse strand, counting down.
TAACAGCATGGAGAGCAATTTACATGCTATTATTTGTTATTTCCTGAAGCACCCACAGTATGCAAGACACGATGCAAACAGAGACACCCATAATCCATGCCACAGTAAACCTGAAGTCCAAAAATCCTGACTGAAATTCATTCCAAATCCCATATAATAAAAACATTTCTGAAACTGAATAGTTAATACTTTTGAGCTGGTCATAATTAAAAAGAGGCTGGTATAAGTTAACAATATTGACCTTTGGAGGAAGGAGGAGTAAAATTGTAGATTTAAAAGATGTTGGTAATTTACTAGGAGTCAAAGAACTTAACTATGAAAGAATAACCCAACCAAGAATTGGAGCATAGTGTCTCCCAAGAGAATATGGCCAAGGATTAGTACTGGAAGTGGATGCCTAAATCTTTGGGATAAATATCACTTAAATACTCAAAAGAAAGCAAATTAGACAGAGAGAAATCTTGATTATAGAAACATACTTCATATATACGAACTCTGGCTGTAATTGGGGGAGAGGCCTTTCCCCATGGATAGCTATGGTCTGGTGTTGGCAGGTGGTTTTCCTCTGCCAATACAGGGTGGCAGGGATGGACAACTTCACAGCCCCAGTGCATTGGGAGGGCCTGGGTTTTCCCAGCCCCTCAGATATCAAGGTGAGGAGTTTTCTGTGACTTGGGCTGGAGCAATAGACTGCAACCTGAGCCACAGAGCATCTCCCTGGAGGGAAGAGAGGTCAGAAGCAATGCACAGTGGGATGCCATAGGGCATTCTTGCATCTCCAGTCAATCAGGGTGGAGTGCAAACTTTTATTCAAATACTTTAACCCCAATCAAATAGCACTTCAACCTTTTCTGACACCACAGTAATTTCTACCATGTTGGCCATTTTTAACTAGTTGAAGTACTGCAAGCGTTTTAACTAGCAGTACTGATTCCACCATTTAAAATGAAATGCTTGTACATACCTTATGTCTACCTCAAGTCACAGAGGCCTGGGGTGCCATTTCATAGAATCCTAAGAGGAATTGCATCCTCCCAGGATGCAGTCTGGGTAGAAGAAAGCTCAGTTTACATGCTTTCTTCTTTCCTCTGGACCTGTTTGGATTCTGGAGTTCAATGAATGGGAAAGGAGGGAGAGCGAAAAAACCAAACAAAAAACCCAACCTTAATTGGATTTAAAATGAAGAATGAAAAGTAACATATGAAATACTTGCTTGAAATAACAGGATAGTGGCCTCAGTGATCCAGAAGGTTCTTTCCACTCCTGTGCTGCCATGAACCATGCGAAATTCAACCACTGTAACTCACAGATCCCCAAGAGGCAATTTGCCTCTTGAAGTAGAAGGTCATCTATCTAACTCCTGTCCACCAATGCTTGGCTTTCTGGCAGTTCAGCTTTCTATACAGACATCTGCTTGCCCTTGAAATTTTAAAAGATGAATTCCACAGCACATTTATACCTTTGTACAATTTTACATTTCATTTAGTTTCAGTTACTGTTTACTTATTATTTCCCTATTTCCAGGATTTCCCTCTTTTGAAACCTCATCTCCAATCTCCTTTAACCCCTTCTACAAATTCAGACAACTCCTCAGGTCTGCTTTGGTGAAGTATTGATCCACCTGGGTCAGAAGAGAAGTACATTTTAATAATTTGGATTTTTTGGTTTTTCCTTATATGGTCTAATATCTATGGCTGAGTACAGACATTCTGGCAGGTTAGGAGGAGGTTAGGTCATGCTTAAAAAAGTCACCTGATCTATGGTAAGTTGGGAATTGATGGCTGGCATGGGGGAGGATTGGAGGAGCAAGCAGGCTTGGGGGTCTGTCAGGGGTGTACAGGGGGATTAGGATGGCAGAGAAATTGGAGTGGGGGCAGGTAGGGTCCATGGAGGTGGGGGTGCTGGGGTCTAGGCAGGGCCAGGGGGGATCATAGGGTCCGCAGCGGGGCTTGGGGTGGTGGGCAGGGACTCTCTTAGGGGTTATTTTTAGTCTCCCTGCCCCCAAACAAACAACTCCCCTGGTGGGCCTACCTCCCCATCCTTCCTGCCCATCCCAATGCCCTGACTTACTTCCTTAGTTCCTGGTATCAGTGAATACTGATAAAACTGGCACCAGGAGCAGCTTGTGGGATGGGGGGGTTGGTGGGCCCAGGTAGGAAGCTGGCTAAAAGCACAGCCCCAGGGCTGAGGCCAGCATCTGAGTTTTCCCAGTCCAAGGGCTATGGTGGGAAACCGAACAGAAGTTCAATTAGATCAGTCTCACTGGACCCAAGCTAAGTTAGACTACTTAGAAGGTACACTCAACTTAGATTGGGTCAGCCATTTTCAGACCAAACCAACTGTCCTGAGCTTCTGTCCAGTTTGCACGTAAATCCACCTAACTAGTGTAAGGTCCACACCAGGGCAAACTAAGTTAGATTGGTGGCCATTTTTAGGATGATCTAACCTCTCCAAACGTCTGTACACAACCTAAGTCATTAGTAATATTAATATTGTCTAATTAAACTCCATTTTGAGAGTCTCCACAGATTTGTTAATGAGAGATTTCAAATGCTGCTGTGTTAATGCTGTGAATTATAATCTAAGATGAAGTTTCTGCATTTTTTGGGATACGCAATATGTTTAGCTTAGCTGAAGCTTGTCCTGAAAATGTACAGTTTTTTTCATTGTCCCTTGAAGTGCCAGCAAAGGTGACAGCACGAGTTGTCTTTTGTTCCAGTCTAAAAGTCAGTCATTTCCATTAGTTCATATTGTTCTTTTTGAGGAGCTGGCTTTCATTTTTCACTTAAGAGAAACTGTCAAAGAGTTTAGTCCCAAAAAGTAATTCACATAAACATTTTATGGTTTGATGGGGAATATCCGCTGGACTGTTTAAAAAAAATCCATCAATTATTGCCTTTATCTTCTTTTACATTTCTCCTTTAAGCCTACCTCTAGCTCTGTTCCTACAAATTATTGCTCTCTGGGTATGGTAATAGGACAAGCAAAGAGCCTGTTTTTTGTTCAGCTCTTCATGTTACTGTTCTTTCACCCTGCCTTCTAACCCCAGTCTCTGTCTGTTGTATCAACAACTCGTGGTGTCCTTCTTGATGCCTAGTTCGCGAGATCTCTGTGGAAGGAACGTCTTTATTACTGGTCTGGAGAACAGCTAGAAAAAATGGGTCCTTGGCTGGGCTTCCTAGCTGCTACCACTACCTGAACAATACATAACTATAACAACATTGTAAGTAATTGGCAGATAATTAAAACATAAAGTGATATTTATAGAGACCTTACTTTCATGGTCCTTTCTCTGTCTGAGTCTGTTGAGAAAAGATTCCTATGAGAGAACTTTAGTTGCACTGTGCCATTTTCTTACCATTTCTAGTTTCTTCACAGGGTATTTCCAAAGCTTGGAAGAAAAGGGAACCTGCAAAGCATGCTGGGATGCATCCTTTTGTTCCCCCTGGCAGGATGCTTTTAGCACTGCAGCCAGTCTCCAGAGCATGAAGAAAGCATTTTGGATGCTTGTAAAGGTTTCATCTGATTGAATTTCAAATGGCTTAAACTAAATGGTTGAACTTCATTCGGTTGAACCGTACAATTGTACACACCCAGAGCTAAAGAAACACATGCATCCTAAAAACAGTAGTCCCCTGAGTCCCATGGAAAAGTCTGCAGCAGAAGCAGAGCAGCACAGCTCTAAGAAAGTCCACCTCCTGTCTTCTCATTCTTCAAAATATCTACAGGTAGAAGAAGCTAAAAGATGAGAAAAGGGTTAAAAAGCAATCCAAATACCAAGAGAGCCAAAAGAACAGCAACGTCTGCCTTGTATCCTCAGTGTTGTTTAGCTTCTGTCCTTTCTCTGTGAAAGTCCGGTCACCAAGGTAAGAAATAACCTATTCTTTAAAAAAATCATGTTTGTGAGCCTGGTGCTTTTGTTGTGATCCAACAGCCTGATGCTATAAGGTTGTAAATGCATTCAACTCCCACTAACTAATTCACAGTAGTTTCTGGAGTCCAGGGCATTCTATACTAAATGGTGACTCTCAGCACCACCTCTGTACTTTTTATGCAAAAGTCATGTCAAGCCTCAACCAAGATTAGGTAATTGTTACAGTAGGAAAAGGTTCTAGGATGGAGCAGCACGCTCACATAGCATGTTAGCAGCAGAACTGGGTTGAGCAAAAGGAGATCTCTAATTTTCTTACTTTTGTTTGTGGCTACAGTATTACCCTAATTCTTCCAGGCTCTATGGGGTACTTTCTGTTGATTACAGTGGCATCTACAAGTGACAGCTCAGACAGTCAAGAGCAGACTTCTCACTGAACTAAACTACTAGTTTTAATTGTGACCCAAGGTGTTTGGTATCTCTTTTTCTCCCCTTTTTCTTTCTCTCTTGCTCCCACCTTTTTTTTCTTTTTTTTTTTAATCTAATATAACACATTATACAGCACACAAGGAGCCTTGTAAGATTACTGTCTGAAGATGCAAGAATTGGTTAATTTTGCACCGTTTCTCCCTGTCATTATAATCTTTGCCACAAGAATGGCTACATTCTGTGAAATGTTCTGTTCTCAGTGCAGTCATTGTCATGTGAATGAGCTATCATAGAATTCTAATGCTTCAGATGTTTTATTCTTACATTCATGACATTTGTATTTCAGTGACAAAGACTACAGCAAGAAAAGGAATGGAAGAAATTTAATCCAGTCTCTTGATCATTTTTAAATTCTAATTTTATGGTCTTTTCTTTCCTAGATGCTGTAACATAGTTTCCTTCATGTAAAAAAAGGCTGTATTTAGAGTGAAAATGAACTGATGAAATCAAACCTCTGGGATGTTTGTACTTTAATGGCTTCTGCTTTAAAGATACCATATCAGTGCAAATTACTGATAGTTAAGAGAAAAAAAAGCCAAGGAAGTACTTGCTAGTCATTTCCACCTATAGAATATATTCTCTGTTAAAGCTGTAATGGACTACAGTGGATCTGGAGCATATATTGCATTGGTATAAAATAAAATATTGATTATGTTTCAGATGTTGATGTCAGCTATGGGCAGAAACAAGATACCCCAAAACAGGCTGGTAGGCATGCACTAATATCAGAGGAGGTAATCAGACCACAATAGTGTGCCATCAATCAATCCAACCATGAAACATCATGGCATTTAGAACCCAGTTCTTCTCTTGCTGAGTTCAATGACAAAATTACCTTGGATTTTAATGGGGCCAGGATCAGGACCTCAATCTGATGTGTCCAACCCATGCTATGCCATTTTGTCATGCCAAATGTCTCAGTAGTGCTTTGTACACACAACAGTTCAGACAAGCCAGTTAAATTTTCTTTCTTCATCTCAAATGCTCTTTAAGCTTAACTTGCAGTTTCTGCTGGACCTGGAAAATATAACATTTAGCAGGCAATTTTGTGTGGGTTTCTCAGTACACACATCAAGGGGTAAATTATTATGGCAGAGCAAACAAAACATTCCGATTTGCGGTGTTTTATTTCTGAAGATTTTTTCCAGCCATGGGTACATAATAATTGTTCTTCAATGATCTTTCCTACAGCGTGACCATAAAAAGGTGTCTGAGCTGTCAAAATGGTATTCGGATGGCTGACTGTCAAGGATCTGCTATAGCATCGCAACTGGAGATTTTAATTGCATTCAAACAACATGCTGCAAAGTCAAGAAGTGTATTTTTCTGTCTACATAATCTTTTAGAAAAGAAACTTTTAAAAAATATATTTTTTCCGTCTCAGTGTTGTATAATATTTTAATCTGTGTGCATGTCATACAATAACATTCTATCTCTCTTTCACTCTTTTTAAATAAATGTTTGCAGATTCCACTTTTGATACCTGAACTGCAAGGCCTCATTATTTCCTATTTCTAGAGGTTAGAGAGTTTTAATGTCAAAATGTAATCTTTGAGATAGTTTCATTTGCCTAGCCTAACCTCTTTGATCAAATGAGTACCTTTTTTACTTTTCCAAATACTAGACTCTTAGGAACCATGCATTCTCTTAATCATCGCTCAATTTCTTTTATCCATGTTCCTTTTTTCCCACTCTCATAACAAGACTGTAGCTCAGACCTGCAAGATCTGAACTCTAGTCCATATTTTTAATGTCGTGGTTCTATAGATAATATATTTTTTTGATTTTAGTTCACAGGTAACCTACTTAAAGATATCTAGATATGTATTTTAAATTCTTAGATAAAATGTTCAAGTAGTTGATTTTAACTTGTAACAACAAAGAATTCAAAAAAGAAATCCATAGGGAACTTACCTAACAAGTACAAGGTTTTATATTTTCTACCTGTTTCACAGGGTTTTATTTTATGGGGATCTCCCTATTTTCATACAGTTTCTTTTGGTTTCAACTTCCCTTTAATATTTGTCTTTACCTTGAAACATAAAACAGGCTGATGATATCTAAGGAGCAGCTACAGGGTTGGTTAGGTGCACCTGGAGTGTTTTGTTTAGTTTAGTTAAGATAAGGGTAATTTGGGTATTGTGTCTGCCATCCATACCACCAGCATAGGTGGTACTGCTCACACTGAATGTCACTATTATTGAAATGAGAACCTCAGGGAAAAAAAACCTGGAAAGGCAAAGTATTATCTTTATGGCACTGGACAAAAGCAGCCCCAACCTTTAAAAAAATTACCTGAGGATTTAAACACATGACTCACAAATATTTAAATGCTTTGCTATTGCTCCCCCAATTCCAACACCCACTGTGCCATGAGTCCTACTAACATTTTCAGTGCTCTCAGTATTGTCATGAATGTCAGAACCTGCTTGGTTATATTATAAAGTAGTCGATTAGGAATGATTTTTTTTGATAGACCGTCTTCTGTATATGGTGCCGTACCCTGTCATTCCTCCCTCACTAATTCAGTATCCTTTGTGTAAGAAAGGACATGGAAAGTGAAACACTTAAGCAGCTGTAAAAGAGGGTCAGAACAACTTGCTATACTTCAGCTGAACTGGTATATGTGTTTCAGCTGTCCAGTCCTAAGCCACATCAAGCAAAACTAAACTGCAGTACTTTTTCCCTTGCTTCATTCAGGTACAAATTACTGCAAGTTAGCTTAGTTTACAGTGGGTTACAAGCAGGCAGGTAAAAGTGTTACACTGGATTAACTGACATCAGTTACCAAGCAATACATTTCCCCCTCCCCTTACACTACTGTAATTGTACATCTGTCCTTTTCCAAAGTTGCTGGAGATCTTGTACACAAAACAAATTTCATTTCAGTTGTTGGTTATTTTTGGCTCAGTGAGACAAATGAAGTAGATGAACCCCACAGAGAACAATCTACATTTGAGATTGTTTCTTGTTCTCTCTCTCTCTGCTTGGCAGGTAAGCCTTGTATGCTTCTCCAGGTGGCCCAAACAAACAATTTACATTTCAGGCCAAATTACAAAAGCAGTGATTCTCAACCAGGGTGCTGTGGCACCCTGGGGTGCTTTTAGACCCTTTCAAGGGTGCCTTAGGGTGTCATGCAATGTTAACACTGTTAAGTGTGCAAACATGATTTGCTAAATAAACCCAGAGATTTCACATAGGAATCCACAGTGTTAAAAGCATTCTGACATGGGGTGACCTTTCTACATTCTCTGCAACAGAAATCATGTAATCTTATTCTTCCATAATTCAAAAGCAAATGAAAACTAAGAGCTGACATTTTCCAAGGAGTATTTAGTGTCTAACTAGTGGCATGTTGAGTCTAAAAGGGTTGAGAATGTCTGGACAAGAGAATATCGGTGATGGTGTGAAGTTTGTTGAAAACTGACCTGGGCTAAATGCTTGGATAGTGCAAGTATCGGAAGACAGCATGAAGGACGCACTTAGAGTTGATTATATGTTCTACATCCAATTATTTTCTAAAGGCTCACTGTCTCAATTGTTTAATATTTCAGTCTTTTGGAGACCTGAGAAAGACCCTGAGAGCACCCATTAAGACACAGCCACATTTTGCCAAGAATTATCTGATTATTGTTTTTTCAGATGCAAAGAACAAAATAAGCATATTGGAAATACTCCATTTTTGATTAACAAAACATCAATCAAAGAACAAATATAACCTATTCACAAGTTAAACACTTGAATATCTCTTTCATTGCAAGAGCCTCCATCCTAAATCCTCTCAGCAATCTGCCCTTCCCCTTGTTTTTTGCCTGCCTGAGTTATTGCAGCCCTGTCCTTCAAGAGATGCAATGTTGCAACCAAAGCTACAAAATCACGAGTCTGCATCCCAGAATTCATGGGGCAGACTTAAAATCATAAGATCAAAAACAGTAAGAAAGTTTGGATTCTTCTAATTTACCCTTCTTAAAAATCATGTTGATGTTATGTTTTCAAGCTTCTCTCCGCAAGCATGAGGACAAGAAACATTTGCATTTTAAAATGAAGATGGAACTTCCAAAATAATACCTGACACAAAGGGCTACAGGTATATGCAATTTATCCAGTAAGATACACTTTGTGATAAAATCACAAAAGATAGTAACACTGATGACTCAAATAGAGTATCAGCTGTTTCTAACTATCTATAAAAAACCCCACAAACCTGCACCGCAACTCACAACAAGCAGTTTTCCATGATTTAATTGACTATATTAGCGACTTCAAATTCATCCTGGGCTGGGTGTGAACTGTGAGAGGTCCTCGAAAGCCAGACCTGTGAGGCCAGTGCAGTGCTGTAGTGGGAGGGAGGCAGCAGGGTGACTGCCCTGGGCACCAAAGTGAAGGGGCGGCAACAGGCACTGCCCAGCCAGGGCCGGGTGTGGGACTAAGCCACAAGTGGCTCATTTGGGGGGGTGCAGGGACAGGGGAAGGGTGGCTCCTGGGATTCTGAAGTTCAAGGACTGGCTACCCAGCGGGAATAGTATGGCAGGCACCAGGGAAGTCTCATGGGTGAGAGCTATTCACAGACTGAAGCTAGTTTGTTGTGCAGCAGAAGTGCGGTACTGCAAGAGCAGCCGTAGAATCAACCACCTGGCTGAGGCTCAGCTGGCCCTCTTGCCGATCTAGTTACCCAACCATAGTGCTAGGGGCAGCAGCATGGTCAGGCAGCAGCAGGGCAAGTAAAGGATGTATCTGCATGGCTGTCACTCACCCCCCTGCCACTTATGGCTAAGTCTGCCCATCAGGAGCCAGAGCCCCCAAATTCTGTGGCAGGCAATACCCCACTAGCCCCACCCCCAACTTCCGGTAGCCCACTGGAAAACTAGCAGCCTGGATGAAAGGCTTCCTCAGGCTGGATCTGGTCCATGGGCAACATATTTGACTTCTATAGTCTATTAATTCTGTTAACAGAAGGTGAATGGCTAGAAGTAATCCTAGAAGTAATCCTGGAGCAGAGCCATGTACTTAGTCATGTTAGTCTGAAGCAGCAGCATAACTGGGGCAGAGCGAGCAGGGCCCTAGCCCCTAGCACCAACTGTGAGGGGGATCCCAGTATGGCCCCCTTCTCCCCAACGAGTCTTTGGTATGACAAGAGCACAGCCCCTGCTCCACCCTGCAAGCCCTGAGCAGTCCCATGCCCCATAATGTATTTGTAGAGCAAGAGGAGGGTGGAATGGCACCCTTCCCCACCCAGGAGACTTCACCATGGGCACAGCCCTGCCCAAAAAACTGGGGGAGGGAGAATGGGGCAACAGAAACAGTCCTTGGAGAGCCCACATCACTGCCTGTGCTTCAGCCACAGCAGCATGAGTTCATGCAGCTGCAGCTTGCTGTTCAAGGGAAGACAGCAGAGAGACTCAGCAAGTAAGAATCCTTTCCCTCTCCCCCTTGCTCTCTAGTGGTCACCATTTATCATCGTCCCCACCCCCAGCACTGAAAACGCCTGTTACACCTCTGGTTTGAAGCCAGGCAGCAGGGTTGATTTTTACCTTATAACGAGCTCAGAATCACAAAAGTTCCTGCTATAAATCTCTGATTTAGTCAGTCTATAAGGTGCAAATCTACTCTGCCTTCTAGCAGAAATACTCCCACTCAGCTACTCCCAATTGTATTAAAATCCTACCAGGTATATAGGAAGGCAGATGTCTTTAATTTACAGGCATAGCGCACAGAACACAGACTCACAGTCATGTACACATCTGTAAAATCAGGATAATAAAACACACATCACAGGCCTCAGAGGCCAAATTCATTAATATTTCTCAAAAACATATGGAGATCTTGGGATAAAAGGCACAATAAAATTACAACATGGTATTACAACTTCGTATTAAAATAAAGAAAATACTATAAGAAAAGTTCTTTTTACAGTGAAGTACCCTTGCAATAGTCCTGTAATGTTGTCCACCTAGTCCAGAATTTTGTGCCTGTGATGAACATGAAAAACACCTATAAAGGACAATGTTGGAACAGCGCGGCCATGATGGAAGTTATAAATTAGAAAATATATAATACCTTTACATATAAAGAATAAAAAACAAGACAAATGGGCAAAGAATCATAGAGACAAGAATGTAGAAGATAACGAAGAGGATGAGAAGAGAAAAAAAGGAAGTCAAGACCAATAGTAAAACCAAAGAAGAGCAAAACCATTGAAGAAAAGAGGAATGAGGGGCCCAATTCTACAAGAACCTGTATACCTTTGACTAGGTGCTGAACATCCTGAGCTTGTGCTGACTGTCAGTGAGAATTGGGGACACTCCTCACTTTGCTATAGCAAAAGGGGGTGAGAACAATAGAAGACAAAAGAGAAATTGCAACAGTGAGGGAAGCAATAAGGTAGGAGTGGGAAGGTATAGCAAATAAAAAAGGAAAACAAGAAGCAGAAACAAGATCAGAGTGAAGAAAAGCACATGAAAGAAAAAAGGAAGAAAAATTCCAGTGAGGTGGAAGCCTGGGGGTTACCTGGAGAAAGGAAGGCACAAGAAAGTATACAAGAAAAAGAAAGCTGGGAAGAAAGAGACAGAGCACAGTAGGGACAAATAAATGAGAGCCAGAAACAGAATGGTAATAAATAATAATTTTGTAACCTTTAACTTATATCAGGGGTGAATTGTTGCAAAATTGCCTATTAATGGAATTTTAAACTCCCCGGGAGAAGCTGGTGCCAGCCACTATATGAGAGGCTACTATACTAGATGGACCATTGGTCTAACGCAGTATGGCAGTTCTCATGTTCTTTCTCTTAGCAGGACAAAGATGTGCAATACTTTAATTATATCATTTATTTTATTTCATTTTTCTATGGCAAAAGTTCAAGTCTCTCTGCAACACCAGGTTAGTCTGGAAAGTTCATAACCTTTCATGTTTCCATTCGCTTCGTGTCTGCTAGTATGGCCAAACCAGAGAAAACCAGGTTAAGTAAAACAATTGGCTGCTCCATTTATCTACCTGCCTGAGATTACAGAAAGGTAATAATAGACTGAAAGATGATGTGGAACCAGCCAAAATGGAGAGAGAGCTACTGGATGTACTGCTCTCCTCTTACTGCCGGGAGTAAGACAGGGAGCTCTGCTCTTCATTTTTCAGAGGAAGTTTCTGTTCTCTCTTTTTTTTAACACCTGTTTACACTTATTTGCTCATCTCTCACTGCATCAATTCCTGACCTCTGCTCTTTGTTAGTGACACCAGATTAAGAGATAAACTTCTTGCAGAAATGGTCTCCCTATATTCCCCTATAAGTGGAAGGCCTTCCCAGAACCCACCTGTACAGTCACTATTACTCACTATTACCCCAGTAGTAACTGGGGAAGCTGGCAGGGTGGGAATGAGCACCAGCCCTGGACACTGACTGAGGTGGAGCATAACATTTGCAGCTGCTGCTGTTGCCAGCCCAGTGCCATTGCTAATGGCAATGACCCAGCCACAGCCACTTCTCTGTATACCACTGCTACCCAGAACTTCCCAGCTAAGCTTCTGGCTCCCTCTTTCAAATTTTGACAGAAGTTCCCACTTCTACAGTAACACTCTCAAGAAAACCACTCATGCAGAATGGCCTAGGCTGAGCAGCCTGCAGAGACAGCTGCATTTTAGTTTATCTTTTATAATTTTAAAATGCTTTAAAACCATCAAGCCAGGCACAAAGCGAAACGACGTACCTTTAAACCATGTGATCTTATTACTGGGATGCTTGCATTCTCATCTTACTTTCCCCCTGTTATTTGATACACTACTTTGTTGTCTCCTGCTTCAGTTTAGATCCACATATTCAGAGAATCATAAGTTTAGAAGTGGACATAAGGGTCATCCAACTGCCTGAATAGATGAAAACTTTGCTATTCCTAAAGAGTTCCAGATAAGATGCATATCCAGCCTCTAATACTGCTTGTGTAGTCCCCCATTGATCTCAATGGAGCTCTGTATAGACACTGATTTAGCCAGGTGAATATAACTGTAGGATTGGGCTTTAAATTGTGATCAGGTCATGACAAGGACTGTAGGTGTTTATATACCTTATCCGCAAGTGGGGGTGGCGCTTTAATTAGAGCAGCTCCAGAAGCTGCTGTAATTAAAGTGCCTGGACCATCTCATGTATCAGCATCCCCATGCTTAAAAATGGTGGTGGAGGTGCTTTAACTAAAGCTCATCGAAGGCACTTTACTTCAAACGCCTTTGTGTGGGGACACTGATATATGTGATTCTGGTGTCTGCTGCACCACAGTAATTAACATGCTCCAGCAGACTCAGTTAATCAAGTCTGCTTTGACACAGAGCAGCCTTGCTGCACATGTGTAGGTGCCCTGTATTTCTACAGTGCTTAGAAGAATGGGTCCCCAATCCCAATTACTATAATACAAATAACAGTAAAATTATACAGGTTTTGTGTAGATGCACCTTTTACATCATTCAAACAGGACAAAACTATGAACTTATTACTATTTAGGGGGAATGCATTAAGCTGGTGATCTTGTATATTAACAGTACATAGACCTTATAGGACCCATGGGCCCTTCTGTTTCACAGTACAGGAATTGGATTTGAACAGAAGTTCTTCCTTTTTTCATATATTCATTTTAGACATAGAAAGTATGGGATATGACCCTGTGATAATTTCAATAACAAAACAACCATACTTATGAATGAGAGTATCCTATTAAAGAATATTTTGAAGGAAACATAAATGCACAGGATGATAAACCTTGTTCTTTAAGCTAGAAATAAGGCCAGAAGCAGTGGCTCAGAAGAGGCAATAAAAAGAGTGGTGCAATTATGGTGGTAAGCTGTGAAGCCTCCACTCTCTGATACAAAGCACAATGTCTACCTTACACCAAATGCTGCTGGCTCACTCTTAATTGGCCAATTGCCATTATACTCATACTCAGAAATTCTATATTTCAGTGTTTCAAAGATTAACTGCAGCTGGCTTCCACCCTCCCCCAATTCATTCATGGGTAGCTTTGAAAGGTGGTCTGCTTTGACATGAACATCATTAGACAGAAGAGGGGAAGAAAAGTATCAATATCAGAAATGAGCAATGGCAGGAAAAGAATGTGGCAGAAAAAGAAAACAATTAGAAAGAGCCTGGCATCCTGAAAAAGAAAAGAAAAAAATTATCAATGGCAAGTTGGACTAGCATAACAGAAAGGCAAATTTGAACACCTTTCCCAGTCAGTATCCAGCTTTATCAAAGAAATCAAGTAGAAGAACCTGCTTGTAAAGACTCCAATGAGAGTGCCTAATCTGAGAGTTCTTGGTCAGGGAGATAATGATCTAGTCAACTTTTTCGGCTAATGATGCAAAGATTAAGCTCAGCCCAGCTGAACTCAGGGATCAGGAGGTATCATTACTTTAAAGCTCCTTCTCTGATTTTTACCAAAGTTCTCAGAAAACTCTTTCCAGGGATGGAAACAGCATACACAGTTTCATAAGAAGTGATGACTTTCTTGTGAACAGGAGTGGAGGTAAGGATCACAAATTATGTTTATAGTGGAAACTAGTCTCAGCCTTAACTATGAAGCAGTTACCGCTGCTTCATAATATTCTTGCAGGAGCTGGCCAGCAATGGCTGGAACAAAAAAAAAACAAAACTTTGTGCATCATCAACAGGATTTTCAGAAATACTAGGCACCAGCCCATCTCTGCTTCCAGTGAAATCAATGGTAAAATTCCTATTGATTTCAAAGACATCTGAGTTAAGCCAATGCTGAGAATTTATGAAAATCCCACTCTCAAAGGTTTACATGCTATTCAATTATACTGGATATTATTGTAAGTAATCTTTGTTGTGTTCCACAATTTGCCTGTTACACTGGCCATTCTGCTTATTTGTAATGGCAAAAACAATTCTAACTGAAATAAAATGTCAGTGTTTTTAAAACTCCATTTAATTCTATTTTGGATGTCAACAACTGATTCTTGAAATGCTGCAGATTCAGTTTAGAATATTTTGCTAACCTTTTCTTTGGTTTCAATTCTTGGGACCACACTTCCAAAATTTCACTTTTAGGTTCAAACTCACTTAAAAGTTCAAAATGAATTTCAGCCAAATCCAATGAGCATTATCTGGTTTATGTTCAAATCAGCCCATAAACTGCTCAAAATTGGGCCCAGACTCTCATGACAATTGGCCTAAGATCTGCAGAAAAGCAAACTGAAGAACATGTTTAAATGCACTGAGGTTCAATATTTTACAGTTGATAAAGAAACCTGAAACAAACCAAATTTCAGTTTGTTTGGGGTTCCACCCTAGAAGTTTGTTTTTTTTATCATCTTCTCAAATGTATAATAATTTTTGGGGGAGAAATTGCATTGAAATGTTTTTTTTCCCATACTTTTCTCCCTGGCTGCTATACATTGTAATGAATTACCAAAGATATAGATTACAGAGTAGGAGAAGAAAATAGAAGGTTAGGAGGCCTATTGGTGGTTGCAGAGTGCAAGCAGATTTGTTTCAGGCTCACGTTAGAGTATGGAACGTGGAATCAGAGAGTAGGATAGACTTTTTAATCAAAAGTTTCAGACTGTGAAAAGGGTTGGGGGTTTTTTTAAGATCAACTCTTTTCTTAATGTAATTGGTAGAGGAATATGAGAACCTCTGAAGCTTTGTATAGATTAGTTTGGATAAACACACCAAAAGTTAGATTAGTAAACTGATTTCCAGTACTTCCTTTCATTTGGACAGGGAAGAGTCAGTAAAATGTTTTGTATACTACAGGAAGAACGTTGTATGCACACTTGTGATTTTCAGCTACATAAACCAGTTCATGAACATGCACGTTTTAAAAATATGTAACTATGGCTTCAAAACAGATCTGCTAGCATCCAGTAGAACAGTAAAACTAACTTAGAAACCTGAGAGTGTAAGCCAAGAAGAGTCAAAACACACAAGGGAGTGATGCAGAACTCACTGGGGTGTTAGATTCCATAGAAATTACCTTGGAAACCCAACAGGGTGGATTTTAAGAGAAACTTATGTTTTCTATACATTTTAATCCATTCCAGTGAATTCTATAGCAGCTGCATATGTGATCCTCTTTTAAATTCTATGGACTAATTTGAAAACCTATTGCACTGTTACCATTTTCTATTAAATTCTACAGGAGTATTCCTTAAGTGACCACAGAAATGGGTTGAGTTTGGGTGGTTCAGAGAAAGGGTTACGTTTGGGCTAATTATTATGTAGTTTAAAACTCTTCACACACTCTTGACCTGAGTTTGTATGCGCCAGAGTTACTTGCTTAGTATTATATCATACCTATAAAAGTGGATATCATAGAAATCATGGAAAATTAGGGTTGGAAGGGACCTCAGGAGGTCATCTAGTTCAATCCCCTGCTCAAAGCAGGACCATCTCCAACTAGATCATCCCAGCCAAAGCTTTATCTAGCTGGGACTTTAAAACTTCCAGGGAAGGAGCTTCCACCACCTTTCTGGGTAGCCTGTTCCCGTGTTCTACCACCCTCCTAGTGAGAAAATTCTTCCTAATATCACACCTAAACTTCCCTTGCTGCAACCTGAGACCATTGCTCCTTGTTCTGTCATCTGCCACCACTGAGAACAGTCTAGCTCCATCCTCTTTTGACTCCCCTTCAGAGAGTTGAAGGCTGGTATTAAATTCCCCCTTGGTCTTCTGTTCTCTAGACTAAATAAGCCCAGTTCCCGCAGCCTGGCCTCATAAGTCATGTGCCTCAGCCCCCTTACCATTTTTGTTGACCTCTGCTGGACTCTCTCCAACTTGTCCACAGGGAAGGCCCAATTTTCCTCCTATTTGGATCAATGGCAAAATTCAAACTGACTTTAGTGAGGGCAGGGCCAGACAAAGTTTAGCAGATGGAGATAATTAGAATATACTAGTTAATGAGATGATTTTTGACCTGAGGAAGAATGTCTTGCATTCGAAAGCTTGTCTATCTTTATCCCAAGTACAGAGTGGGTCCAGTAAAAGGTATCACCCTAAGAAATCCTTGCATCTCACGTTGTTTTTTAGTTAAATTCTGTCTCACCAAAGATAAATATGTCAAGCTACAAACTAAACAGAGGGCAGTTCTACAACAGAATCACATTAATTACACAAGTATGTGTGCATAGACATTGATCTGTTACAGTGTGTGTGCCTGGAAGAAAGCAAAAAGGAGTTTATCTGCAGCTGTTAACCCAAAGAAACTCTAGGAATCTGTTGGTTTATCCTGCTGCAGAGCAAACACTTATTATACTGGAGCACTTTCTTTCACTTCAGTAACAGCCACACAGGCATCATGCTGGTACCCAAGAATGTCCTCATCCCAAAGAAACAGAGAGTTACTGAGTATACCAACCTGAGGACTGTATTGACATCCCAACATGAGAAGTAGGTTCTCATTGTCAGCTAGGGAAGGAATTTAACATGGCCACATGAGCTGAAAGTGTGTCCTGAGCTAACAGCTTTGTTCTGGAGCTCAGCCAGGGAAAAGAACAAGGCTCATTAAGTTAATGCCTACCAATGTCAGTGGCTCCTCTGGGGGGGAGGGAGTGGTATTTTGTTTGGGACTTAACGCTCAGATCTAAGCAACAACTCCTGCACGTTTCAAGGAAACAAAGGACAGCTATGAGCAAAGTAAGTCAACACTTATTTTATGGAATGCTGGATACAGTGCTTTATTTATGGGACAAATTTGTATGGTTTTTGGTAGGTAAATAATATGCATGGTGGCCTCAATATTTACTCTTAATCTGTTTAAATGTTTCTTAGTAGATCCATGCTAGATGTGGGCTGTGGTACAGCAGGAACCAAATAAGAGATGCCCTTTAAAATACAAAATAGATGGCTGTCTTACCTTCAAAAATGTAAAGATCAGTGACAGACCAATACAACACAATTGTATTTTTGCTTTCAAACAGTCCCTGTCATTTCATAATCTGTCAACTGCATTGTTAAGGGGTAATGTCAACTTAATCACTTCCCTCACTGATAGTTTTACCTACTGTTCGTGGTTACAGGAAGCTTCAGACCTGCCTTGTGAAGCAGGCAGTCTCGCTGAGCAGAACCTCACTGAATCTCGTGGGGCTCATCCAGGCGGGCAGTCTGAACACAATGCAGAATAGGGGCTTAAAATCACTTCAACTCAGAAAATTATTTCTGTAATTTAAGATTTTGCAAGCTCGTCTTATTCCACTGTTTCTTCCTCACTCAACCTTCTTGTTTTATGGGGTTTTCACACAAGAACAAGGAGAATGAGAGAGAAAATTTAAAATAAATGAGAAAATATAACCTTAAACACATGCAAAATAGCAGAGAGAAAGAGAGAGAGACCCAAAGTCTGGGGCCGTACCTGAAACTATTACCTATTAAGGGACTGACGATCAGCCAGCTGTACATAAGAGATTGCATTACAGATCATTATAAACATTGCCATGCCATTGCCATGAACAAAATAGTTCAGAACACATTCTAACTTTTACTATGGTACAGTTGTGCTTACTAAGATCTAAATAAAACAGGGGCCTCAGTTACATAGACTCTCATTCTTCTGTTCTACAAATGCCTAATCTACAGGGTTGGGGTATGGTTCATGATTTTGCCATTGTATAGATTCTCCTGCATCTGTGACAGCATCCATAGCCTCTTAGGACTAAGGCAATCCTTAAAAGCTGCAGGTTTCTTCAAATAACTGTAGACAGGTTTTAAGGGAGCTTACTGAAAGACACAGATACTAAGGCTGACAACCACTAAGAGGTGAAAAGATAGAAAACAGAAGTACTTCTGTAAACAAACAGTCACACCTCTAGAAGCATGTGAACATAACACAAGAGCAGCAATATTGATTATTAGATAGCATTTGACACCATTAACAGATAAGCTCTTAGGCCAAAGTTGTTGGTTATCACGTATGTATCACCACACACTACTTTAGCTTTAATAGTCACTCTGACAGAGAGAAGGAGCAAGGCAGACAGACAAATGATTTTACAAAAGGGAAGGAAAGGTTCTAACCTTTAACACAATCAACAACTTCCTGTTCAAATTTTCATGACATAAAAGACGTACAAACTAACAAAACATCCTTCATGGAAAATTACCGAGTTCAAAAATAATTTCACACTGACTGAGCAGTGTAGGTTACTGCAGGAAATACTAAGGGAAAGAAGAAAGTCATTAAGATACCTTTGTTAAGGAATTTCTAACTTGTCAGCAATATATGCCTTTTGTTCTTCAATCTTGTAGGTTAATAAAATCAAGGCCAGTTCCCTTAGAGATGTTGGAGCTATTAGATATCAGTAAAACTTAATGTACCACAGGGACTGTGTAAGAAAAAATGCACTTAATTGAGTGTTCAGAGCCAGAGCCACCCATCCACCCACCCAGCATAAGTATATTCTGGCAATTGAGATGTTATTATTGCCAAGGCTCTTCCATATGATGTTATAAATGCATCTTTTCTGAATGAGCGTTCTGAATATGTGCCTGAAAAGATGGCTGTGCTCTGAAAAAGAATTGCAACTCTCCTTTTGCATTTTTTATCCTCCAATTCATTAGAACAGTGTCTTCATTAGTTAGATTATACTTGCAATGCATATATAACTAAATCTAGAATGAGTGGCTTCCCAAAATGAGAAATACTCTATATTTTGTATGGTGAATCTGCATTTTTCATTTATAATAAGCATCCGAACATATTTTTCTCTTTCAAAAGGAGGTTTCCCTAGAGCTCAGAGACATTTTCAAGCAAAACTGAAGTATCATCAACAGGCATGGACTGGTTAACCTGACATCAATCCTGGTCAAAGACATGGAAATGCTGATATAGGATGCAATCAGTAAAGAATTAAAAGATGTCAGCATAATTGAAGCCAATCAACATGGTTTTATGAAAAACGGGTCTTTTCAAACTAATCTGATATTGGCCTTTTATGAGATTACAAGGTTGCTTGATAAAAGTAACTATGTTAATATACATTAGTGTATAGAATAATGCACATAATTTGACAACATCTAGTTTACAGGAAAAATAATTAATGCCTTTTATCCACTGCACTTGCTAACACCTTTTATCACAAGATCCCTATCAGATATTTCAAGGTTATTCTACATGCGTCCATGTATTTCTATCTTTAGTCAGGCAAACATCTGGATCCACCTTCATTTTGGTAAAAATCCCCCTTGTCTAAGCAAAAGTTCCATACGTTCTTCCTTCTTAAAATGGGGGCACTTCAACCAGGATCACTTTATATTTCTCTCTTAGTTGCATGCAGGCTTTCCTACTTTAATTCCTTATCGTATATGCCCTTAAAGATCGGAACATCTTTGACTCCATTGTGTTTCCCCTTACAAGCTCTGCCCCATAAGCCTATGTATTCAGTAATATTGCATGCCTACTTCCAAATCAGAGAAGCATCAGAAAGCAATGACAACATGCTCTGTGGTTCATGCACTGGACTAGGATTCTTCAGATCTGGGTTGTGTTCCAGATTTCCTATGTCCTGACCCCTCTCTGTACCTCAGTTTCTACCTTTAAAGTGTGGATGATAATTCTTCCCCACTTTCCATGAGGAGGGTGGGGAATGGGGGATTCATTAATTTGTGTGAGGTGGAATATGTAGGGTGGAATTCAATAGAAAATGAAACCTATAAATAAAAGCCACAAGAAAAGGTGCATTAAGATTCAAAATAAGCTATGTTAGGGGGTAGAGGTCAGCACTGAAATAAATTTGGCTGGAGGCATTTCAATTTTGAGATAAGAGATGTTGAGGTGGTTAAGGGAAACTGATTAGATTAGTCATTTATATTCATTGGCAGAGAACGTTAGTGTATGGAAGGGGCATCAGCAAGGGGGATGCTGTTAACTCACATGTAACTATTAATAAAAAAGATGTGTCCATCATCACCAGAAAGTGAAAACTGTAGCATGTTTCAAGCTTTCTATTACTCATTAGTGGGCACCCTGCTTCTCTCACCAACTCCTCCAACCTGGCTTCCAACATTCAAGTTCCCATTAACAAGCTAACTCTTCTTGTTCCTCATTTGGTACAGAACACAAGACATGAGATGTGGATAGTGTACTGGACTATACCTATTTCAGGACCTGTGTGATCATTTATGGGCTTGCTAATCATTTGAGGGACATTTACTATAAAACATGTGAGGTAAGAAAATAATTTATTTGCCTGACAAGCTTTTGTTAATAAACATGGGCTCCATATTATAAGAGTTACGGTGTTGGTTGCATGAGTGTTTCTTGGCACTCTCTAAAAAATTCCCTGAAGAGTGGGCTTCCCTTTTCAGAGAGGGTGTAGAGAACCTCTGTCTCCAGAAGTAAATCTGGGAGCAAATTTAGAATGGAGTATACTTAAAGATTTGGAGGAAAAGTGAAACATATAGCTGTACCAAGGCAGGAGAAGGGACTTCTGCTTCAATGTAAATCAGGTTCTTTCTGAGCTCAGACCAACATCAGTGTCAAGGCCTCTTCCTGGCTGTCCAAACCCACCCAGAAGTAAATTACAGAATCAAATAACGTGCACGTGTGCATAAGCAGAGGAGCCCACTTGTCCACTTACTTTTTTGGTGAGAGCAGAATATAGGCTTTCACCAAAATATAAATAAAAAGTTCTAGCTCTTATGGTGGCCTTCCAAAACTGAACCAACTGTAAACCAATGCAGCATTGTTATTGCCAGTCCACAGAGAGACAGGACCACTGACTCTGCAGCTGCTCATCCGTCAGGCAGAAGGTAAAATTAAGGAGATGCTTTTAAATTCCACTGATGCACTTGAGCAACAGCTGCAGGAGGAATTTCTGAGACTGTAACATATATGTTATGGGTTATGTGAAAACAGAATAAATATCTAGATGCTGCAGAATTACCAATTATACATTGGGTGCAGAGAGCATTCATTTGGCTGGCCTTCCTGGAAAGGGTTAATTACATAATTACATGAACCTTCCTATATGCTTCTTTCCTATATAGACTGTAGAGTGACATGATATCTCAGGCTCATAGAATCCTCTAAGCTCAGACTTGAAAGCCCTGCAAAACACACGACTCACATCTAATTGTTAGCATTTATCATTTTTATATTCTGAGTATACTCAATAAAATGGGATTTACTCAGTTGATGCGACAGTTGAAATATTTTTTGCTTAGATGTAAGCAGGACGTTATGATCGCTCAATTCTCTGATTGGTACAGGCAAGTTACAGTACTGTATTTCAAGTACTGAGGTGTTACAAGGGAATAGATGGCAGAAATCTTTTGAACAATAACTTTGTATGCATAATATACACAGTTCTCTATACACATATTTGTACCCCCTTGAATTCTAATGAGAACCTGCCATGCCATCCTTACAGACATCTCGGAGTCTAAAAAATGAGACTGAAATATGGGGCTGTAATGATGAGTGTATGGCAGAGTCACAGGTTAAATTTTCTCACCAGTCTAACAGGAGTAGGGAGAGAGTGAGAAAGCGATAGTGCAAAAAGAGAGAGAGTTCCCTGGGCTAATTTTCTAACCATCAGTCAGCTTATTGTTCCTGTGAAAAGAGAATGAAAGAGAGAGAGAGAGAGAGAAACATAGGGAGAGAGTTACTATAATAAATACAGGCTGGCTAGAGCCAGGGGAAATTATATGAAGGAGATCAGGAAAGTGGGGGAGAGGTTCATGATCAACTGCAGTAATTGCAGTGTAATTAGCTGTGTACATCCAGCATCCACATCTCACAAATGGACATTTGACTGATACGTAAAAGCAACGTTTAATGCTAAACATAGTAGTTGTCCAACCTAACAGTGATCCTATGCTCTGGAGAGATCTGCTCCCCCTGCACTCTTGATACTGTATTCGCCTTTAAAGGTCAATAAGAATGAATTCTAAACCTTCGTGGAATGGCAAAGGTCTCTTTTGCACCAGATCAGTTCACCTTAATGATTATAGAAAAAACCAAATTTTGTTTCCTTGTGTTTGTATATGTGTGTGTATGTGTGCAGATGACTGTATTTGAGCTATTATGCCATGTATGTATACCATGTATTATGCCATGTATGTGAATTGAACAGACACACACAAACATATGTGCATATGGTGTCATGGTGTAAACACAGTCCCTCCATCATTTGCTCTAAGTGCAAAAAAAAAATAAAAAAAGCAAGGTTTAACCACACTATTTCACTGATATACAGCTGTCTCTTTGCTGTAGAATATTCCCCCAATGTTCTTCCCACAGAAACACAGCAATATACAAACAAAGACACTGCCACAATATCCTGAGTGAGACCTAAGCAACGGATGCTGTGAACACATGTGCTCTTCTGTTTCAGTTTATATTAGGCAAAAAGTACTCAAATATAAATATGGCAGCACCATCACAATGTGTCCTGCTTTAAGGTGCCCATTTTTCTTTGAAAAACAGCAGCAGAAAGAAAAATAGTAATTTAATGTGTACATAGAATCCAAAAGCTGCTTGGTGTATATTACAGGTTAAGGAAAATACAGATGTTTATTTCACATATAGTGCTTTTAAAACACAAAGAATGAATACACTGAGATACTTACAATATAATGCAGATGAACAGCTCAAGACAGCTGTTCCATCAATCATAGAATTAATTTAAAACTGAGGCCTTGTTAGTACAAAGGGAGCTATATAGGCAGACTCAATGGATGCATGGAGCCTTTCTGAAATAAAGTGTCTTTTCAGGATCAGGGCTCAAATCCTTAATCCATTCAGAAACTGCCCAAATGCAATCCCACCCTCTTCTTTTTGTGTTGCTTGTGGGAACATAACACACTTTTAGACTGTGAATAACACACATATTAGACGTTTTAGACATAACACACTTTTAGACCGGTCTAACCACTCTTGTACACGTGGTTTTATTACAATTGAATCTTCATAATCAGTGAGGTAGCTAGCCATGCCTTTAACCTCTTTATAATGTACAGCTTTATTATATTCTTCAAGCAGATTGTGCTGCTTTTTTTTTTAATAAAAAAGGCAAATTAAGCAAATATTTTTGTGCAAATGTTTAGAACTGTGGATTGGTCACAAAACACTTTCTATGCTTAGTCACCATTCTACTTCTAGTTGTTGGTTGCAATTGGTAAGGTGGGACACAAAAGTGATGTTCCTGTCTCCCAACTGAATGAGTGCAAGGGTACTTCCAGCATTATTTTAACTTCCAGCACGTTAATTTAAGTGTGGGTTTTCATGAGAACTTGTCACTATGACTTTCAAAATTTCTTTTGTGAAACTCCATGTACTACAACTTAATTGTACAATGCTCATGGAAAGCAAACACAAGCAAGGGTATGGCCAAAGTGAAAACATTTAAAAATGCAAGTGAAATATGGCAAAATGTTTACAGTATTTGTTCACCTGTAATGTTTGCTGCAATTCAGTGCTCTGTACACCTACAATGCTATGAAAATAATGATTATTATACATGATAATAACAAGAATAGGCTCCTCAGCTTGGTTTGAATGGAAAATAGCCAGATGAATCTGATCAGTGGCCGAAAGTCCCCAGTCACAAATTAAAAAACTAGCTGATAAAATTGTTCCATGCAATCAGGTGTCTCCTTTTTTTCCAGAGATCATACTTTTCGTGCCCAGTGCATAGCATCAGGATCCACTAATGGGTTAACTGTATGTAAGACTTCCTTATGTAATCAATGGAGTTTATTTTTGTCTAGGTGGCCCTCTTAAGGGGGAAGTTGCTTGTCTTCCCCAATGCTGAAGCAGTAAGAAATTTAATTAGCAGGCAGAAAAGTTGTTACTGGAAGATTCAAAACCTAAGTCAGATAGTTCCCAAATGTAAGACTTGCAGCAGGCCAACTAAACTAACCAGTTGCAGACTCAGGTCCTCTGGGATGACCTATTCCCTCCCAGAGCTTTGGTATGGAGGGAGCCACTAGTTCTGCTCCTCATTATCATTTTCTCAACTTACTACTCCTAAAGAGAGGGGTAGAGGGAGGATGAGAGAGGTGCTAATCCATGCAGCAAAATACAAAAAGATTTACACCAGAGCTGAGTAAATATGGGTAAAGAAATGAGCCCGCAGTCTTTTTGAACAAAATCCTCTGTAAGTAATTTGCTTGATAAAACACAGCTCACATTCGGGCAGGGAGCTATGTTAGCAGACAGAGTGAAAATAGCATGAAACCTCCTTTAAGATGGTTTGCATAATGTCAAATAGGTTAAAGAAACCCTGCTTCCCAAATTAAAACCACATTACACTTGAAGAAAAATTTACTTTGGACAATGGGAGTGGAAAAAATGACTAAATAATATAACTGTAATTAATCGTTCACACGTGAACAGTATACAATGTTTGTGATTACTTAGTGTGTGTAATATGCATAGGGAAGTAATTGATGTGGTACTTGTCTATTGTCTGAGCCACTGAACAGTGCCAAATCAGAGAGGGAAGAGGAAGCACGTGTTTGTAAAAGGGTCCATGACAGCTTTGGAAGATTCCCTATGAATTCATGTGTCAAGTCAAGAATCCTCCCAGGGGCACAGTTTGGTCCTACCACCCTTCTCCCTCCCCCAAAAGTATCCAGTTCCAAAATGTAGTTATCTCCAGGGCACCTTACACAGAACAAAAAAACCTAACTAAAACCAGGACCTGGGCCTGCCTTTGAGGAAAAAGCAAGGGTTTCCAAATGCCAGTCTTTCCTTCTTGATCTCATACACTTCTGTTGTTAGTGAAAACTGTAAAACAGTATTTACAAGATTCTGAACAGCATGAAACCATTCTTATGCAGCACTGAAAAACAGATGGCTCGTCCTCTATACAACAGTGCAACCTAGTGGCTGTAGGCACAACCCGTGCTGATCAGTCTCAAGCACCAAAGCCCTCTCTTTGACCTCTCTTCTGATATTTTCCTATTTGAAAAAAAGGTTTTTCATGAAACACTCCTCTTTTAAAAGTAATTAATTCACATCATTAGGACTGATAGAAGACAGGATTTTTACTCACTCTTAACAACCTAGAAAAAGTTTAGGTATTATGAGCAACAACTTTGGGGAGGCCGATTCATGGGTGAGCTCTACTCGTTCCCAAAACACTTTACTCAGGGTAAGTAATTCTTACCCAACTGGTCTGTAATGAATGTGACTGTTGACATGAAGAAGAATTTCTCTCCTACATAAGAATTATAGGACTACATTCAGAATTAGAAACTCCTCAGCCAGCAGTTCTCAACATCAAAGCAAGATGCTTCCCACCCTTGAAGTCATCTCTTCCCTAAATTTTCTGACTAGATATTTACCACAAGCGGTAGTTACTTTTACCATGGTATTTGCAGTAGTCCCCACTCTAAGTATTGTAAATACCACAGTAATGTCACATATCATAGTGTGGCAAACTTCGTTTAAAAAAAATAACTGTCTAAAAAAGGATCCGATCCAAAACCCAGTTAAGCCTTTGTGGGGAGGCTGCTTTGCATGCTCTGGTCTACCCATTAGAGGAGAACAAAAAACTCATTTAGTGCTAACACAATGTTTTCAACTCAAACCAACAGAAATAAGATGCACGCTCTTTAGCCAAATCATTTAAGTCATTTGGAAATCATTTAGAATTCTCTTTAAGGGCAATTAGTAAAAAGCTAAAAGCCTCAAATGGTTCTCTGTGGTCGTTTCATAATTATGACTTTATAATGAGAAGATATCACCTTAAAGCAGGAAAAAGAAAACCATTAATCACAATTGAAAGTATCACTATATGTTTTGGAGATCTGAGGGATACAGAAAAGGTGACCTTCTGCAGATCTATGCATTCCATGTAACAATCTTTTCTTCCCCCTGAAGAACACACTGAGAAAGAAATCATTCACTATTCTTGTTTATATGAGATGTTATAGTAAGAATTAAATGTAATTTAGAGGGACAATAAAATGCTCTCAAGTACTGATATTCAACACAGTACTGTTGTGTTTGGGGTGGATTTGGGGATGATTAAATGAGTAAATCACACAAATCTGAAACATTTTTTCAGCTCCTCAGATGGCATCTTGATCGTGCATGCACTGTGAACACCAATAGCCTATAGGTCAGACCTGAAATTATAGCTAAACCTCAGCTCCTGAGGTACATGGACTGTTTATATCGATGAAAATTTATTATCTCTATACCCTAAATCCCTGGCCTCTCTTTTACATTGACTTCTTTACTATTTGCTGCTTTATTTTATGGTGATCCCTTGCCCTCTATAAATATATCACGGTTATTTAACCCTAGATCCCAACCCTAGTTTTCAGTATTTCAGGAGGGATCTATTTGTTACGTATTCTGCTACTGGGGGTTTCATAATCCCCTATATTAGAAGCTATTATTTTACTGAAGTTAAAAATTTCCACTATTTTCATCTTGTCATTTAACTCAAAGCTATTTGGTATTACAGCCAAGAACAGAAAACTGTCTGCTGTTTTTCTAAGATTATACTGGAGTAAAATTCTTCTCTAATCTCCTTCAGTGATTGAGTTATTTTCTATTAAATATTTATCTGTGGAAAAATGAATAAATTTAAGCTGTAATAAATTATATTTTGGCAGACTTAATTGCCTATTGTTATTTAAAAAATATCAGCCTTATAAAAATCTGACCTAATCCTAGAAACATGCCATGGAGTAATTAAAGTTTTCTGTGGGGATAGACTGCAATAATTATCTTGTTTTGACTGAGCTTCTTATTATTTTAGCCTGAAAAATAAAACTGAAAAATAGGAAGGGAATATAGATTTGCAAAACCTGTTGTCTGATGTTAAAATTGTTAAGAAAATATGAGTCAGTATTATGCAAATTCTGACCTAATCCCAGCAACATACTGGTAGGTAATTGTATTTTTCTTTAAAAGGGGACAGACCCTACAATAATTATGCCTTGTTAGTGTCCACATTGCTATATTTTTGATTTATGTATTTTTGTGGGAGCTGACATATAAGCAAGAAAAATTGACATATTATAAACTAATAAAAATAAATAATATCTGAATCTGCCTAGCAGCAATGCACATTGGGAAGCTAAATCAATGCATTAATCACACACATTTTTGAGTATAGTTTGTTCTAAATGAAAAAAGTGACCTATATTAAACAGAGGTAAATATTAGAATCTTAGGACTACTTCTATATATATTTTTAATTCCTTGGGTCAAACAAATAAGAATTTGACCTGTGTTATTTTCTTGATTGTCTTTTATTCCAAGACAAATTTGTGTCTGCACATCTTTCTAAAGATTTTTTTTTTCTAATATTCTTTTGCTCTGCTACACCTACCTCATTTCCTCAGGGGGAAAAAATGAAAATCCCTTTGAGTGAAAAATTTGGTTAGGGCATATATTTTTTTAGCACAGCATTTATTTTAAACCACTTGTTTACTAAAATGCTCTTGCTTTTGTGTGTAATAGTATTGCCTGTTAAGTGCCAGAATGAAAAAAAATATGCAATTTTCAGTGTACAGTAACTGCTAGTTCTGGGAGTTATGCTCTAGTGCACCAGTGTTGTGGACAAATTGACAATGTAAATATTACAGAAATGAGCTTAGGGGTTGGGTGGAATCTAGTAATTGATATTGTCTAACGCAAATGGCAGAAAACTGATGAACTGTGAATGCCGTACCTGACTTCAAGTTTCTGCCCATATAATCTCATTTTGGTGACATGTATGTGAACTCATTGGGTGAAATCCAGGGCTGGTATAAACAGCACTGAGGTCAGTGAGGGAGCTATAACCTTTTAAACTAGGTCTAAATTTGTCCCACTGAATATTATTTGAATATAAATAAAAACTCAAACTCTTGGAAACAATAGATTTGCGGGCTTTATTGTCTTTCCTTGCATTGCCTGCAAATGTTGCTATATGTCACGCTAGTTTGGTATTTCCAGTGAAATCCCTTACTTTGAGTGTTTTAGAACTGGTAGCCCATGAGTTTGAGAACAGTAAGAATCGGTTTCAAATCCAGCTCAGATCCTAAACCAAACCCTTCCTTAAGTTAACAAAAGTACATTAAAAAGCCTCAGTCCATCATCTGTCTGGGCCCTTACTATTAATAAAATTCACCTCAGGAACTCAGATGGTCTAGTTAACCATGATGTTTTGGGCTTGTACCTACCAACTCCATTTCTCAAATGGAACGTGCCTTCAGTGTGGCTTGAACTATGCCTTGCAGGTATTCTTTTGACAGAATTCTGGAGCCTGGATTCCACCAGCAGAACCCAGGAGATTTTTCAGGTCTGAGCTCTAAAATTTGGGATGTGAACAGATGACAACATACTCTGGTGTAATTTACTCTGCCTTTATACATCAGTGGGTGTATCTACACATGGACTTTAAAGCACACTAGCCTATTTGAATGCACATTAAAGAGTCACTAAAAATAGTTATTTAGTTAATGTGCATTAAAATAGGCTAATGCACATTAAGTATCACTTAAAACCCGTGGGCTCCTATAGACATGCAGGGAGTCTGCTCCCAGCACATCAAGTCTGCTGGAGCACAGACATTGAAGTGTTCTGGCAGCCTTCCACATCATGTGTATCAGCATCCCTGTGTGTCCCCACACTGAAAAAGTGGTGGCGGGGTACTTTGAAATAAAACACATTCAATGAGCTTCAGTTCAAAGTGCCCTGCCATCATTTTTTCAGCACTGAGATGCATAAGAATCCTGATACACGTGACATGTGGCTGCTTTTAATTAGCGCAGTTCACTAATTAAGGTGCCCAGTGCCGTGTCCCAAAGCACATGTAAAAATGCCATGTGATCTTTAATTAATGCATATTAAGACAGACTAGTGTGCATTTTCTTAGTATCTCACAATGGAGGGTGCCTGTACATGTTCCGGGAGGCTCCTGTGACACACTGTAATACAGGATGTTGGAGCAGACTCGATTACTCAAGTCTGCTGGAGTGTGCTAATTAGTGCACTCCAGCCAGCCTCCACATCTTGTGCATCAGTGCCCCCACACTTAAAAATGTCGGCAGAGATGCTTTAATTAATGCTTGTTCAATGACCTTTAGATAAAGTACCCGTCCTGACATTTTGACATTTTTAAGTGCAGGGGCACTGATACATGAGATGCTCCAGGTTCTGTAATTAGAGCAGCTCTTGGAGCTCTAATTAAAGCACCTTCCCTCATGCCCCAGAGCACATGTAAAAACACCCATAGGTGCTAGATTTAATGCACATTAGCTAAAGCACCTTAATGCATGTATAGATGCGTCCAGTATAAATTAAAAATATGCAAGCTTATTCCAGGATTGTTCAGATTATAGGCTTTTATTTCTATGCTTCACTACCTGGGTCCAGGAGAGCCTTGTTGCCTTGAGTACATGTGTACCTCAGGATAAGCTGCAGATAGACAATGGCTAGAAAATGATATTTAGAACAGCGTTTCCCAACCTTTTGGTTCTGGAAGCCCACTTACCAGGCCTTTCCAATCCCATGGCACGCTGGCCAAATGCAGAGCACAGGGGGAAGGTGGTAGGTGGGGGTAAGCAGCCAGGAACACACTGGGCATGGTGAGCAGCTGGGCGTGGAGTATGTGTGGGGAGTAGTGCAGCTGAAGACAGCGCACAGATGTAAATCAGTGACTGGAGCCATGTGCCCCTGCCCCCATCTGTCTGTCTGACCATGGCACACTGGTTGGGAAACACTGATTTAGAGGTTTGCTTTTAGGAGCTGGCTTGTAGATAAAGTACATATGGATTAAAATAATGGTCCAAGGGAATGGCAAGGGTTGACTGGTTTCTAAAAACCTGTTTGTGCCAAAGTTTCCTTCAAGGGCTTCTGTGTCTTGAAGCCAGCAGACACACAGGCTGGGAAATTGAAGACATGTACCACACTGTTCCATAACATGAACAGTGTACCCAAACAGAGATAAGGGACTCTGCAGCCTTGGCACTAGGTCACAGAGCCCAACTGCAGAGCCCCTGGAATTTCCAGTTTTGGTGGATGGACCTAATTAACAAACGGGCAAATAACCAAATCAAGATATCTGCATGTGATGGGTTTGGGAAACAAAGGAATATATGGACAGGACAGGATGTGGACAGTATGGTGACCACAGGGAAACCAATCAACAATGCCTGGGAATGAAGAATCATCAGAGGGGAGAAAGAATACAAAAAGAGGGATTTCAGAGCAGCAAAGAGTCTTCAAGAGGAAAACCTGAGGCTACCATGGATAGAGGGCATACCACCAGCGTGTCTCACCCACCCCATGGAGGGGAGGAGTGGTCCTCAACCCTTGACCTTCAGGCTGCTGACTACTGACATTCTAGAAAGAAGTACAAAGTGAAGTATGTGTACTGGCCAGATGTGCTTCCCTCTGTGACAGGCCTAGATCTGGTAGATATAGAATTGTTTGCCTTGCCTGCATTATTCGTATCTGCTATCACTTTGTATCAATAAAATTTGTCTATAATCAAATAGAGAAGTTGTGGTCAGTCTGAGAGTTTGGTTCTGCCCAGAACAAGCTATTTAGGTCCTAAATCCAGTGCCAACAATAGACAATATCTATATGAGTATAACTGTCACCTGTGGAATTTTACCTGTGATTTCTTCAGGGCTGGAAGCATGTCAAACTCCAACAAGCATGTCAAAATCATTTAGCCCCCCAGGCTAGATCCAGGCTACAGGGCTCCTTGTGGACCAGATGACCCACTTCCAGAAGCAGCCCATGGGGCTTCTCACCACAGGTGGTGGAGCTTATTTGTTGGCACCAATACCCAAAGAGTTAATGCTGCTACCACTCAACCCCTGTCACTGAAGTCACTGGAGATGTTGCACTGAAACACTGACTCTAGCAGTCACAGCGATGAATGTTAAGTGATGGTAGTGTTAAATCCTTCACTGCTGGTCCCGCCATAAAATGTCTTTCATTACTGACAGCTGTGGAAAAAAGCCCCACAAAAAAACTGACCAATCTTGATGAACCACACCTAACTGCCTCTCACCCTCCTCCAGCATGCTTCTCTGGCATGTGAGGGCTACTCTCACAATTTCTGGTGTCTCATCCATGGACTTTTCCAGCCAATCAGTGCAAGACCTTGCCCTCCAGCTGCAACTTGTGCCCCCTGTAGGAAGAGAAGCCAAAGATCCCCTCATCTGGAGTCCTAGGCTCCCCAGAGCTTGGTGTTCCAGATGGGGCAGTCTTGGACAGGGCCTCTCTCACCAGCAATCTTCGTTTCCCCGTGGAGACTTCTGGGCTGTGGCACCAGGGCCACATTGCTCACCGTGCCACACTTATTATTTCTGCAGCAAGCCCCAGCACCACTGGGTTTTTTCACCATCATGGAGGTAAGAGGAAGGGGCCAAGTAGGGGATTCTCCTTCCCCACTCTCTTTGCCCTGCTACAGCCATAAAAAACAGGAGATCTGGTTATTCCCAATTCATTTTCATACATCATATACATACAGCAAAAAACATGAAAAGACAACCAATGACATATCCTCATATAGAAATATACAGTACAAAATGGGTTGGGGTTCCATATGGACTTTGATCAGCTGTACAATGGAAATCCAGTTTTGCTGTACAAAGAAAACCCAAGTTAAAGTTATGCCATCATTTTTTACAAAATTTTTAGGCCAAATAACACTGAATTCCACATATGAAAGCAAAGACCATTGCCAAAACTCTCAAGTAGCAAAAAACTACAGAAACCATTCCATTCAGCAGAAATGTGTGATGAAACAGGCCTTGGTGCAGGATCTTGGAAGCAAGCCAAGTGTAAGACAGTTAATGTGATCAGCCCAGCTATAGGGATTCATTTAATTGGCTTGGGTATCTATTAGCAAGGTAAAATTTAGAGGCAGACCACAAAAATAAGAAAGTACAGCTTCATTTGCATTGAGTATTAGTATTTTTTAAAGCAAAGCTCAATACAAAATGGATGTAATGGATCAAAATGTGCATAATAAACATATAGCCACCTTATGGAATCACCAGTTTGGGGAGAGTTAAGGTGAACTTACACATTACACTTAGACCATACTAAGAGTATTTAAAATGAAAGTGTCTCAATGTTAAAGCTCATTAACTCATGTTAAGTCCCCACTAAGTGTCCCAAAGTTATGCTACTTCTAGCAAGGGCTGACTCTGGGCTGTACTTCAGCCCAGAGTAATTTCAGCCTGCTCCACAGAAATAAAATGAGCAACTTGAAGTCCTCCAGAATCCTCCCCCCCAGTACCTTGCATTTGTCAGTGTTAAAACCCATCCTGTTCTCATCTGCCCACCCCTGTAACCTGTCTAGGTTTGATTGTAGCCTATTCCTCCCTTCTAGTGTGCCCACTTCCCCCTACATCTTAATGCCATCTGAGAATTTGAACAAGGTGCTTTTCACCCCCTCATCCAAGTCGCTGCTGAAGATGTTGAACAGCGCAGGCACAAGGACCAAGCCCTCCAGAACCCCATTGCCCACTTCTGGAAGCAGCCGCAGTGATTGGCTGCCTCACAATCGGCTGTGGGTGGGACCTCCACCAATGGGATCGGCTGTGGGGAAACACCCCCTCCAGTCGCTGACTGGTTGCTGGGGGGGCACATGCCCCCCTGACTAAGGTGGCAGCAGTCACCCATGGCTCACAGTATCTTCTAACTTTAACACTGCTTAACATTCTAACGATTTAGTATGGCCTACGTGTAATGTATAACTCCACCTCTGGGTGTATATATACATTGTTCCTAAAGAACTTGGTTGAATACTAAAAAGCTCAGAATATATCAACATAACAGATGCATCAAGAGCTACCATCATGATACCTACAAAAGAATCTTACCAGCCCCCAAAAAATTAAAATGGCAGAAAAACAAAGAAAATATCTAAAGTGGGGGTGGGCAATTATTTTGGCTGGAGGGCTATTTAATGAATTTTGATGAGCTGTAGTGGGCTGCAAGGGTAGCTCCGTCCCTTGACAGATACCCCACCCCTTGGTTGCCATCTTGGGACTGGAATTCCCACCCTTAACCCCTGCCCTTTGCCACCGGAAGCCCTTCCCCTTGTACCCACAAGTACTCCTTTCAGGAGGGGAGTTTGCCATCTTGGAAGTGTGTTTGCATAGTGTACATAGAGGTGATTGCATAATAGGTGAAAATTTGTTTGTGGAGTTGGGGGGCTGTGTGTGTGCATGTGTATGTATGTAGGGTGTGGGGGTGTATGGAGGAGGGTGTATGTGTGGATGTGTTTGGGAGAGTGTGGGGGAGTGTAGGTGGGTAATTATAGGGTTTGTGGGCAGGCTCTGTGTGTGTGTGTGTGTGTGTGTGTGTGTGTGTGTATGGGATTTGGGGGAGGGTGTGGGTGTTTGGGTATGGGGTTTGTGGGGGCTGTGGGTGCAGGGTTGTGGGGGTGTGGGGGGAAGGGTGTATGGCAGCACCTGGGAGCATCTGTATGGTAAGGTGTGCATGGGACCCCGCCTACAAACATACCCCCCTCACACATGCCTCCCCCATTGCACACAGCTCTGGCTGCCAGCAGCAGCAGCCGAAGGCCCTGGGGGTGCTTATGGCCTGTAGCAGGCAGAGCCCCCTAGCAGCGTGCAGCCCAGTGGGCCCCAGGACTGCATATGGCTGAGCCACTGGCTCTATCACTTGGGGCCATGTGCAGTACCTAAGTTCTCTGCCCAAGCCCCATGTTCCTGGGGAGAGCCCCGCATGATGAAGCCAGCAGTGTAGATCATGGCACTAGGCCAGGACAGCAGACAGAGAGGCAGAGCAATCCCTGCACCATAGTGCTCCCCGCCTTTTCCCGTTTTCCCATGACCTGCATGTGTCTGTGAGCGGGACCAGGTCACTGCATGAAAACCTGGGAGCTGAATGTGAGCCCCAGGGAGCCCTGCCCAATGGAGCCAGGTGGACCCCATGCCCATGACAGCCTGGGCTCTGCAGTCCTGCCACCCTGCCCTGGTCTACCACCAGCCCCAGCTCCAGGTCAGTGGTGTGGGCCCTGCACTCCCTCCCACCTGCCTGCTTGCTGTTTCTTCCCACCCACCTTCACTGCCACTACTTCCCACTCACCTGCCATTGCCACTGACCTCCTACCCACCTGACCACCCACCACCAGTTCCCACCAACCTGCCACCGCCACTGCTGCTTCTCCCACTCGCCGCCACCACCACTCCCCCTGCCCACTATTGATGCCACTTCCCTACCTGCATGCTGGGGTCAGGGTCATCCCATTGGCAAGGTTTGGAGTGACGCATGAGCTGTCCCTGTGGGAGTGAGCAGGGCTCGGCTCCAAGCGAGCAAAGCAGGGGCAGCCTGGGGCTGGACTGAATACAGTAAAATGGTAGGCACCTGCCCGTGAGCTGGATGAAATTGCCTGGTGGTCTGGATCTGGCCCATGGGCTATATTTTGCCTGCCCCTGATATAAAGAATAATAGTGGACATAGAATTCCTAGGTTTGGGTACTTCAGTAAAATTGGTAGCTCAGAGTATCATGAATTATTAACCATGACAGTTTGAAACTCCAAAAAGTCCTAGCTTAGTGGAGTCTCCAAACTGCTGATGTTCTGGTATACTATGAACCAGGACTGCCCAAAAAGTATGGGAGGCACCTTGTTACATTGTATGGTCCTCAAGTTCCAACCATTTCAATTTAGAGTGCAGAAACCTACCTCCTCACTACAGACTCTAAGTCTTTGGCTTCCTCCAACAACCTTTAGAGGTCAAAATCTATCCTTGAAACAAATACTACACTCAGATATACTATCAATGACTTTATCTGGGTAAAGACAAAATTTCAGATAGAAGAAAGGACCATTTGGGGCCCTTCTATGAAGTCCTATATATCCTCCTTGATGAGTTGTAAAATGTGCTGTGTTCCCCACACTTAAATATATCTTGTAACTCAATAGTCCACAATGCATTCCCCCACTCCCGCCCCCAGCCTTAGCCTCAGAATAATATACCTCCTTTCTCTTGGCACTAGTGGTGGTAAAAAGTCAGAGTTATGGGCTGTGATCTGAGTTTGTCTGATCCATTGATATGGCTGCTGTAGTGGTCTGGGCTGGTTTCCAACCTGGTTACCGCTGTCCTTAGCCTGGTGCCTAAGCTAATACTCAGGCTTACATTTCAGGCTGCATTTGGGCCACTGCAGCCAAATGGGCCCAATGCCTAAGCCCATGCTCTTCCTCTCATTTCTCTGCCCCATCTAGATGATATATTCTGATCCAATCACATATCTATAACCAAAATTCAACTCAGCTTGGGCAGGTTGAAGACCCAGCAGTGGATTCCCTTACTTCTTTTTTTAAATGAAGGGTGAGCTGGCAAAATCAAGTCAGAGGCTGGATCTCTCCCTCTTCTAGCCAACCAGGTTACTAGGGCCTGGGTTCTACTCATTGCCCACTCTCAAATCAATATCATCTCACAGAAGAGAGTAGTGGCCTATTCACAATGCTACCCATTAGTCCCTTGTTTAGGTAAAAACATTTGCTGTCTAGCAACAAGTTAGATATAACAAATTAACTCATAATCACTTACATTTAGGCATTTTAATCACCTAAAAATTAGGGGCCTTCCCCCAGAAGGGGAGAATTCAGTGCTGGTAGTGTCAGTTAGGCCTGTTCTGTGGATGCCATATGGACTTGAGACTTTGGAATATTTTACTGACCACACAACAAACCTTAAACAGGAATCAAACACCCATTCACTTGATCCGGATCATTTCTGTGCATCTATGAAAGATACAATCTATGCACCGAAGAAAAATTTCAGGATAAAATTGATGCACCTAATAATTCTAGGCTCCTCAGTGACCTAGAAGATTTGGGTCACTGAGGATGGGGCCCTGGGGCTGGAGTGGATGGTGGGAGGCTTGGAACCTTGGTGATTCATTCAGAGGTGTGTGTGTGTGTGTGGGAGGGGGATTCTGCCATTGTGTGCACCCCCAGGGCAGGCACAGGGACCATGTGCCCCACCCTGATCTGTGCTGTGTGTGGGGCAGAGGCAGCTGCCACTGAAGGCTGCACTCCACACAGCACTGCTAGTGTCCCAGCAGCCATGAAATGCCACATGCCTCCTGCATGCTGTTTGCACCACCTCCCCAGTAGTAGGAGACACATGGCATTGTGTGGCTGCTGAGGCACTAGCATCGGGATGCAGAGTAAATCCCACAGCAGCAGCTGCCTCTGCCCCACACACAGCACAAATTGGGCCGTGACCGCTGTGCCTGTTCTGGGGGTGTGGGCAGCAGCAGGAGCCCACCCCCATACCACTGGACAAGCCGTCTAGGCAGTGAGTGTCCCAAGGCCCTCCCCCCAGGGCCCCATCCCCCCCCAAGTGGGGCCATGATCTGCACCCCACATGCCCCTTCCCTGCCCCATGCCCCTTTCCATCCATACATTTACCTGCTCAGCTGGGCCCTGCTCCAGCACAGCTGGGCCGTGTTGAGTTCCCAG
Source organism: Alligator sinensis (assembly GCF_000455745.1). NCBI lineage: Eukaryota > Metazoa > Chordata > Crocodylia > Alligatoridae > Alligator > Alligator sinensis. The sequence goes on along the minus strand of NW_005841834.1, from coordinate 913,066 downwards.
CCACCTGTCTGGCTGCTTGTCTTGGTCTGTGTGTGCACCCCCTTCTCCCCCCCTCACCCCCCACTACTGCCACCCACACCCGGGCTGCCTACATTTGGGAGGGGCTAAGCCCCCTTAGCCCTGGCCTTCTGCCACCTATGATTTTGATGTGAATAAGAAAAGGTGGAATTAAATCTTCCAGCAAGAATGGTAGCCTCCACTTTTTTAATCAAGTTCTTTTACCGACAGAGCTACTAGGTAGGTGGATAAATACTCTGCTGTATTGTAGGTGAGAGAGATAGCCAGTATGTAAAAAAGTTCTCAATTCTTGTATATAGACCTTTACAAACTGCTACAAGAAAAAAAAGGAAAATCTTGTGATCTGGCTGTCTTTGACAATCTTCTAAAGATACCCTAACAAAAAATTTAATCCTTGCAATCAAATGAAAAAATCTAGCAACAACATAAATTGACTGAATGCCCTACGTAGTGTCCACCAGACACAGCATTACTCCCCAGCTTTTCCCAATACAACATCTCTTCATAGGGAGGGAAAGAAAATCAATATTCCTTCAGCTCATAAAATGTTATAAGATATTTTTTAAGGACTCCAAAATTATGGGTGCTAACAAGTATACCTTGGCTGCACTCTATCTCATGGAGCTTTATACAAAGAAAACAACAAGATTATTTAAAAACATGATTTTATTATTATGACTCTGGAAGATCTCTTTCTTTAAAGACAACATTACAAAACTAAGGAGTGTTTTAGCTACCAGAACATTCAACAGCAGTTATAGTAAATCAAATGGAAATGTCAGGTCAGCAGCCAAAACAGACAACAGATGAACAAAGAAAGCCAAGAGCGATGATAGCTGTCCATTGAAAGCTTTATCGGACTGGTGATATTCTCCATCCAAAGGTATACATAGTCCTTACAGAGGGTAATAGTCAAATGTCTTTGAACACAGCTACCAACATGATATTAAACTATGACAACCAAAGGTCTTGAAAGAAGCAACAGAGGGAAAAAATTAAATGCGACTGAAAAGCAACCCAGTATTCCCATCTAAGAACTAAAGAGTAGGCCTGTGTGAATAGGGAAGCATTTGATTTGGATTTGGCCAATTCAGAGGCCAGCAATTTGATTCAGAGATTCAGGTCAGATTCAGAGAATTGATTTGGCCAAATCAGCTTCAGAAGATTCGGAGATTCGGCCTAAGAGTATGATGGGGAATCACTGAAACACCTATAACTTTGTCATATTTTTGCTGATTCAAATGAAGCATACAGGGTTGATAGGCCCTGCTGAGAGCATGACACCTGCCAGGTTTCAAGGAGATAGGTGCAGGGGCTTCTGGGAAACTGCACCTCAAAGTCTTGAAAGCAAAACTTGTGTCACGTGTGTGCTAAGCCACAGTGGGATGAAAACTGCAGGCATGTTAGCCCCTGCTGTGGCCACAAAATCTGCCAGCTTTCAAGGAGGTAGGTACAGGGGGTTCTGGGAACCTGCACCTTAGATCTGCTGACAGGCAAAACTCGTGACATGGATGATTGTGTGACTGTATCTGTGTTAAGGCACAGCAGGGGTGAAAACTGCAGGACTGCTGAGGCCTCAAAGCCTGCCAGCTTTCAAGGAGATAGGCACAGGGGGTTCTGGGAAACTGCACCTCAGGCTGCTGACAAGCAAAACTTGTGACATGGGTGGGTATCACTGTGTGTGTGTTAAGGTTCACCCTCGCTGGTGCTGGGGCCTCTACACAACATGGTAGTGTGCCCCAATGAGGTCTCCTCCTCCCCAACAGCCTCATCTCAGTCCACCACTTTAAATGCAACAGATAACTTAGTGAGCAGCAGCACCATAGCCCCAGCATCTCAGGCAGCCAAACTGTCACAGACTAGAGCCGTTTTTTCCTCTCCTGCAGGAGCTTCTTCTTCAGCAGCTGCCACAGAACTTTCCCTGGGGCTTAGATGTGCCCAGGGCCCTGCATCCTTCTGGTCAGCTGATTGGGGACAGGTGCTAGGGGTATTCTTCTAAGGACATGGCACTGGCAGACAAGGTACTTTGAGTCAATCTGGTATCTTTCAGTAGACCAACTGAATACATAGAGAAATATATCTTAGCAAGCTTTCAGGTTGAAAAACCGTTTGTCAGGCTGAGGAAGCACCTGCAGTTGGTGTGTGTGTACTGTTCCTGGATGGAAAGAATAATAAACAAGCCAGATGCAGGCAAGAAAGCCAGTCAGTGAAAATGGAAATGGAGGCATCAGAGGGTAAGAGACAGGCTGGGGGTGGGGAAAGGGGATGTACCAGCACAGGTAAAAGTTCAGAGGTACCTGGGGAGTCAGATGTCTGGCAGGTTGTAGTGTGCTAGAATTCCACTGTCCATATTGAGTCCAAGAGTTTTTGTACCTACTACCTAGGAGGCTGATGAAGTGAAGTTCATAGGCCTGGTTCTGAAAAGTGGTTTGTAAATTCAAACAAACACTGAACCTTGCTAACCTAACTCATCATCAGAACTGAAGCCAACTTCCTACAGCTCAAAACACAAAACCTGCCACCAATCTCCAGTACCCCCACAAACTGTATACCAGAATCTATCAAATACAAGAATACCAAACTACCTGTGGGAGAACATTTCTCACAAAAAACAACCCCACTATGCCTCCAGTCTCTCAGGTCTGATTCTGAAAGGGAATTTATAAACCACTTTTCACAGATGGGCCTATGAGCTTCACTTCATCAGCCTCCTAGAGGTACAAACTCCGGGACTCAATATAGACACTGACAGTGGAATTCTGACACACTACAACCTGCCAGACATCTGACTCCCCAGGTACCTCTGCACTTTTACCTGCACTGCTATATAGCCTTCCTCTATGCTCCCCCCCTGTCCCCCTAGCCTGTCCCTCACCCCCTGATGCCTCCATTTCCATTTTCAACGACTGGCTTTCTTACCTGCATTGCATGTCATCCTCTGGCTTCTTCATTATTCCTTTCATCCAGGAACAGCACACACACACCCCAACTGCAGGTGCTTCCTTAGCCTGACAAAGGGTTTTTCAACCCAAAAGCTGGTATCCCAGACAGCTAAGCTGAGCCCACCTGGAGTCTCACAACTCTGCTGCAACCAGCAAGCCTCAGGCCTGCCAAAGATGTGACATGTCTGGGCTTTCCCCAGCCAAGACTATGTGTATGCGTGTGTTGCTGGAGGTTATGAAGCCTCCTACCCACTTTTCACCAGGGATGTCCTCGGTCCTGGCATTTCCTGGGGCTGCTGTACCACCACCAGTCCCACCAGGCCTCCCCAAACCTGGCAGAGTCCAGTTTTAGTGATCATGCCCAGGACCTGGGACATCCTCCATCCCCATAGTCCTAGTCCATACCTCCAAGGTCATCCTGGCAAGGAAGCTCAGCAGGGACATGTTCTTCCCTTGCTGGCTGGTGATGCAGTGAGTACCCCCTCCAGCTCTGAGAATGGGGTAGTAACTGGTGTAAAAAAATAAAATGGAAATAGGTGCAGATGGAGTGAGGAGGGTGGCACTCAGTCTGTCTGCAGGTGGAGCTTGGGGAACCCCAGCAGCAGGAGTTTCACTTTCAAGAACACCAGCTGCTCCACCAAATCAGGATCCAAACAGGCATGGTGGGGTGTCATTACATCCCCAGTAATGCTGAACACCCTCTCGCTCAGAACACCAGTTTGTGGCCAGGACAGGTGTTCATGGGCAACTGTGGCCTGATCCTGCCATATCTGGCTGCAGCTTACCCAGTAGACCAAGGGGTTGCAGTCCAGAGGCCCCACATCTTTGGTGAGATAGGTAGCCACTGAAACCTCGGCACTACCTGCCCAAGGCTGGGGTCTGGTGCATCTGGACCCCAGCATTGAAGCCATACCCTCGGCCCACATTGACAATGGCTGGTGTGGAAGAGACTGGCTGGTGCTGGGAGTGCTAGCACAGGAAAGTGGATCCCTCGTCCACATCCCCTCACCTCTGCATTTCTGCCTCCCTGACTCTGTTGACCAGCACCTGCATCCAGTGATCAAGGGTTCTAGTGCTGCCAGTGCACATTCTCCCCTTCACACTCAGCTTGCATATGCACACCAGCATGTGGACTGTACTGGACTGCAAGGGATCCAGCCATCTTCTGATGCCCTCCTTCAGCTGCCTGACCAGTGCCTGCATGTCTGGTGATAGCGGCTTGCCCCAGCCAGGAACACTGATCCCCTGGAACTTCTCCATTTGGTTCTCAAGTTCCCTCACTATGGGGATCACCTGGCTAAGGAGGGCATCACTAGTGCTGAGGGTCTCGGTGGCCTCGAGGAAGGGCTTGAGGACCACCAAGATCTGGGAGATGTTATCCTACTCAGCTGTGTTAAGGGAACAACTGATCCCAATCTCCCCGAGCAAGGCCATCTCATAGATGGCCTTCTGTTGTTCCACCAGCCTTTCCAGCATCAGGTATGTGGAGTTCCATCAAGTCTCCACATCCTGCATGATTCTGTGCTGCGGGATGCTCAGCTCTGCCTGTTTCTCCCAAAGCATCTTGCCCCCCTTGATGCTGAGGTGGAAGTAGCCTGCCACCTTCATGCATTTGGAAATGAGCTAATAATATTAATAACTATATATAATTTCTTCTTCTTTTATGAATATGTGACTTCTTCTGTGTTGTAATAATATCTGACTACTTCTTCTTCTATGATGTATGTATGTGAGTGTATGTAATGTTTCCTTCCCTAGACAGTGATGAATCACACGGCCAGGGAAAACACAGCTTTCTTTTTTAAAAAGTTTGGGGAAAAAACCCCAAGAAGAAATATAAATTGAAAGAAATGGATAAGTAGAGGGATTCTAATTAGTAAACTAAGCTATATCAAAAGGTAGTAGGAGACTGACTAGGAAGCCATGCCAGTCCAGTACCTTTCAGATGCTGTTGCTCAGCCACAAACAGCTCACAAAAGGCACAGAAATCCTGCAGACAGAGGCTTATATGCTGTTTCTAGGTCCCTCCCATGAAGCACTGAGATTGGAAGGGAACTCAAGGAGAGATCACACTCACTGGCCAACTAGAGATGTCAGGCCTTCCCCCCCTGCTCCTCCTCCTCTTCTCAGTTTCTGTTCACCTGAAAGACCACCTCCAAATCTCTGAATCACTGAATCCTTTCCAAATCAATTCAGAGGCTCCAAATTGATTTGGAAATGTTAAAGCTTTTCCCAGTTCGATTCAGATTTAGAGATTTGGCCTCCAAATCAGGCTGAATCTTTTGTGAATTGAATCATGAAACAAAGCTTTGCACAGCCATACTAAAGAGCTATCACAGCTGGAAATGAGCCTTTGTGTTTTTTTCCACAACTGTAGTAATAAATCAAAGAGATAAGAACTCCCACAAATCACAAGCAATAATAATACTTAACACTTAGATAGTATTGTCCTTATGAATATCTCAAACTGCTTTAAAAGGAATTAAATAAAATTATTTCCATTTTATAGATGGGAAAACCAAGATGTAATGGGATTGAGTGACTTTTACTATACAATAATTCCATATTAACTTTGCTCTCAGATAAAGTAAAAAAAAAATCTATGTCTTAAGCTTCCTTCTTGTTTGGGTACACATATATTATAACACATTTCTCAGTGTCTTACAACTTTTTACTTCAGACATATGCATCAGAGCCTTTGCAAACAGGTCTCCTAGAGTATATACAGGTGTTACATTTAGATCAACCTAATCAGGATTAGGTCAGTCAAAATGCACAATCATGCTGGAGTTCAGAGGAGTTAATTCAGCCAAAAAAATGGTCTAATTGATCTAAGTTAACCCAAGCTAGGAAAGAGTTAACCTAACTTTAGGAACACTTCTACACATTCACAACTGAGCCCTGGGGCTGGGAAATCCCAGCCAGTCCCACCACCTCAACCCTGACCAGGCTATTTTTAGGCCCCGACCCCTCCTCCAACTGGGCAACCCCCTCTGCAGACCCACCAGTCCCCCCTTAGACTTATCAGCCTCCCCCAGACCCTCCAAATCCCCACCCCCAGATCCCACGAGTCTCTCCTGTCACTCTGAGTTACTTATATCAGGCTGCCCATGTCACTCCCAGCAGCAACAAATGGATTTACATCCCCTCCCAGGCTGTATTAGGCAGCTTAAAGTAAGATGACTAAACACAGACAAGATATGGTGAACATTTGTATGTGCCCCTACTTCCCATCAATTTGGGGAAACACACACACACACACACACACACACACACACACACACACACACACACACACATCTAAAGAGACAAAAGAATTATCTGTATTTTACTTGATCACAGTTCATCACAGGATCACAGGTTGATCTGTAGTCAACAGAGCTAATAGCATACTGGGTTGCATTAGCTGATGTTTCCTCTCTACTTGGTGCTGGTGAAACCTCAGAAGGATCTCTGTGTCCAGTTCTGGGCACCACACTTCAAAAAAGATGTGGAGAATCTTGTAAGGGCCCAGAGAAGGGCCACAAGAATGATTAAGGCCTGGAGGACAAACCTAATGAGGAAAGACTAAAAAATCTGGGACTGTTCAGCCTGGGGAAGAGAAGACTGATGGGGGACTTGGTGGTTGTCTATAAGTATGTAAAGGGTGAATAGGAGGACCTGGGAGAAAAACTGTTCACCAGGGTGCCCCAGGGGAGGACAAAGAGCAATGGCCATAAACTGTTAAAGGATGGCTTCAGGTTGCATGTAAGGAAGAACTTTTTTATGGTAAGGGTAACCAGAATCTGGAATAGACTTCCCAGGAGTTGATGCAGTTCCCAACCTTGGAAGTCTTCAAGAGGAGACCGGACAGACAACTTTCTGGGATCATTTGATCTCAGCAGTATTCCTGCCCAGACCAGGGGAGTTAGACTCAATGATCTTTCAAGGTCCTTTCCAGCCCTTAATTTCTATGATTCTATTAAACTTATACAGGTTTTCATATAATGTTCCTGTATATGAGTCGTGCCTAAGTGAAGTATTCTGATTGTTCACAATCTAACAGACCTAAATGAAATATTCTGATTGTTCACTTAATCAGGTAGTTGAGTTTTTAGTGACTACAAAATGTTTGTTCAAGAACTCTCCAAGTAGAGTTTGCTTTGGGTTTACCAGAAACAATCGAATTAAATGGACTTTCATCATGACAAACAGTATTTGAAATCAAGAGAGAGTAAAGGTAAATGAGGGATGACTATATCAGAGTCAGTTTTTGTTGAGAATGATCTTTATGCTTTTTTGGTCTTTCATGATGAAAATCATTTATAAGGAAAAATTCTCCACTCTAAGAAATATGCATGTCACCATTTATTAAAATGTAAGCATGCTTATATGAGCATGTTCTAGTAAAAAAATACATTTCTGTTTTCAGCAGCTATTTTGTGATCCTAAAAAATAATTCTCACATAACTGTCCTATATTTTTACTTTAAAAATATAGATCCCCTTCACTATATGACCAGAGCGGTCACTTTAGCTACATGAGATGTTACCAAATGACTAAATGCTATTCACCTAGACATGATAGTCATCATAGGATGTGGCTTGGGATCGAAAAACTACGATGTTACATTTTCAGAAGGTAATTTTCAGCCTTCTATTACAGAAACTTGATTGGGAGAAATTCAGTATTCCAAATGTTGGTCTCTGGACCCATTTCCACTATGTGCAAATATGGGCCACATTTGCATTCTATCATACATAACAGTTGCTCATGCAGTAGAATTATGGACACTCAAAACATGCTAATTAAAAAATAATAATGAATGGAGTGGGACAAGGGCATAAATGTTAGGGAGTTACTGAAACCAAAAGAATATATGCAGATCTTTTTTATGCTGGCAGTTGATGAAGCCAGTAGACTTAACAGTCAATTCCTATTTAAAAGTAATGTGGGCCTGTTTACATGTGCTATTAATGTGCTTTAGGCTTACTGTGCAGTAAACTACTGTGCAGTAAGCCTTACCTGGGAGCACATCTACTTATGTATCCAGTTAGGAGTAGATTTGCTCCTGCCCTGCTCTGCTCCCCCTTCCCAGGGCCTGGCAAGAGGCACAGGGGCCAGTGCCAATGCACAAGGGACCTGAAGAGGTCTGCTGGCTGCAGCAGCAGCTGTGTCCTGGCCCCATGCACATCAGCATGAGACCTGATGTATATGGGGCTGGAAGATGGATACTGCTGCAGCCAGAAGAGTACTCCTGGCTCCATGTACATCAGGACACACAGCTGTCAGTGAGTCCCTTGCTAAGCAGAGCTTCCCCTTCCCAACAGTGGGTTTGCCAGGAGTTGTCCTGGGTATGGGACAGCTGCCAGTGAGCCACCTGGCAGGCAGCCCCCCACCCCAGCTTGGCAGAAGACTGGCCAGGAATCATCCTCCAAGTACAGCAGCTGCCAGCGAGTCCTGTGCCTCCTGCTCAGCAGCGGGTATACTGGCAGCTGCTCCACTTGTGAAAGAGTCCGAGGCAAGTCCCCTGCTGAGCAGGGGGGGAATGGGGCTCACCAGCTGCTGCCCTGCGAGGATTCCCAGGCCTTGCCTGCCCTCCCGAGAGGCTGTGAATGGAACGGAGCCGGGAACTCAAGACAGCAAGGAGGGACTCAAGTTCCCAGCTCCATGCTGCACTAGGGTGCTTTGGGGAGCGAGCAAGAGCTGGGTTCCCAGCCCCCTGCTCACTCTCCGGAGTTCCCAGCTGTGTTGCATTCACTCTCTGGAGCTCCCAGATCAATGCTGGCAGCTGGGAGCCAGGATGGGGAGCAGAGAGCTCCCCAGTCCCAGTGCTGATCAGCTCCCAGCTCCTGGAGGGAACTCGTGAAGGGAGCCGGGAACTGAGCAATGCCAGAATCAGGGACCAAAAGCTCCACTTCTCTTGTGGCCCCCTACTGCCTAGGCTGACTGGGAGCAAATTTGCTCCCAGTCAGCATCTAGAAGTGCCTGCTGCAGGCATTTGTATGGGCAGCTAAAAATAGCTCAGTCAGGGACAGTATAGCCCTGACTGATACTCCTCTGGATGCCCATGTAAAGCATCTTGTGCAGGCGCACCCTGTAAGAACTAGGTTACCTCTTTTTGGAGGAAGTAGATGATGCGATAGAAACTTCTGTCCTAAAGGGTGGTCAAAGACCCATCAGGCAGTAAACTATGTAATCACTTGGTTAAAACTCATTTACAAGGGTTGTTTGCAATATAGTTATTTGTTCACTATTATGTTGTCTATAGGTACAAACAAGTATTCAAATGGCTTGACTCAGGTTAGGCACCTTACTTTGAGCCACATAATCTAAGTCAGGCTTTGCCAACTGCAGGCGTTCACATGGGCAGCCAGAGGTACATAGTCAAGGAGAAGGGCTAGTGAGGTCAGGGAGTGGGTGGGTGTTGGGTGGAGGGCTGCCTAGTCCAGCAGGAGGGGTAGTTGGGGAGGTAAAATAGCCCAATCGTAGTCAGTACAGCTCTGGGACTGTGGCAAGTGGCTGAGCTTTCCCAACCCTGGGGCTGGGCTGTGAATGTGCAGGCATTCATTAGGCTGGGTTAACCCATTTTAGATGATTTTAGTTCATCTCGGAGGTGAATTACTTGCCCAGAGAAGTGAACTAACTTTCCATTGGGTGCACCATTTTTAACCCTGTGAACACATGCACGCTCAACCATTTTGATGGCCCTAAGCTCTAAAATAGGGCAATCTAAATGTAACCCTGGTATTTACCCTATAATAAGACATAATGCTCTCTTAGATCTTACAAACTAAATAGAAAAAACAGTCAAGGAATTAGAAAGGTAGCAGAAGAACAGAGAATGAAGGGACCTGCCCAAGCTCACATAGCAGATCAGTGACTGAGTTAGGATTAAAGTATAAATCCCTTAACTTCCACTTGAGTACCCTCTCCTTTAGAAAGTTTGTTCCATTCCCAATGTCCTTGTCATCACTAGACTGCACTTTGGTAATTCTGTACCTGGACTGTAAGGGAAACAAATTCAAAGACCCCATTGCCAACTCATTCCACTTTTTGAAATTACTGGCCTTGACCATAATTGAACCAAAAACCAAACTAAAAAACACCATAGCATATTTCTCCTTCCCTGACCCCATCTCATGATATATTATTTTAATTACAACTGTAGTAAGGGAAACATCTCTAGGAGTGATCATCCTGTTCACTTTTAATAATATTACAAGCAGGGAAAACACCCAACTTTGAAATTACACCAACAAAGTGCAGTTATGTTTCGTTTCCAAACATGCCAGGATCATATAAAACACCTGCAGGTCATTGGTTGGAGTGCAAATTAGAAGGAAAAGGGGCTGGGATAATGTATTTGTCCACCTCATTAGGCTGCAGCTCAGAGTTAAGCAGCATGAAATCCACTTACCTAGTCCATAATGAGTTACTTTAATGAACAAACAAGGTGAACAGTGTTCAAGCTAATACTGATAGAACTTGTATTGCATGTCACCCCTTAAGTATTATATACCCGGAAATCATATTATTTCAAACTCATTTAATAATTTTTGAATACTTATTGAAGACACTGGTGTTTTCAAAATATGCAAGGAAATATATCATAAGACCAATTTTATTCCCCGATGACTCAAGATTTAGGAAGTCTAAGTAATTGGTTTGATTATATATATAAAATTATATTTAGAAGAAAATCTGTTAAGTGATGACACAATTTATTAGTTCTTATTTTCTGTCTGTAACCTTGCTTGTAGGGAAGAAAATAAAAAGGTTGTTCAGAAAGACCTAGACTTAAGAGATTTAAATTATGGGCTGGCACCTAAGATAAAAAATGTGTGCAGATGATGGGAGTTTTCCAAATGTTCCCATAATTTTTTATTGTAACTGCTAGAGAAAAATGGAGTCATGAAATAACCTGACCCAAATCTTTTCATGGGAGACAGTAAGTATGAACTCTTTTAAAAATCTAAAAAGAAAGAAAATTATCAAACTCTTTCTGGAAGCCAAACTGCGCTTATTGTTAGATTTTTAGAAAGTGCAGCAGTTATGAATAACCCCCTGCCCAGTATGAAGTGCAGTACATATTATGATGTATCATTCTTTATCTTGTGCTAGTCATTTTACATACTGTGGAACAATGTAGCTGGGGCATGACACACTGTAGCACTGGTATGTATTCAAAGAAATATCAAAATAGCCACCCTCTTAGGAATATAGAATTACTGATTTTCCTTTCACTGCATATTTTACCTCCACTCTTGGAAACATTCATTGTTCATTAGAGTTGTTTCTCAATTATAAAGTGTTCAGAGTACAAAACCAGAAAAGAAGACTAGATTTATTTACTAATATCTGCTTTGAGGTCAATTTTCCTCAAGCAATAAAATTTTCTACATTTGTTAATATACAGATTTTTTAAGTGTGCGCAGATTTTTCCCAAGAAAAGGTTAAAGGAAGCCATTGGGTAGCTGGGCAACAAATCCCTCTCTTTGACACAGTCTGTCCCATTTGGTAGCCATTTTTTATAGGAGAGTCTTGGTTATTTCTTGAAAAAGCTATAATTTTTTTATATTTATTTGATGCTATAACCACTCCCCCCCCCCCCCCCCCCCCACCACTGGTTTAGCATTTTTTCCCCGG